>NC_141757.1:112083671-112427752 GCF_982258835.1 Parasteatoda tepidariorum | reverse complement strand
CAATGAATTGCTGAATGTTTAGTGGCATTTTAAAAACATTGAAATATGTTATGTTTAAGAATAAGATATAGAAATAATATGTTGCATATTGTATGATTCATTGTTTAAAAAATTGCTTCATTTTGCTAGATATTTACGTTACATGGTTTTCTTTGGATAAAGATGATTAGCAAATAGCATCCACATGTTTCGATACATTCTGAAACTTACGTTCGCAAATTCACCATAAAATGTCGCACAGCATATTCTTCAATTACGATAAGCTACATTTACCACCAAATACTGCTACTATGATTATTTTTGTTATATATATATCATATATATATATATATATATATATATATATATATATATATATATATATATATATATATATATATATATATATATATATATATATATATATATATATATATATATATATATATATATATATATATATATATATATATATATATATATATATATATATATATATATATATATATATGTATATATATATATATAACGTATATGTATATATAACGTATATATATATATATATGTATATATATATGTATATATATATATAACGTCGTTGCCGAGTGGAAGGATTAAAACAGGTCATAGGTCGGGAAGGAGGGTACAAAATTTATTTATTAATTATTAGACAAGAGCAGTCATGAGAATGAGTGCAAGTGCACATGAAAAGTTGCGCTCCTTGGTTATATGTTAGGGAAAATCTTGCAAAGTAAAATCCGTAATATGTCTTAATTTAGGGAAAGAGGGAACTCTTAGTAGTTGCTATTGGTTTATGAAGTAGATCGAACGTTTCCCACACAAGAGCAAAGGGAAAAATGTCCTGCTCTTAATTAAATGCATACTTGAGCCAAAAATAGATTTAAGAACAGAATGTGGTTTTTAAAAGTGTGAGAAAGTATTTCGTTTAGAATAATTAATTAGGATGAAGTTTTATAGCAAAGAAACTAACATAAAAAGATTAATTGAAGCTTTTTATGTTACATATATATATATATATATATATATATATATATATATATATATATATATATCTGATAGGATACTCTCTTTTTAAACAGAGCTCGTAAGGCCCTTAAGATACTGAAATGGGGGCACGAAAACTTAAAAAATTTTTTTTTCCTAATGCCTGCCTGTGTTAACATCAGTCAATTCAGGCATCTACAGGGCGACAGATATCTGTGTGGCCTAAGGATTCCTAACGAGCATCAAACATTCTCAAAATTAAGTGTTCATTCACTGGAAAATTTAGTGTTTATTCAATTTAAGAACTGTTCCTTCACTTGGTTATCTTACTACTTATTATTTAAACCACCAAAAGCTTAAAACAATATTATGTAAGTTATCTAAATTTTTTTTACATAATTTGCATTTAATAACAAATATGTCGACATGCATTTAATAACAAATACGTCATTTAGCTAAAATTACAAATTTTGAAATTTTTTTGATTTTTTTTTAAAGACAAGCTAAGCTTAAGTATTCCTTCACTGGTTAGTTTACCCTATAAGATTTTGAGAAATTTGCGATGTTGTGAGAGATGCTTAAAAATGTTGACTGCGTATTTTTATTAATATTTATAAAATATATATTCAAGAAATTGATGAATATTTTATTCCAAATTTATTCATTCGTATGTATATTATTGAAATTTTATCAGTTATTGAGAAAAAAAATTTAAAAAAAATCACATTTAAGAAGCACAATCTGTTGTATAATCATATTCTATCAGAAGCATGCTTTTATAAAACTCCACATTCTCTGAATAAAATGTATTTTATTCAATAAAATGTTTTATTCAAATTTCTTTACTAAATTGCAAATAGAATTTTAGACGACTAAAGAAGAAACATCGTATTTTATAGCTTAAAAAAATAAAAATGAAAAGATAAGCAAACGATTATTAGCGAAAAAAATATGAATGAAATTTTATGCTAAGCGCGCGAAGTCAAGTTCCTCGCAAGTTTATCACATTTTAATATTAATCGCTCCATTTAATCATTTCTTCATTGTCGCCAAATTATTTTTTTAAAAATAATTAATTTTAATTTTTCTCAGCTTCTAATAAATAAAAACAGTTGAAACTTTAGATTTTTCAATTGAAAAATATGTAGATTAATATGGTATAAAAAAATTCATACCTTATAATTCAAAAATTTTTCATCCTTAATTTAATTAAATAATAAAAAATAATTAACAATTATTAAAAATTATTTTTTTCGTGAAATTATCTTTGGGTAAATGAGTTTTATGACTGGGTGAAATTTTCTTCGAATTGCTTTATTAGTTTTTAAAATATGACTAAAAACGTAAAAAGTGAAATTAACATTAAGGGGTACGAACTTTGGATCGCTCTCCTGACCAAACTATGGAGACCATATTTCCCAGATTGCGGCTACCCCCTATATTTTGAAGGTTAAGAATCCAAATATGTAAGAAAAAATATAAGTTTATTCAGAGAAAGTACGTTTTTGTGTCTGATTTCGTAACTTAATTAATAGTTAGCACTAATTAATTAGCATATTTGAGGTCACCCCCAGGAACCATTAAGATTAACACTTAGTTCGTGAAAATCCGATCATTAGAACGAAAGTTATTCAGGGTGATATCTTTTTTTTTTTGCCGACTGTACATGTAGATTTATTAAATACATCTTTTTCGCCACCTAGGAACCAAATCTAGAACCCGACACTCGAAATATTTGCTCTGTTACAATCGTACCCTGTTACAATTGACCCCACTCTCCCCTACTATAGATTTTTGTGTTGTTAATCTCTTAAAAGCATGTAATGGTAACGTCTTGCATTTCAGCACTCTTATCAACAAACACATTTTAAAAATTATTTGTAGCATTACATAACATACCTTCTTTAAAAACAATATCAGAACCCAGTTGCAAGTAGAGACAATAATCTTGATGATTTTGTTGATAAAATTTTTCGAACTGCAAGCAAGTCATGTTACCTTAGAATTTAATAGCACAGCAAACGTTTTAAGACAAATCTATTTTTCATAGCGGAGAACAAATTTTATACGCCAGTATTCCTGCGCATACTCCTGAAGCATAGCCAAAGTTTATGCTTTTATCAGTTGTACTTTCCCCCGTTTCTATGTTTCAATTTCAAAACATCATATGCAAGAGTTTTTCTATACGCCTGCCACCATTATCTACGTGTGTAGATAGGATCGAGTATTTTGTCTGGTTCATTTAATCGACAATCACTACATCGACATGCCGTTTCATCGAAACCACTTCACCGAAACCACTTCACCGACAAATCATTTCGTCGACTAGCCATTTCGTCCACAGGGTTGTTTCGTCGACATGTTAGTTTTATATAAGTCTATTAGTCGACAGAGCTGTTTCGTCGACGGACTATTTTGTCGACAGAGCTGTTTCGTCAGCAGGGTCATTTCGTTGACAGGGTTATTTCGCAGACAGGGTCGTTTCATCGACTCGATCAATTCGTCGACAGGTTAATTTTATCGACAAGTCTATTTGTCGGCAGGGCTGTTTCATTGATTGGGTCATTTCGTCGACAGGTTAATTTTATCGACAAGTCTATTTGTCGACTGGGCTGTTTCGTCGGTGGGGTTGTTTCGTCAACAGTGACATTTCATTAGCTAGTCATTTCAGCGATAGGATTATTTCATTGTCATGAGCAATTCTGAAACTATTTTTAGGGTTTGTTCGGTTGTAAGTTACGTCATTTCTTTTTCCTCATAATTTAGTAAATTTTTTCTCATCTGAATTTTTAAAACTTAGTCTAAAGCGAAATTGCCAGAGACGAAACATTTTTTTTATATTTTAAATTGCCTGCTCCTTTTGCTGTACAGTCCGCAGAAGAAAAATAACGAATCACCCTGAATAACTTTCGTTCTAATGATCGGATTTTCATGAACTAAGTGTCAATCTTAATGGTTCTTGGGGGTGACCTCAAATATGTTAATTAATTAGTGCTAACTATTAATTAAGTTACGAAATCAGACACAAAAACGTACTTTCTCTGAATAAACATATAATTTTTTTTACATATATTTGGAATCTAGACCCTTGAATTAGTGGGGGTAGACAAAATTTTAAAAAAAATTGGGTGGTAAATTGGGCCGCAATAAAGGTTTATATATTTGGCGATAGTCCAGAAAACCGTCAAAGAAAGTCGCCTGCGCAAATAAATATTTTAAGATAACCCATTGACTAATTCAAAAGAGGAGTGCTTAATTTTACTAGGTTGCTACGCAACCAAGCTCTGATAGTAAAAAAATTGAAATAATGTTCAGTGATTGCTCGGAGAGGTTTAATTTATTGTTAATAGAAAATATCTCAAAGTTTCTAGACAATAAACAATTTTTTAAGGGGATTTCTGTCCAAAAAGCAAAAAAAAAAAAAAAATTATTTTAATCACCTTTGAAAAGTAAATTTGAATCGATTTATAAATTATTTATGATAGTTTTTAGACTTTAAATACATGAACTTTTTATCTGATATCATTTAGATTACACTGTTTTTACTATATTTATTCGAGGATTTTATACTAAAGTCAAATGAGCGTAACTTATTATAGCTATATACAAAATTTTAGGGATAATCATTTTTAAAGCTTTAATCGAGTCTTCTAGGCAAGAAAGTTTGAAGAAAAAAAAAGTTCTTCAAAAATAAAATGTAGATTGTATAATAATTCTAATGCACATTCACAAGGTTTTCTATAATTTAAGATATTTATTTTTTCTATAACTCAAGGTATTGCTGAATGTTTAGTGGCATTTTATAGAGATTGAAATATGTTATGCTTAAGAATAAGATATTGAAATAATATGTTGCATTTTGTAGGATTCATTGTTTAAAAAATCGCTTCATTCTACTAGATATTTAGGTTACATCGTTTTCTTTGGATAAAGATGATTAGCAAATAGCATTCTCATGTTTCGATACATTCTGAAACTTATACGTTCGCAAATTCACCATAAAATGTCGCACAGCATATTCTTCAATTACGATAAGCTACATTTACCACCAAATACTGCTACTATGGTTATTTTTGTTTTCTTATATATATCTGATGCTCTCTTTTTAAACAGAGCTCGTAAGATCCTTAAGATACTGAAATGGGGGCACAAAAACTTAAAAGATAAAATATTTAATTTCATTAACTCAAAATATCTGGTGTCAAAATGTTAATTTTTAAGTTAAATATAACTTTTACAATATTGATGTTCTTTCGTTTTTAAGGACCACATGAATCCTGATAAAATATTAAAATGCATATGTTTACTTTAACGAGTGTAAAATCCTTATCAAAATAATGATCAAGACCCAAATGTAAAACAGTATAATTGACGATAAAAACTCAAATGGCTTCAAAATATATGACGAGGGAAGTAAAAGTCGACATGTTTCGAGATTTCAAATATAATCGCCCTTTCTCAAGACTTGTCAGGCTTGGATAACTTGTGACTTTTATTATTGGACGCTCAAAACATGTCTATTTTTATTATCATCTATTATTTTTTTAAATCAATGAAGTTTTTATATTTTCGATTCAGTTTCTTGGAATTATCCATTTAGTTACACAACATATTAAATTCATTCACTCGATATTAAAATAAGTTTTACATATGTTATAGGCACAGGTTCTTAGATTGAAAAAATAATAATTCACTACTTTGTAAAAAAATCAATGCAGTAAAAAAAAATTTTTTTTTCTGCTGCAAGCCTTAACTTTTTAATTTAAGGTCATAAAAAAATTCCGTTTACAATTGAAATTTCAAAAGTCGAATGTGAAAATGGAATATTCCCTAGTTCCAGGAATCGAAATTAAATAGTTACAAGGACAACTTTTTTAAACAAGTTAGTATTTCCGTCCTACTCGAAGTTGTTTGAAAAGGTATTTTTTATATATCGATTCCAAAGTTTATTCTACATATATTTCAGGGTATACTTTCGGAGTATTTCGATCGAGTTTATTTTTGCGCCCTTATTTGCTTAAAATTATTAAATAATTTACTTAAAATAAATTATTCAAGCTACATGGTTTAATGCATTTATAGTATAATAATAAACGGAGCTTCCAGCGCATATCCTTAACCTTAATACCGCTATCATTAAATAAATGGAATAAGCTTAGATAAATAATAAAAGTTAATTTTTCCCTCGTTTTAATTTTTTAGGAATAATATGTTTCGATCAAACAGATTTCATTCTGGAAATAGCGAAATTATTGAGTAGGTTCCTTGGAGCAATATCATTCTTATCCTCTGTTGACGAAATATAGGAAAAATTAGTTTTCACAGTTTCTGTAAAAAGTATGTTAGCCTACTTGCCACGTTTTTTTTTTTTTTTTTTTTTTTTTGTAATTTTTTTTTATTAAAATAAGTACGGAAATTGTGTATTTTTTATAGCATTTTTTTTAAAAATCAGATGACTCTAAAATTGGCACAGCTTCGGAATCAATTTTAAATTTTTCAATTTTTGGTATTTCCTGCTTTACAAAATGAGGCATTTACCTGATTACAAATTATACTACAATAATATCTTGGAAATCATGCTAAAGTAAAAAATTAAACAAAATAGTTTAGTATATTATCAGAAAAAAATCTACTTGGTATCATAAAGAGTAAAAGATATAATGAAATAATTAGTGAATCACACGTGGTCAGATAATTAAAAATTTAATTTCACAACTAAGATGTTAGCACAAAATTTAAGATACTGAGATATTTGAGACACTGAAAAAATTGGCTACGTATTCCACAGCTTTTTATGTTCGGTATCTATCCTTTTTGTAGTGACTTATAAAACATCAACACTATTTTAGATAATCTAAGTTGAAGTCACAAGAAACAAAAAAAACAAAAAGACAATCAATAATTTATATTCTTTTTTCAAAAAAAAATATTATGCTAAGTAAATAATCAGCTGTTTTGCATTAAATAATTTTAAACAACTGAATGTTTTTAATTTCTTAACAAGGTTTTATTCTTAGCTAGCAGACAATAATTCTTTAAGAAAAAACTTGACTACAATTTAAAAAGGAAACCTAAATTAAAAAAAATCTAAATTAAAGTTCTAAAAAAATTTATTAGTATATTAATGAAGAAATAATAAACGTAAAATGGTAAAGAATAAGATTTTTAAAATGTTAAAATTTAATTAAATAGTTGGTAAAATAGTTTTGCGATACACTTCCGGAAGTTTCTTTTAAGATTAGGATGATATAGGGTAAACCAACAAATGAAGGAGTATTTCATAGATATTTCTTAGAAATAAGATTTTAAACGTTTTAATTTAGATTGATTGGTAACAGTAGCTTACTACCTAACAATATGAAGTCATCTAACATTGCATTTAGTTACCTGGTCTTTGAGTCTTCTCTGGAAAAAGTTTTGAATTTGTTAGTATCTGTTCAACGCCTTGTTTCTTTGACAAAATTATAAGGTCAGTGCTTGTTGTTATCCGTTAAAACTATAATTAATTGCATATAATAATGCTTTTTTTTCTCATTGTGAAAAAAAGAATTCAAAATATGCTCATTGAAGTTACGTTTTATTTATTTTAAGCATCATAACATAAGCAAGTACTGAGATTAGGGGGTGTTTATTAACTGGATTACCGAACGATGAAAAACCAATGAATAAACAAGTGTTCCTTTACTGGGATTTTTTCAAGTTAATGAAAATAAAAGAAAAATTTTAATTTTCTTGTACCTTTTGTCATATTATAAATCAAAATTATGTTAAAAATAAAAAAAATAAAAAACTTGTAACCAGTGAAGGAACAGGCATGTTCCTCCACTGAGAATAGATTTCCCAGTGAATGAATAGTATGTGTGAAATTTGATTTTGCATGGATAATTAGTAATTCAGCGACATAGAGGACTCCTAAAATTCAGTTAAATGTTGTATGAATAGTTCCTATAACAATTTCATTTATATATGCAAATTTAATTGCTAAATTTAATTAAAAATTTATAATAATAATTAATTTATTATTTATCTTTATAAATGTAGTGATTAGTTATTGCATCATACCTTAGACACCTTAATAAACTGTGTTTATTAACTAAATATAACAACTAAATATAATAATAAAAGCTTGAATGGAAAATTTCTTTGCAGGATTTTGTGCCAATAATTAGCTAAATTATTATCTTATTGCCGTCTTTAATGTCCTAACGGGAACTGGTAGGAAAAATCCATTTAAAGACAATTATCTAGGAGAAAAATGGAATTATTTTTAAGGCGACATCCACCGATAACTCAGTGCAATGCGAAGATAATGTCAAAAGGCAAAACTTCCCTTAGAGAATAATATTCGAAATACTGGTTTTAAGAACTTCAGAAGAATCTTTAGGAGGGAAGTAGCCCTGGCATCCTTTTATAAAGTGATTGCATTTACAATGCGAATGAAACAAGAGTTGAATACTGCCCTTAAACGGAAAAAATCTTCGGCCTTAAAAATTATAAGGATTTATATTCTAAAGTACCTAGGAAAGAAAAAGTACCTCCATTGGTAGTTTTTCCTTACAGAAGAATTCGTTGAGATATTACAGAATCAGTCCCTGCTACTTATTTCATTGGAAAAAGCTATTCATGAAATGAAACGATGACCGCAGCAACATTTTACAAATATATTGCAAATGTTTCTACCCATGGCTAATTAAAAATGCAATCAATTTCCTTATTTTGCTTCTTCTGGATAGGTATAAATCTCATATCAATTTGAAACTGAGCAAGTTTTGTTCCTCAATACAAATTTTCTGGTTTGGTTTTCTACCTAATTCATGGAAATCTCTCGTTAGATCTTGAAAACAAAAGAATTGTAAAACAATATGTCAAGAAAATTTTACATCCATTTTTAAATAAGATTTGAGGCATCAGCTGATGAAGTTAAAACGCTTTTATGAAATGCGATATTTTTCCATTCGATGTAGAAAACGTTGACTGTAACAAATGCATGCAAAACGGACACCAAGAGTTAATGAGCAAGACAACTTATCAACAAAACACATGCTTTGAGAGTAATGATGCGCTATTTCTTCAGAAGCTTGAGAAGGAAATCTCACAAGTTATGTTGCAAATTTTTAAAGGAACATTGACAGAAAAGTTTAATATCCCAAATATCCAATAGCCTGTGCTTTTCTCAATATTGAAGAATTTATTTCAAAAAGAACAATTGAATAATCAAATTTTGGCTCTGAAGCTGAGACAACTAACATTAATAATGAAAGAATCTTGAAAATTGATTTTGAGATAAGTCCTCTTGAGGCACTGTTAGTTGCAAAAACAATTGGTTTCATAAGTAACTACTAGATATAAGTCAATGAGAGATGGGTTTTACTCAAACTTCGAAACTCCTTTTTCTCATTCATTATCCAGTGAGGAATTCTGGAAATGGAACTGGAAAATCAAAAGAAATTTCGAAAATACATTTACATTGGCCAAAAATTTGGAAAAAAGAAGAAGGTTAAATCAAAAGAAAAAGAAATAAATTACTCATAACGAAGAGAAAAAAAATACTTAAAAATATTTTTAAAAAAACTTAAAAAATATGGGGAAAAGAGTAAACAAAAAAATGATCGAATTATAATAATAATAAAAACATCATCGGATTACACAATGATAAACATTCATAATTTAGAACGGATTATTAAACTGTGAGAAAAAAATGAAAAACATTTTTTTTAAATTATGTATTCAAACATATTTTACTTTCCATTCCATGACTGAAAAAAAAGTAATATTTTCCACATTAACTATGGTTATATGTCGTAATACCAAGAAAAATCTTGTTTTTAGACATTTGTGTGGCCTATGGATTCCTAACGAGCATCAAACATTCTCAAAATTAAGTGTTCATTCACTGGAAAATTTAGTGTTTATTCACTGGTAAGAACTGTTCCTTTCCTTGGTCATCTTACTACTTATTATTTAAACCACCAAAAGCTTAAAACAATATTATGTAAGTTATCTAACTTTTTTTTACATAATTAGCATTTAATAACAAATATGTCGACACCATCATTTAGCTAAAATTACAAATTTTGAAATTTTTATGAATTTTTTTTAAAGGCAAGCTAAGCTTAAGTGTTCCTTCATTGTTTAGTTTACCCTATAAGATGTTGAGAAATTTGCGATGTTGTGAGAGATGTTTAAAAATGTTGACTACGTATTTTTATTAATATTTATAAAATATATATTCAAGAAATTGATAAATATATTATTCCAAATCTATGCATACGTATGTATATTATTGAAATTGTATCAGTTATTGAGAAAAAAAATAAAAAAAATAAAAAATAATCACATTAAATAAGCACAATCTGGTGTATTCTATCAGAAGCAAGCTTTTTTAAAACTAGACATTTGATGAATAAAGTGTTTTTTATTCAAAATTCTTTACTAAATTGCAAATAAATTATTAAATGACTAAAAAGGAAACATTTTATTTTATAGTTAGAAAGAAATAAAAATAAAAAGATTAGCAAACGATTATTAGAGAAAAAAATATGAATGAAATTTTACACTACGCGCGCGAAGTCAAGTTCCTCGCAAGTTTATCACATTTTAATATAAATCGCCCCATTTAATCATTTCTTTATTGTCGCCAAATTATTTTTTTAAAAATAATTAATTTTAATTTTTCTCAGCTTCTAATAAATAAAAACAGTTGAAACTTTAGATTTTTCAATTGAAAAATATCTAGATTAATATGGTATAAAAAAATTCATACCTTATAATTCAAGATATTTTCATCCTCAATTTAATTAAATAATAAAAAATAATTAATAATTATTAAAAATTGTTTTTTTCATGAAATTATCTTTGGGTAAATGAGTTTTACGAGTGGGTGCAATTTTCTTTAAATTGCTTTATTAGTTTTGAAAATATGACTAAAAACGTAAAAAGTGAAATTCACATTAAGGGGTACGAACTTTGGATCGCTTTCCTGACCAAACTATGGGGACCATATTTCCCAGATTGCGGCTACCCCCTATATTTTGAAGGTTAAGAATCCAAAAAAAAAATGCATGTTTATTCAGAGAAAGTACGTTTTTGTGTCCGATTTCGTAACTTAATTACTAGTTTGCACTAATTAATTAGCATATTTGAGGTCACCCCCAGGAACCATTAAGATTGACACTTAGTTCGTGAAAATCCGATCATTAGAACGAAAGTTATTCAGGGTGATTCGTTTTTTTTTTGCGGACTGTACATAGTTCCAAAATATATTAATTAAAAACAATTAGAGTACATAAAAGCAGAGATTTTAAGCTTCAAAATGAGCTAAAGCAGAAGCATTTTTGATCATTTTTAAAGAAGTTATGACACTTTGAATTTTGCCATTTTCTTATAAGTTTCTAGGTGTACTGATACTTTTGAGCGGTACTGTATATATATATATATATATATATATATATATATATATATATATATATATATATATATATATATATATATATATATATATATATATATATATATATATATATATATATATATATGGGTGATTCTCACGGAAGATGAGAATTCGGACCAAAAAATTTCTTCAAATTTAAAGTCTTTAAAATAATCTAAAGTTTTTTTATTCTCGCTTATTAATATCTTATAGACAGCAGTGCAGTTTATTGACATTTGCTCGAGAAAAAAAAAACAGAAATTCACCATATCTTGAATGCCAGGAAAATGACATATTACCTTAGAAGTTTAAAAAACAGTCATCTTAAGTTAATAGTAAATAACTCAACATAAGCCTCTATGTTAGATGGACCATAAATTGCTTAAAGTAATTCTTTTTATCCACTGTAGAAAGAAACAAAAAAATTTTTGATGCTGATATGTACAAAATAAAATTGTGCATAATAATCAATCATTAAATAAATAAATAACTTTTATTACATACAAGCATATTACAATAATTCATAAACTTGGTATTAGTTTAATACTTGCTTTCCCTCTTTACAGTATTAGCAGTTAAAAAGAATTTCTGATAACACTTCAATGTCCTGGCATTCATAAGCCAGGAAAATGACAGCTGGGATAACGACAAATTCACCATTTTAAAACATATAACTTTAATTTAATATTTTGGCCGAAGACGTTTATATTCTGCAGAAAACAATAGTATTTCTTAAAATAACTCAGATAAATCTCTGTAGTTTTTGTTATTAATGATTTCAAGAAGCCAGGAATATTACAGCATAAAAACCTACTCACATTGAAAAAATTTTTGAAATAGATTTTGAGTCAGAAAATTGGTTCTTTATTCATGCAACAAGACATGTTCAGATAGGAGGGTATCTAATCAATCTATTAACATAAGATATTGATTCCTAGCGGTATCTATTTTGGTTATAAATCACTAAATAAAAGTAGCCAGGAGAATGACAGATTTTCATGGGACAAACAAATTATTGACAGAAAAATTATTTTAAACGAAGTTTTAGTAAACAATACCCTCTGCGTATATTCTAGAAATGCTTACATAGGATAAGATAAAAAAAATTAGATTTTGAAAAATGTATGGGAAGTTTTGAACCTAGTTATTATAGGAAATATTGTTTGGGACACGCCAGGAAAATGACATTTTGATATTCAATTAAATTTTTTAGGTAAGCAAAGCAGTTAATGCTAATGCAAAGTCATTTTAAAATGCTAACAGCAATGCTATTTTTCAATTTTTTAAAAAAAAATGTTCCTTTAGTATTAAAGTATTAGATCTTGGAGCAAGGGACAGTGAATTGTCATGTTTCGTAGGCTAGATCGATTATCTCTAGAACTACAGTACCGATTTTAATGAAATTTGATGTGTACAGTCCGCAAAAGAAAAACGAATCACCCTGAATAACTTTCGTTCTAATGATCGGATTTTCACGAACTAAGTGTCAATCTTAATGGTTCCTAAGGGTGACCTCAAATATGCTAATAAATTAGTGCTAACTATTAATTAAGTTACGAAATCAGACACAAAAACGCACTTTCTCTGAATAAACATGCATTTTTTTTAAACATATTTGGATTTCTTATCTTCAAAATATAGGGGGTAGCAGCAGTGGCGTAGTGAGCTTAACTCGCGCCCGGGGCACAATACCTTTTTAGCGCCCCCCCCCCCCCTACTCGAAAACCATATAATATTATACGTAAAATATACTCGCAAATCAATAAATATGTATATAATCATCTAGAATTAGTTCAAAAGATACCTATTATTTATTTTATATATTTATAAAGAAATATTTTAAAAACACGCAGTTTTAAAACAATAAAAAGTAAATATTTATTATCTCTAAGGAGATACGTATTTTTAACAATAGTATGATTATAATACATTTATAAAACTAAATACTATGTATAAATTTTCCTTACTTTTGATGAAGCAAATTTATTAATAATATCATCAAAGGTGATCATTTCAAATTTTTCTCCTTCCACACTTAAAAATGCTAGGTCACTTAGGCGATCTTGTCCCATCGTTGGTCGTAGATATGTCAAAATTAATTTTAATTTGCTGAATGAACGTTTGCAGCTAACAATTGATACTGTGATAGTCAGGAGTATTTGAAGTGCCTCTCTCAGGTTTGAAAAAACATCTTCTCCATACTAGATTATAAAAGTAAGAAATTCTAATGGAGTTTTGGGTTCAATTTCTTTTCTACTGCGGAGTAACATTTTGCAGTCACATATTTCGATAAAGAGTTCTATTCCATTGAAATCTGTATTATAAAATTCACTCAAATGTTTGCAATTTTTTTCAAGGTCGTTATCAACATTATCCTCGTTTAATAAATTTTCAAAGTCTAGTAGAAATCCAAATTTGAAATTAAGATCACTTTATCGTGTACATATTTCTTGTTGGAGACGATCAAGAACGCTTTTCCTAACGCGAGAAATTTCACTTTCTGCTGAAAGACCAACATCTCGAGCCAATTCTTCGGGCATTTTGCATCTTCTTACACGCATTGTTGTATCATTATCCCATTTTTCACAAAGAAACTTCGCTTTTTCGATTGCCTCTTCACAGAGCTTGTCTCGAATTTCGGCTAGTTCAGTCGTTAATGATTCAAGATCATGGAACGCTTCTCTAAAATTCAGTCTAGGATCTTGTAATCTTAGCTGCACACGATCATTCCTCCTTAAGATTTCATACCAGAGATGAACTGAAGTTATGAAACTAAAAGTTAGCACATTTTGCAACAGAATTGTAGCTTCACTGCTAGTGTCACTTGTAGTGGTAGTGTCCTCTGCAAATTTTTCAAATACTTCTACTATATTCTCTAGCCCAGTCATGTCAAATATACGGCCCGCGATCGCGATATGTCACAGAAAGGAGAATCGTGTTTTTTAGAGCTTTTAGACTTCACTCGATTCCTCTACGAAAGCTTTAAAATGTGCACACTACATTTACAAGTAATTTCAAGGGCAGCGCGTGCCTAGACAAGCGAGAGAGGTAGACAGTAACGACATTTCTTAGCAGCAAGCGGAATCTTCGACTGGAATATACTTCACAGCACAACTACGGATGGCGCTACTGCCATGGCTGGCAATCATTCGGGCATTGTAACTAAATTAAAACAGAAAACATCAGAAAATTTTGTGAGATTTCCCTGTATAATTCATCAGGAATCATTGGCATCCAAGCATTTAAAAATGGACCATGTCATGCTACCTATAATTAAAAATGTAAATTTTATAAGGAGCAGAGGACTAAATCACCGACAGTTCAGGCAGTTTTTACAAGATTTGGACGAAAAATTTTTTGATGTCCCTTATTTCCCTGAAGTTCGTTGGCTCAGTCGAAGAGTAGTGGATGGAAACTTTTTTATTGTTAAAATCAACATCCAACATCTACAAACCTAACGACTTGGGACATTTGTTCTCGATGAGAGATATCAGGAGTTGAATCAAACAAAAGTCTATAATATTTATTTCTTTTGATATCATTTATTAGTTGATTTCGAACTGTAGATGCCAGAAGATGAGTGAATTCATTTTGATTCTGTGTTGACAAATATGAGACAGTTTTTGGAATTTCTGTGGCATGTTTAAGATGATTTGCTAGTAGCGGATCAAACTGAGCTAAGTCTAAGTAAAGATAATAGGTTTCCTACATTTGTACCATCTTGAAGTGCTAGTTTTTCAGCAAGGCCTCATTATTTGTTTTATTACTTACCAGGAATGCCTTGAACTTGAAAGGCGAACACAGTGAAATATACACTATAATTTATGCTAACATTAAACTTATAACATTTAATATTTCATAACATTTCATTTTTATTCTAAACAGAGCGCGATGACAAGGGCGCAAAACTGAAAAATACACACACAAAATTCGAGAAACACACACAAAAAAACGTTAATATTTCGAGTATTTCTCGAATTTGTTGCGAACTCCCGCAACCTGTAGCAAGTTGCACGGATACGTACAGCCACAGAAAAAAGTATCCGGAAAGTAACAATTAGAGAATTATTTATTTTTTAATACAGATAATTGTCAGGCACACAACCAATACGGCGTTTGTGTCCTTTCCTAGAAACGACAAAACGCTGTATTTGTTCTGTGCCTGAGAAGTATCTATATTAAAAAATAGACGATCCTTCAGTTGTTATTTTCGGGATATTTTTTTCAGTGACTGTACATATAAGTACATAAGAGTGTTGTTGTTATCGTTTTAAAATAACAAGCGTAAGCTACATAGCGTTTATAGAAATAAAAATAATTAGTGTTCTGAAAGAAAGAATGTTTGTACTTTGTACACAGCAAATATTCATTATGACATATTATTTCATCAGACAAATCAAGAAAGGAGGAGATAATTTATGTAACCACGCAGCGTAGATGCTATAAGGAAGTGCAGACAGACACAGGTCGAGTCAGTCCTGCCAGTAGAAAAGACGTGCCATTTCCATTATGAATATATTATTACACTTTTATTTAGACTATTAGTGTTCCTTTTTATTTACGAATTAGCATTTATTATATTACACTGGCACTAAATTTAAAATATATTTTCCAGGAATCAATTATAATAAAAATTATCCTACAATTTTTTGTTTTGCGGACCATTTGGCGCCCCTTTGCGAGTAGCGCCCGGGGCATGATGACCCCCCTTGCCCACCCCTCACTACGCCACTGGGTAGCAGCAATCTGGGAAATGTGGTTCCCATAGTTTGGTCAGGAGAGCGATTCAAAGTTCGTACCCCTTAATGTTAATTTCGCTTTTTGCGTTTTCAGTCATATTTTCAAAACTAATGAAGCAATTCAAAAAAAAAATTGCACCCACTCATAAAACTCATTTACCCAAAGCTAATTTCATGCAAAAAAATTTTAATAATTATTTATTATTTTTTATTATTTAATTAAAGTGAGGATGAAAACATATTGAATTATAAGGTATGAATTTTTTTATACCATATTAATCTACATATTTTTCAATTGAAAAATCTAAAGTTTCAACTGTTTTTATTTATTAGAAGCTGAGAAAAATTAAAATTAATTATTTTTTAAAAAATAATTTGGCGACAATAAAGAAATAACTGATTGGGGCGATTAATATTAAAATGTGATAAACTTGGAAGACCTTGACTTCGCTCGCGTAGCGTAAAATTTCATTCATATTTTTTTCGCTAATAATCGTTTGCTAATCTTTTTATTTTTATTTCTTTCACACTATAAAATACGATGTTTCTTTTTTAGTCATTTAATAATTTATTTCCAATTTAGTAAAGAATTTTGAATAAAAAACACTTTATTCAACAAATGTCTAGTTTTAAAAAAGCGTGCTTCTGTTAGAATACACCAGATTGTGCTTATTTAAAGTGATTATTTTTTATTTTTCTTATTTTGTTTTTCAATAACTGATACAATTTCAATAATATACATACGTATGCATAGATTTGGAATAATATATTTATCAATTTCTTGAATATATATTTTATAAATATTAATAAAAATACGTAGTCAACATTTTTAAACATCTCTCACAACATCGCAAATTTCTCAACATCTTATAGGGTAAACTAAACAATGAAGGAACACTTAAGCTTAGCTTGCCTTTAAAAAAAATTCATAAAAATTTCAAATTTTGTAATTTTAGCTAAATGATGGTGTCGACATATTTGTTATTAAATGCTAATTATGTAAAAAAAAGTTAGATAACTTACATAATATTGTTTTAAGCTTTTGGTGGTTTAAATAATAAGTAGTAAGATGACCAAGTGAAGGAACAGTTCTTACCAGTGAATAAACACTAAATTTTCCAGTGAATGAACACTTAATTTTGAGAATGTTTGATGCTCGTTAGGAATCCATAGGCTACACAAATGTCTAAAAACAAGAATTTTCTTGGAATTACGACATATAACCATAGTTAATGAGGGAAATATTACTTTTTTTTCAGTCATGGAATGGAAAGTAAAATATGTTTGAATACATAATTTAAGAAAAATGTTTTTCATTTTTTTCTCACAGTTTAATAGTCCGTTCTAAATTATGAAATTTTATCATTGTGTAATCCGATGATGTTTTTATTATTATTATAATTCGATCATTTTTTTGTTTACTCTTTTCCCCATATTTTTTAAGCTTTTTTTAAAAATCTTTTTAAGCATTTTTTTTTCTCTTCGTCATGAGTAATTTATTTCTTTTTCTTTTGATTTAACCTTCCTCTTTTTTCCAAATTTTGCGCCAATGTAAATGTATCTCCGAAATTTCTTTTAATTTTCCAGTTCCATTTCCAGAATTCCTCACTGGATAATAAATGAGAAAAAGGAGTTTCGAAGTTTGAGTAAAACCCATCTCTCATTGACTTATATCTAGTAGTTACTTATAAAACCAATTCTTTTTGCAACTAAAAATGCCTCAAGAGGACTTATCTCAAAATCAGTTTTCAAGATACTTTCATTATTAACGTTAGTTGTCTCAGCTTCAGAGCCAAAATTTGATTATACAATTGTTCTTTTTGAAATAAATTCTTCAATATTGAAAAAAGCACAGGCTATTGGATATTTGGGATATTAAACTTTTCTGTCAATGTTCCTTTAAAAATTTGCAACATAACTTGTGAGATTTCTTTCTCAAGCTTCTGAAGAAATAGCGCATCATTACTCTCAAAGCATGTGTTTTGTTGATAAGTTGTCTTGCTCATTAACTCTTGGTGTCTGTTTTGCATGCATTTGTTACAGTTAACGTTTTCTACATCGAATGGAAAAATATCGCATTTCATAAAAGCATTTTAACTTCATCAGTTGATGCCTCAAATCTTATTTAAAAATGGATGTAAAATTTTCTAGACATATTGTTTTACAATTATTTTGTTTTCAAGATCTAACGAGAGATTTCCATGAATTAGGTAGAAAGCTAAGAGAGAGAATTCGTTTTGATGAACAAAACTTGCTCAGTATCAACTTGATATGAGATTTATACCTATCCAGAAGAAGCAAAATATGGAATTTGATTGCATTTTTAATTAGCCATGGGTAGAAACATTTGCAATACATTTGTAAAATGTTGCTGCGGTCATCGTTTCATTTCATGAATAGCTTTTTCCAATGAAATATGTAGCAGGGACTGATTCTGTAATATCTCAACGAATTCTTCTGCAAGGAAAAACTACCAATGGAGGTACTTTTTCTTTCCTAGGTACTTTAGAATATAAATCCTTATAATTTTTAAGGCCGAAAATTTTTCCCGTTTAAGAGCAGTATTCAACTCTTGCTTCATTCGCATTGTAAATGCAATTACTTTATAAAAGGATGCCAGGGCTACTTCCCTCCTAAAGATTCTTCTGAAGTTCTTAAATCCAGTATTTCGAATATTATTTTCTAAGGGAAGTTTTGCCTTTTGACATTATCTTCGCATTGCACTGAGTTATCGGTGGATGTCGCCTTAAAAAAAAAAATCACCCATTTTTCACCTAGATAATTGTCTTTAAATGGATTTTTCCTACCAGTTCCCGTTAGGACATTAAAGACGGCAATAAGATAATAATTTAGCTAATTATTGGCACAAAATCCTGCAAGGAAATTTTCCATTCCAGCTTTTATTATTATATTTAGTTGTTATATTTAGTTAATAAACATAGTTTATTAAGGTGTCTAAGGTATGATGTAATAACTAATCACTAGATTTATAAAGATAAATAATTAATTAATTATTATTATAATTCTTTAAATAAATTTAGCAATTAAATTTGCATATTTAAATGAAATTGTTATAGGAACTATTCATACAACATTTAACTGAATTTTAGGAGTCCTCTATGTCGCTGAACTACTAATTATCCATGTAAAATCATATTTCACTCATACTATTCATTCACTGGGAAATCTATTCTCAGTGAAGGAACATGCCAGTTCCTTCACAGGTCAGAAGTTGTTTTTTTTAATATTTAACATAATTTTGATTTATAATATGACAAAAGGTACAAGAAAATTAAAATTTTCCTTTATTTTAATTAACTTGAAAAAATCCCAGTAAAGTAACACTTGTTTATTCATTAGTTTTTCATCGTTCGGTAATCCAGTTAATAAACACCCCCTAATCTCAGTACATGCTTATGTTATGTTGCTTAAAATAAATAAAACGTAACTTCAATGACCATATTTTGAATTCTTTTTTTCACAATGAGAAAAAAAAGCATTATTATATGCAATTAATTGTAGTTTAAACGGATAACAACAAACTCTGACCTTATAATTTTGTCAACGAAACAAGGCGTTGAACAGATACTAACAAATTCAAAACTTTTTCCAGAGAAGACTCAAAGACCAGGTAGCTAAATGCATTGTTAGATGACTTCCTATTGTTAGGTAGTAAGCTACTGTTACCAATCAATCTAAATTAAAACGTTTAAAATCTTATTTCTAAGAAATATCAATGAAATGCTCCTTCATTTGTTGGTTTACCCTATATCATCCTAATCTTAAAAGAAATTTCCGGAAGTGTTTCGCAGAACTATTTTACCAACTATTTAATTAAATTTTAACATTTTAGAAATATTTTTCTTTACCAATTTTCGTTTATTATTTCTTCATTAATATACTAATAAATGTTTTTAGAACTTTAATTTAGGTTTCCTTTTTAAATTATAGTCAAGTTTTTTTTTAAAGAATTATTGTCTGCTAGCTAAGAATAATACCTTGTTAAGAAATTAAAAACATTCAGCTGTTTAAAATTATTTAAGGCAAAACAGCTGATTATTTACTTAGCATACTATTTTTTTTTGAAAAAAGAATATAAATTATTGATAGTCTTTTTTTTTGTTTCTTGTGACTTCAACTTAGATTATCTAAAATAGTGTTGATGTTTTATAAGTCACTACAAAGAGGATAAAGATACCGAACAGCTGTGGAATACGTAGCCAATTTTTTTAGTGTCTTAAAATATCTCAGTATCTTAAATGTCGTCCTACTATCTTGGTTGTGAAATTAAATTTTTAATTATCTGACTACGTGTGATTCACTAATTATTTCATTACATCTTTTACTCTTTATGATACCAAGTAGATTTTTTTTCTGATAATATACTAAACTATTTTGTTTAATTTTTTACTTTAGCATGATTTCCAAGATATTATTGTAGTATAATTTATTATCAGGAAAATGCCTTATTTTGTAAAGCGGGAAATACTAAAAATTGATATTTGTAAGGATTCCGAAGCTGTGCCAATTTTAGAGTCATCTGATTTTTAAAAAAAGTGCTATAAAAAATACACAATTTCCGAACTTATTTTAATTAAAAAAAATTTAAAAAAAAACGTGGCAAGTAGGCTAACATACTTTTTACAGAAATTGTGAAAACTAATTTTTCCTATATTTCGTCAAAAGAGGATAAGAATGATATTGCTCCAAGGGACCTACTCAATAATTTTGCTATTTCCAGAATGAAATCTGTTTGATCGAAACATATTATTCCTTGAAAATTAAAACGAGGGAAAAATTAACTTTTATTATTTATCTAAGCTTATTCCATTCATTTAATGATAGCGGTATTAAGGTTAAGGATATGCGTTGGAAGCTCCGTTCATTATTATACTATAAAAGCATTAAATCATGTAGCTTGAATAATTTATTTTAAGTAAATTATTTAATAATTTTAAGCAAATAAGGGTGTAAAATTAAACTCGATCGAAATTCTCCAAAAGTATACCCTGAAATATATGTAGAATAAACTTTGGAATCGATATATAAAAAATACCTTTTCAAACAACTTCGAGTAGAACGGAAACGCTAACTTGTTTAAAAAAGTTGTCCTTGTAACTATTTAATTTCGATTCCTGGTACTAGGGGACATTCCATTTTCACATTCGACTTTTGAAATTTCAATTGAAAACGGAATTTTTTTATGACCTTAAATTAAAATGTTAAGGATTGCAGCAAAAAAAGAAATTTTTTTCTTACTGCATTGATTTTTTTACAAAGTAGTGAATTATTATTTTTTCAATCTAAGAACCTGTGCCTATAACATAGGTAAAACTTATTTTAATATCGAGTGAAATAATTTAATATGTTGTGTCACTAAATGGATAATCCCACGAAACTGAATCGAAAATATAAAAAGTTCATTGATTTAAAAAAATAATAGATGATAATAAAAATAGACATGTTTTGAGCGTCCAATAATAAAAGTCACAAGTTATCCAAGCCTGACAAGTCTTGAGAAAGGGCGATTATATTTGAAATCTCGAAACATGTCGACTTTTACTTCCCTCTTCATATATTTTGAAGCCATTTGAGTTTTTATCGTCAATTATACTGTTTTACATTTGGGTCTTGATCATTATTTTGATAAGGATTTTACACTCGTTAAAGTAAACATATGCATTTTAATATTTTATCAGGATTCATGTGGTCCTTAAAAACGTAAGAACATCAATATTGTAAAAGTTATATTTAACTTAAAAATTAACATTTTGACACCAGATATTTTGAGTTAATGAAATTAAATATTTTATCTTTTAAGTTTTTGTGCCCCCATTTCAGTATCTTAAGGATCTTACGAGCTCTGTTTAAAAAGAGAGCATCAGATATATATAAGAAAACAAAAATAACCATAGTAGCAGTATTTGGTGGTAAATGTAGCTTATCGTAAATGAAGAATATGCTGTGCCACATTTTATGGTGTATTTGCGAACGTATAAGTTTCAGAATGTATCGAAACATGAGGATGCTATTTGCTAATCATCTTTATCCAAAGAAAACGATGTAACCTAAATATCTAGTAGAATGAAGCGATTTTTTAAACAATGCAACAATATGCAACATATTATTTCAATATCTTATTCTTAAACATAACATATTTCAATCTTTTTAAAATGCCACTAAACATTCAGCAATTCCTTGAGTTATAGAAAAAAGAAATATCGTAAATTATAGAAAACCTTGTGAATGTGCGTTAGAATTATTATACAATCTACATTTTATTTTTCAAGCACTTTTTTTTTCTTCAAGCTTTCTTGCCTAGAAGACTCGATTAAAGCTGTAAAAATGATTATCCCTAAAATTTTGTATATACAATAGCTATAATAAGTTATGTTCATTTGATTTTAGTATAAAATCCTCGAATAAATATAGTAAAAACAGTGTAATCTAAATAATATCAGATAAAAAGTTCATGTATTTAAATTCTAAAAACTATCATAAATAATTTATAAATCGATTCAAATTTACTTTTCAAAGGAGATTAAAAAATTTTTTTTTTTGCTTTTTGGACAGAAATCCCCTAAAAAAATTGCTTATTGCCAAGAAACTTCGAGATATTTTCTATTAACAATAAATTAAACCACTCCGAGCAATCACTGAACATTATTTAAATTTTTTTACTATCAAAGCTTGGTTGCGTAGCAACCTAGTAAAACTAAGTACTCCTCTTTTGAATTAGTCAATGGGTTATCTTAAAATATTTATTTGCGCTGGCGACTTTTTTTGGCGGTTCTCTGGACTATCGCCAAATATATAAACCTTTATTGCGGCCCAATTTACCACCCAATTTTTTTAAAATTTTGTCTACTAATTCAAGTGTCTAGATTCCAAATATGTAAAAAAAAATATATGTTTATTCAGAGAAAGTACGTTTTTGTGTCTGATTTCGTAACTTAATTAATAGTTAGCACTAATTAATTAGCATATTTGAGGTCACCCCTAGAAACCATTAAGATTGACACTTAGCTCGTGAAAATCCGATCATTAGAACGAAAGTTATTCAGGGTGATTCGTTTTTTTTTTTTTTGCGGACTGTACATACATTGATACAATACAAAACAAATAGCCATTCCACAATTGCAATACACACGCATGATCATGAGTAACACTCGTTGAAACAGCAATTGCAGAATAAATAAAAAAAATGGGTTAATAGGGGGTATGGTCCCCTCTTACAGATATACAGGCCTTTTAACGTGCTTTTATACTTGAAATAAACTCATCGGGGCGACAGCCCATAGAGGGCCAAGGCCTACTGTGCCCATCTCAGTTTTCTTGACCTTGGGCTCTGCGTTGCAGGAGCAGATGTTCCGGTCAGGTGGTCAGCCGAAGGCGGAACCCCCAGTGTTTAGTTCCCAAGCATGCTTGGTACTCATTTATCTACCCACTGAAGGGATGAAAGGCTGAGTCAACCATGCCCGGTCCGAGGATCGAACCAGGGATCTGTGGCACGACAGCGCAAAGCGCTACCGCTCAGTCACCGGGCGTCATACTTGAAATAAGGCAGTTTATAATTTCCTGTAGCAATTGGTCCCACTCGCACAGCAACGCTTTTTTAATTCTCTGGATAGTTTTCGGTGGGGCGTAGCTAATTGAAATTGCCCCTCCCCCAGAGTTGCTCTATAATGACGAGGTTTGGAGATCCTGCCGGCCATTCCATCCGAACTGAAGGCCTGCTGCACCTCTGAAAAAGTGAACATAGGGTTCCAAGACTTCATTCCTATCCTCCTCATATTCCATCTTTCAAGCGTTGGTGATTACTCAATTTACAGTTACAATTTTAATTTAACCTATTGCTGCAAAATAAGACCAATAAATTCGCCGATGTGTGCTGGCGAACGAAATGCGTCTTAACTTACGCACACTTATAAAGCCTGTTCCTCTAATGACTCCGCCTTCAAGCCGTTTGTTTACATTGAGTTCAGTTCTTTTTATGAAATTCGATAAAATGTATAAATTCTCTTACTTTATAAATATATATATATATATATTCACTCATATTGGTCATTCTCACAAAAAGGTGATTTTTTAAGTCCCTTAGTAATAAATATTAGGAAATAAAGCAAATTTCTTAATATTTTTCTTCATCATTTTTCGTAAAGTTCTAACTAACCAATCATATGCATTTCTTCTAAATGTATTTTTATTTCATTCTTATTTTTTAATAAACATAACTTCAAAATCCCCTCCGTGGACGTCCCTACCTCTGTGACACAAAATATTTTTTAATGGCTATTAAACAATTTAAATGATATTTTAATGATTTTTGTAGTTTTAACTAGTTAAATGTTTATAGTAACTTTTTATTTAATATTTTTAAAAAAAAAAATATTTTTATTAAATAAATGACTAGTAATCTTTGTCCATCAAAAATGATGTTTCCCTCCATGGACAATTAATATAGTTCGGTAAATAAGCAATAAAGGGCAGCATATGAGCTATGCGAAGATAGCCCCCGAAAATGAGGAAAATAAAAAATTCAAACTGCATTCGTTTGACCATTTTTTGACCACAAATGACCACCCTTTAAATTTTTTTGACCACCCTTATTTTGGACATAATCCTGAAAATTAAATTCGGGGGCTAACTTCGCATTTTCACGCCAAATGAATAAAAATCAAATTTTTATATTGTATTCGTTTGACCACTTTTTGACCACAAATGACCACCCTTTAATTTTTTTTGACCACCCTTATTTTGGACACAATCCCAAGAATTGAATTCGGAGGCTAACTTCGCATTTTTTCGAAAAATATATAAAAATCCAATTTTTATATTGTATTCGTTTGACCACTTTTTGACCACAAATGACCACCCTTTAAATTTTTTTGACCACCCTTATTTTGGACATAATCCTGAAAATTAAATTCGGGGGCTAACTTCGCATTTTCACGCCAAATGAATAAAAATCAAATTTTTATATTGTATTCGTTTGACCACTTTTTGACCACAAATGACCACCCTTTAATTTTTTTTGACCACCCTTATTTTGGACACAATCCCAAAAATTAAATTCGGGGGCTAACTTCGCATTTTCATGAAAATAAATAAAAATCAAATTTTTATATTGTATTCGTTTGACCACTTTTTGACCACAAATGACCACCCTTTAATTTTTTTTGACCACCCTTATTTTGGACACAATCCCAAAAATTAAATTCGGGGGCTAACTTCGCATTTTTTCGAAAAATATATAAAAATCCAATTTTTATATTGTACTCGTTTGACCACAAATGACCACCCTTTAATTTTTTTTGACCACCCTTATTTTGGACATATTCCTAAAGATAAAACTGGCGTGAAGTTAGTCCTCAAAATTCAGGAAAATAACAAATTTCAACTGCACTCGTTCAACTCGTTCAACTGCACAACATTTTTGACTACAAATGACGACCTTGAAGTTTTTCCGACAATTCTTATTTCAGTCTTTCTTTTAGCGATATCAATATAATATATTTTAATTATAGCTGACATCTAAACGTAGTATTGATCAAAAACTTTTTCTTGCAATATAAAAATTTTAAAAATAAATTCCAAAATGACTATGTACTTCAAATGCAATGATTATAATCCATAAAAACGAGGAATGCTAAAAACTATATGTATTAGTTTTGTTCACATTAATCGTATCTTTATTTTCTGCAATGTTATTTTAAAATTGTTTTACAAGTAGAAAAATAAAAGTTTAATAAGATGTAGTAAATCTAAAACATTTCTAAAACAATTATTAAGTAGTTATACTGTTTAAAAACATTTTTCTCAATAATGATATATAAACTTTAACATATTTCCTCTATAAAAGAGTAGAAATAGTTTCATAGCAATAAAGTTATTTTAGAAACCAACCATAACACCTTTTTCTCCAGTAGTGTATTAGCTCTCATCAATATTATATATATATATAGATAGTAAATAGTTATTCTTCTCTAGCCATGGTACATAAAATTAGTTATATATTAAATTAGCATACAATAACAAGTATTATTTAGCTTTACTATCTAAGAATTCTTCATTAGCATTTAGGCATTTTATTTTAAAAAACATTGATTTTTGTAAAATATAGAAATAATTATATACAAAATAGAAACACATATCTTATCACTATATTAAATTAAATTCTCAAATCTAAGAGTAGCTACGAATTCTTCATTAGCATTTAGGCATTTTATTTTAAAAAACATTGATTTTTGTAAAATATAGAAATAATTATATACAAAATAGAAACACATATCTTATCACTATATTAAATTAAATTCTCAAATCTAAGAGTAGCTAAGAATTCTTCATTAGCATTTAGGCATTTTATTTTTAAAAACATTGATTTTTGTAAAATATAGAAATAATTATATACAAAATAGAAACACATATCTTATCACTATATTAAATTACATTCTCAAACTGACATAACTTTAATTTATGCAAAAACAATGGAGAAAACAATTTCAAACAAACTGCACAAAACTTACCAATACTATTTACAATCGGGTCTTAATCATTATTAGAATTTTAGCAATTACAAATAGAAAGGTATTTTTTTCACAATGTTGTAACCAAATAAATGTGTTAAATAATTACTCTAATACAAGTAAGAACATATGTAAAGTATGTACAAATGAAATGAGATAAAGACAGATTGTTAAAAGCACTAAAAAAAACATGAAATAGAAGTAAATCCAATCGTGTATTAACACATTTTTCAAAAGGTATTCTTTCATGAATCATTTCGTTACTATTTTAACAATTGAACAATTCGAAGTCTCGTAGACCCATTGAAATTTAAGTTTCAGAAAAGACAAATATTTTAATATTTATAATTTAATATCAAAACTTTCTTTTTCGTATTTTACAATTTAAATAATTTTCAATTGTTAAGAAAGCGAACACCTTGAAATCTTTTGATCTTATGATCAAATTGAAAATCCGATCAAATGATCATTAGCTATTAAGAAAATATGTTTTCTTTCTGTGCACTACATTAAACAACTACTTATGAAAAATTCGAACAGTATTTAAAAAGATTAATTCGACTAATCTTCATAATTTGTATAGACCAAAATATGTGGATTAATTTTTTTATTTAATGAATCATTTAAAAGTTTACGTTCACCTAGCATATCATCTCGTATTTCCCAGGAATTCCGTATTCGTCTGCAAAAGGAAATATAATGTCCTATTGAATTGTGTTCGATTGGTCCCATATACTGTACGAATCCAGCTAATATATACTGCTGTTTCTGAATCAATATTTTTTCTGGTATATCTTGAAGTACCGTCTGTTCATTGTGATGTTGGCGAAACTGTTGAACAATTTCTGACATTTCAGTTTTTTATCCAAGAAATATTGTTCCACAAAGGTTTCAATGTACTCTTTCAAACATAGCTCAATAATTTCATCATAAGGAATTTCAATCAAAGTATAATCTTTCTTCAAAATTCCCCAGTGAGGACACATGCCAGTTTCGATTGCTGATGGAGTTACTTTAAACAACTGATTTATAATTGATCCAATATTAATTGCGCAGTTTAAAATACTGCAGTTATCGCTATTTATTATATTCATTAAAATTAGAGCTCTATCTTTGTAGAAATTTCTTGTAAAACCAGCTGTTGCATAATTTTTTATGAATGAAAATATTTGTTCATCATTATTGATATCATTTAATTTTAAAAAATAATGCCTGTTACCCATGTAAGCTGTAGACATTATTTCCACTATGGAATCAAATGCACATGTATTTCGAATTTCCATTAATCTTGTCCCAATATATAGAGCAGACTGAATGTTACCATTCCTTATAATAGAATTTTGTTTTTTTCTGATGGGTCGATTATGTATGAAAGATATTTCTGGACAAGGTGTTAGGTATTTCCCTCTTTTTTTATTATTTTGCTTTAGTGAAATTTTTAAGTTTTCTTCATCTGCATTCGTATTATTGGAATGGCCACATTTTTCTAAAACGGTTTTTTCGCAATAAGTATCCAATAGTTGAAGCTTATTTCAAAAACTTAAAAACAGCTGTCTTAGATGGATATGGCAGTATACTTCGAGCTGACAAATTTTTTGTAAAGCATATGAGTTCTATTCAATCAGCATGTGTGTACAACAGAGCAATAAATAATACCCAAAGAAAAAGAAATATTACTACAATAAAGGATGAAACAGACTTTTCAAGTAATAAACGTCCGAAACGAGAAAAAATTTTTGATAAAGAAATTATAATTAACTCAAAAGAAGGACAAACAGCATCAAATGAATTGGATTCGAATAAAAAAAATATTATTTTTGATAACGTGGATAATGATAACACGAATAAGCAAGAAGTTTTACCTAAAGCGTGTCATAATACAGAAAATTATGAGTTATATAATTTGAATAAAGAGAAAACTGCAAAAACAAGTACGACCTGGGAAGCTTTTGATGATAATTTTGGCTATCTGTCCGCAGAAGAGAATTGGAGAAACAAAAATAAGACAAATGAAATCAATAGACTAGAAAAATTATTGGATACTTATTGCGAAAAAACCGTTTTAGAAAAATGTGGCCATTCCAATAATACGAATGCAGATGAAGAAAACTTAAAAATTTCACTAAAGCAAAATAATAAAAAAAGAGGGAAATACCTAACACCTTGTCCAGAAATATCTTTCATACATAATCGACCCATCAGAAAAAAACAAAATTCTATTATAAGGAATGGTAACATTCAGTCTGCTCTATATATTGGGACAAGATTAATGGAAATTCGAAATACATGTGCATTTGATTCCATAGTGGAAATAATGTCTACAGCTTACATGGGTAACAGGCATTATTTTTTAAAATTAAATGATATCAATAATGATGAACAAATATTTTCATTCATAAAAAATTATGCAACAGCTGGTTTTACAAGAAATTTCTACAAAGATAGAGCTCTAATTTTAATGAATATAATAAATAGCGATAACTGCAGTATTTTAAACTGCGCAATTAATATTGGATCAATTATAAATCAGTTGTTTAAAGTAACTCCATCAGCAATCGAAACTGGCATGTGTCCTCACTGGGGAATTTTGAAGAAAGATTATACTTTGATTGAAATTCCTTATGATGAAATTATTGAGCTATGTTTGAAAGAGTACATTGAAACCTTTGTGGAACAATATTTCTTGGATAAAAAACTGAAATGTCAGAAATTGTTCAACAGTTTCGCCAACATCACAATGAACAGACGGTACTTCAAGATATACCAGAAAAAATATTGATTCAGAAACAGCAGTATATATTAGCTGGATTCGTACAGTATATGGGACCAATCGAACACAATTCAATAGGACATTATATTTCCTTTTGCAGACGAATACGGAATTCCTGGGAAATACGAGATGATATGCTAGGTGAACGTAAACTTTTAAATGATTCATTAAATAAAAAAATTAATCCACATATTTTGGTCTATACAAATTATGAAGATTAGTCGAATTAATCTTTTTAAATACTGTTCGAATTTTTCATAAGTAGTTGTTTAATGTAGTGCACAGAAAGAAAACATATTTTCTTAATAGCTAATGATCATTTGATCGGATTTTCAATTTGATCATAAGATCAAAAGATTTCAAGGTGTTCGCTTTCTTAACAATTGAAAATTATTTAAATTGTAAAATACGAAAAAGAAAGTTTTGATATTAAATTATAAATATTAAAATATTTGTCTTTTCTGAAACTTAAATTTCAATGGGTCTACGAGACTTCGAATTGTTCAATTGTTAAAATAGTAACGAAATGATTCATGAAAGAATACCTTTTGAAAAATGTGTTAATACACGATTGGATTTACTTCTATTTCATGTTTTTTTTAGTGCTTTTAACAATCTGTCTTTATCTCATTTCATTTGTACATACTTTACATATGTTCTTACTTGTATTAGAGTAATTATTTAACACATTTATTTGGTTACAACATTGTGAAAAAAATACCTTTCTATTTGTAATTGCTAAAATTCTAATAATGATTAAGACCCGATTGTAAATAGTATTGGTAAGTTTTGTGCAGTTTGTTTGAAATTGTTTTCTCCATTGTTTTTGCATAAATTAAAGTTATGTCAGTTTGAGAATGTAATTTAATATAGTGATAAGATATGTGTTTCTATTTTGTATATAATTATTTCTATATTTTACAAAAATCAATGTTTTTAAAAATAAAATGCCTAAATGCTAATGAAGAATTCTTAGCTACTCTTAGATTTGAGAATTTAATTTAATATAGTGATAAGATATGTGTTTCTATTTTGTATATAATTATTTCTATATTTTACAAAAATCAATGTTTTTTAAAATAAAATGCCTAAATGCTAATGAAGAATTCTTAGCTACTCTTAGATTTGAGAATTTAATTTAATATAGTGATAAGATATGTGTTTCTATTTTGTATATAATTATTTCTATATTTTACAAAAATCAATGTTTTTTAAAATAAAATGCCTAAATGCTAATGAAGAATTCTTAGATAGTAAAGCTAAATAATACTTGTTATTGTATGCTAATTTAATATATAACTAATTTTATGTACCATGGCTAGAGAAGAATAACTATTTACTATCTATATATATATATAATATTGATGAGAGCTAATACACTACTGGAGAAAAAGGTGTTATGGTTGGTTTCTAAAATAACTTTATTGCTATGAAACTATTTCTACTCTTTTATAGAGGAAATATGTTAAAGTTTATATATCATTATTGAGAAAAATGTTTTTAAACAGTATAACTACTTAATAATTGTTTTAGAAATGTTTTAGATTTACTACATCTTATTAAACTTTTATTTTTCTACTTGTAAAACAATTTTAAAATAACATTGCAGAAAATAAAGATACGATTAATGTGAACAAAACTAATACATATAGTTTTTAGCATTCCTCGTTTTTATGGATTATAATCATTGCATTTGAAGTACATAGTCATTTTGGAATTTATTTTTAAAATTTTTATATTGCAAGAAAAAGTTTTTGATCATTACTACGTTTAGATGTCAGCTATAATTAAAATATATTATATTGATATCGCTAAAAGAAAGACTGAAATAAGAATTGTCGGAAAAACTTCAAGGTCGTCATTTGTAGTCAAAAATGTTGTGCAGTTGAACGAGTTGAACGAGTGCAGTTGAAATTTGTTATTTTCCTGAATTTTGAGGACTAACTTCACGCCAGTTTTATCTTTAGGAATATGTCCAAAATAAGGGTGGTCAAAAAAAATTAAAGGGTGGTCATTTGTGGTCAAACGAGTACAATATAAAAATTGGATTTTTATATATTTTTCGAAAAAATGCGAAGTTAGCCCCCGAATTTAATTTTTGGGATTGTGTCCAAAATAAGGGTGGTCAAAAAAAATTAAAGGGTGGTCATTTGTGGTCAAAAAGTGGTCAAACGAATACAATATAAAAATTTGATTTTTATTTATTTTCATGAAAATGCGAAGTTAGCCCCCGAATTTAATTTTTAGGAATATGTCCAAAATAAGGGTGGTCAAAAAAAATTAAAGGGTGGTCATTTGTGGTCAAAAGGTGGTCAAACAAAAACAATATAAAAATTGGATTTTTATCTATTTTTTGAAAAAATGCGAAGTTAGCCTCCGAATTTAATTTTTGGGATTGTGTCCAAAATAAGGGAGGTCAAAAAAAATTAAAGGGTGGTCATTTGTGGTCAAAAAGTGGTCAAACAAAAACAATATAAAAATTGGATTTTTATCAATTTTTTGAAAAAATGCGAAGTTAGCCCCCGAATTTAATTTTTAAGATTATGTCCAAAATAAGGGTGGTCAAAAAAAATTAAAGGGTGGTCATTTGTGGTCAAAAAGTGGTCAAACGAATACAATATAAAAATTGGATTTTTATATATTTTTCGAAAAAATGCGAAGTTAGCCTCCGAATTTAATTTTTAGGATTATGTCCAAAATAAGGGTGGTCAAAAAAATTTAAAGGGTGGTCATTTGTGGTCAAAAAGTGGTCAAACGAATACAATATAAAAATTGGATTTTTATATATTTTTCGAAAAAATGCGAAGTTAGCCTCCGAATTTAATTTTTGGGATTGTGTCCAAAATAAGGGTGGTCAAAAAAATTAAAGGATGGTCATTTGTGGTCAAAAAGTGGTCAAACGAATACAATATAAAAATTTGATTTTTAAAGATTTTTCGAAAAAATGCGAAGTTAGCCTCCGAATTTAATTTTTGGGATTGTGTCCAAAATAAGGGTGGTCAAAAAAAATTAAAGGGTGGTCATTTGTGGTCAAAAAGTAGTCAAACGAATACAATATAAAAATTTTATTTTTATTCATTTGGCGTGAAAATGCGAAGTTAGCTCCCGAATTTAATTTTCAGGATTATGTCCAAAATAAGGGTGGTCAAAAAAATTTAAAGGGTGGTCATTTGTGGTCAAAAAGTGGTCAAACGAATACAATATAAAAATTTGATTTTTAAAGATTTTTCGAAAAAATTCGAAGTTAGCCTCCGAATTTAATTTTTGGGATTATGTCCAAAATAAGGGTGGTCAAAAATAATTAAGGGGTGGTCATTTGTGGTCAAAAAGTGGTCAAACGAATACAATATAAAAATTTGATTTTTAAAGATTTTTCGAAAAAATGCGAAGTTAGCCTCCGAATTTAATTTTTGGGATTGTGTCCAAAATAAGGGTGGTCAAAAAAAATTAAAGGGTGGTCATTTGTGGTCAAAAAGTGGTCAAACGAATACAATATAAAAATTTGATTTTTATTCATTTGGCGTGAAAATGCGAAGTTAGCCCCCGAATTTAATTTTCAGGATTATGTCCAAAATAAGGGTGGTCAAAAAAATTTAAAGGGTGGTCATTTGTGGTCAAAAAATGGTCAAACGAATGCAGTTTGAATTTTTTATTTTCCTCATTTTCGGGGGCTATCTTCGCATAGCTCAGCATATGCGAAATCCCAGTAAGACAGCTGGTGGGAAAGGTATCCATTATATTTTCTAATGTTAACTATCAGTTGTTTTTGTTCTCTTTGGTGTTGGTTTCGGATTCTTGTGTTCAACTGGGGCTTGGCAAAGTTCTCAATGTATACTCCGTGGACATCATAAAGAAGGAAAGAGAAAATTATTTCATTTTTGATAGATAAATTTTAAATTGCAAAAATAGTATATTTAATAAAAAGAACTGCGCCATTTTTGTAACTTTAAAATCAAAAATCAGTAAAATTCAAGAACTAGTTTTTGTCTCCTCCGTGGACTTCCCCTCCGTGAGCTTGTTAAGTCAATGGAAGAGACAATGTGTTAGATAACCATAATACAATTTCAATATTTAAAAAGCTATTTTCTTTTAATTGATCTATTTTTTTTTAAAATGGAACAAATGTGTTAATTTGTTTGTATTTTTAAAGAAAATCAATTAGTTTAAAAATGCATGTTTTCTTTCATAGCAGCTTGATAAATCGGAAGTAGCTCTATCTCTAACAATGAAATTTTTTATTATTTACTTATTAATGTTAAACTCATATCAGTTGTACCCAATAATTAATGTATTAGTCTTCAATGACATTTTATATTTTATAACATAAAATGTCTCCTCCGTTGACTATTACATCTCCTCCGTGGACAAGACAGAATTTAAAATATTTTAAATCTTGAAAAAAAATAAAATAGAAAACTTGACCATTATTATAAGGATATATAACAAAAATAAATAAAGGCATTTATGTAATTTTTATCACTTTTTTAATTACTTCAATTTATGATAGTATACTCTTTTAAAGAATTAACACATGAAAAGGAAAAACGATGAGTTAGAATATTTTTTTTATTCTCAGAAATATGATTGATCAGCAAAGAAATTGTGCAAAGGAAAAATATGTAACTGATGTAGAGTGAGCAAAAAAACAAAAAAAGTGCTCCAACTTGAATAATTTTTGATATTATGATCAGATCTTCACATTCTAGGACTCAATCTTAATAATTTGAAGGGAATCCCACAAATATGCTAATTAATTATTGCGCACGCAATATTTTAAGTTACGAAATCTGAGAAAAAACGTGCATTCTTTGATTAGACATGCTTTTATTTCGACAGTTTCGAATTTCTGATCCCCGAAATATAAGCGGCATCCACAATCTGGGAAATATGTTTCCGGCATTTTGGTCTCATTACGTTATTTTACTCGATGCATACTTCGCTACAATTCGAGAGCTTTTTAAGAGAATTAAAAATATTTGCACGCAATTTATAATTTTTTTTCTAAATTAGTTCCATGAAAAAATTAATTTTATAATTATTCATTATTTTATTTAATAATAGTCGAACTAATTTTCAATTGAAAAGTACACAAATTCTACATCTTTTTTAAGGACAGTAATTAATATTATTTATTTAACTATTTTATTTAATAATAATGAATTTTTCAGACATGGGTTCACATATTTTAGAGGAAAAAAAACAAAGTTACAATAATACAATATTAGCATCTAGTCAATTGAAACGAAACTAGTTTTTTCGGATCAACATTAGAACTGCTGCAAAAAAGTAATGTAGTTCGATGCAATTAAATTAGGATGCAAATACACACAAATTCAAAAAATATAATTAGTTTCGAACATACACGTAATTCAGAGAGAATATTAATAAATATAAATGTGGCAAAATCGACAAAACATGAATAGAAACGGAAGGAAATTAAATACTATAAAATGATTTAATATAATTTGTAGTTAATTGCAAATCTTGAAAAAATTATGATTGTTACGTATTTAAAAATATACGTACCTTCTGTTAAATAGTTTAGATTTGTTTAAGTAATGTTGTCTTTTAACTCGTGACAAACTTCAACCTTTTCGTGCTTGATTGAACGAGCGTAAATTTGGTCTACGTAAACTTGGCATCTGATGATATCCAATTTTCGTTAACATAGTTTTCGGATGGGAAAATATTTCAAAATATTCAACGAAAGGTTGTAAAAAACGTAATCTCGATGTTGATTATTCCTCTTTATCGATGTTGGATTTAAGTGCACTACTTAAAGTGTGTATGAGAAAGCTCAATTTGGTGTTAACTTGAAATAAAGTATTCGTTCACACAGTATTTTGGGTCTAAATGATGATCAGTATATCTGATTATAAATAAAACAATGAATGAAGCAAATATTTAAAAATGAAACTTTTGTTTCAGTTTAAAAATTTATCATTTCTTGCTGAAAACTTTCCAGTAAATCGTAAATTGCTTAATCTTCTTAATTTGAAATTATTTGTTTCATTACTTTGGAAATGGATAAACATTTTCAGAAACGAAATGTTATCTTAAAATGTGGGTGAATAGTCATTACTCTAAAATATCTACTTTATTTCTTTTTTAATTGCATGTTTCCTCAGTGCGTCAACTGACAATTACGTAATCAGTTTTAACCATTAAAATTTAAGCTTTTTAATAAAAAAGAAGAAAAAAAAGTATTTCACACTATAGAAAGTTGGATTGAGGATTTTAAAAATAGTCTTATGAGATATGAAGAATATAATTTTTAGTAATGTTACTACGAAATCAATACTTCACTTTCAGTTTTAAGTAATTAAAATAAAATTATAATTCAGTTAACACAAATACACAGTTTTAATTATTGGTTGACATTTAAGTTTTTCACAAAACAAATTTATTTATTGTAACAAGTCTACTGTAAAAGTTCACAAATATTGCATAGAAAATTTTGTAAACAGGTCTAATATTTTCTGCTTAACACATTAAAAGAAAATTAAAATTTATAATTTTGATCCACAAATTGTTCTCCTCAAATTTTTAAAATTAAAATTTTACTAAAAATATTTCTTTAACTGCTGGATTTAATTTAGTTGGTGTGGTGGAAATTAAATTATGAAATTTTTGAGAACATACAAATGTAAATTTTTTATGAAATGCTTATATTCATAATATAAATAAAAATGTCCTTAATGTTCATTTAAGTTCATAAATAAATAAAGGCATGTTCTCAGAATAAACACGCCTTTTGACGGAATCAAATTTCTGACCTCCAAAATATAGGGGATAGCCAAAATCTGGGAAATATGGTTGTTAAGCTAAAATATGCATAGCATGTTTCCTAGCATTTTAAAAAACAAATTATTATTTTATTTAATACTTTTTAAATAAATAAAAATCATGGATGTAATCAGTAATCTTTTTATCCACAACCTTGAATTAAGTGCAAATTAAAATCTTTTTTTTTTTTAAAGAAAACCTCCACATCTGCTTAACATATTAGAATTAAATTGAAAAATAGTTATATTGTTGCTGATCTCTTTATTTCATTAAAATTCTCTGTTATTTCTCACGCTTTCTTTTCAGCTAGCACATTTGAATACGTAAGGCTAAGAAAAAGAGCCTTGGCATTAAATTTAATCAATTAATTGATAATACATGGATTCCTTATCTTTCTTTTGCAAAAACTATGCTAACTTACACATGAGACTCGCATTTTTGACTTCTTGGTGGACGGAGGTATCATTTGGGGCTTAGCATCGCAGCCAGACCTGCCGGGCAAAAGCAAAATTTTTTTTTACTTCCGAGTTCCATATGATTTCATAATTTTAGAAAAATAAATCATTTTTAATATCCATATTGGATTTTTCATTTTTGCTGCTTATGATGTTTATTATATAAATGCTCGCCCGTGTTACTCTGGAATGCAATAAAAAATATGGTACAACTGAAAATAAGTCAATCAACATATTCAACGAATGGTAAATTCATCAAATTCTTCAATCCAAAATATATCTTTATAATGGTCTTCACAGTTTGGTAAGGAGAGCTTTACTTTTCCTGTATTTCACCAATCTCTAGAACTTTTGAAAAGAATTACACACACATATAAAATTTGTTTATCCAAAGATAATTAAATATATATATATATATATATATATATATATATATATATATATATATATATATATATATATATATATATATATATATATATATATATATATATATATATATATATATATGTGCAAATCCATTTCGGGCAAATCCGTGGATAAAATTGTTTGCTAAAAATTTCTTTATTAATTTATGCAATTTTCCATGTGCAGATCCATTTCGGGCAAATCCGTGTTAAAATTATCTATTAAAATTTTTTCTTTGATAATTTAAATAATTTTTCTATGTGCTAATTCATATCGTGCAAATCCGCGGCTAAAATTATTTGCAAAGCATGCAATTTATGTTTCTCTTTTCTATTTTATATTTTTTCTTAAATAAACATCTATCTTCTAAAACTATTTATGATCAATTTTTAAAATTATCCAGTATAATATTACCTTGCGCACATCCATTTCGGGCCCATCCTTGGTAACTAACAAATCAAAACTCAAAATAACAAATCACTTCAGCAGTGCAGTAAGAACGACACTTTAAAACCCTCTTGTTACACTCTATTTGCTCTTTTGTTTTCATCTTTTGTTTTCATATTTTGTAATCTGGCAATCTTTCTGCGAAAACATTTTTAAATCATTCTTGAAAAATATCCGTCCCTGTAAGTTGTTATGATTTTGCTACTCGCTTTATAGTCCCCCCTTTTTAATGTTTTTACTTTTTATTTTATTTTATGATCTGTTTCTACATGTTATTTTTACTTTTTATAATCTATTTTTATGTAGTTATTTTATAAAAAAAATTTTTGAGTGCTCCTCACACTATTGTATTAATATATTTTGCTTTGGCTTTATTGATACAATATCAGAAAGCACTCTGTTTTGCGGATATAATCGTGTGGGCTGAAGAAAAGATTATATCTTTTTTTTTCGGATTTTTTTCCGGTTTTTTAATTAAAAAAAATTTTTTTTTTTTTTTAATGAAATGTTGTTTGTTATTTTTTTAACTTATTATTTCCCACCCCCTTTTTTTCATATGTCTATAATTTTTCTTTGTTTTATTCTTAATTTTGAACTTATATATATATATATATATATATATATATATATATATATATATATATATATATATATATATATATATATTTCGATTTTATAGTTAAAAAATATTTGCAGACCACTGTGGGCCAGAAGCCTGTGGCCTACTTTTTGGACCGACGAGAGTGCAATTTAAGGAAAAATATGTTAAATAAATTGTTTTAAATGTAACTTTTAAATTTTTATTTCAGAAATATATATGGGTCATTCTCACAAAAACTGTCATTTTTCAGTTCATAAAATCCCAAAAAAATAAAATTAATAAAAAGCTCTGAAACTTTTTATATTAATAGAAATATGTAATGGCATTATATAGAAAATATATATCCTTTAAATTATACTTAATATTTAAATTAATTAATTAATTTCACTATTTGAAAAGTGAGGGAATGACACTAATAGTGAGGGAATGATATTTTATTTCAATACAAGTTTTTCTCTCAGTTACAGCTACTTCAAGTTTGAAAATGATAACATACTAGGTATATCTATTATTTATTATAATTTAGTTTTGTATATTTAATAGTTTTTACAGGTTTGGGAAATAAAATTGGCTGGCACGATTGTCACATGGAACGGGTGGTAGAATTTTTTTTTATGTCTGTTTTTGTGTATTTATGTATGTTTTTTGGAAAGGGCCATTTTTATTTTCCTGCATTTGTGGGAGCCATTACATCAATTGTTACATTTTTTGAATGTAAGATCTTTACTTCTGCGGTATTTTAATTTTACATGTTTACAAACAAACTTAATTAATGATTTACTATTTTTTTCTCTTTGAATAAAATGCCTTAGATTTTATGTATTCAAATTTAAAAATATAAGATTGGTAGGTTCTTATGTTAATCTTTAACATCTGTACTATGTACTTTAGCAAGATTTATTTAAATATTTGAAGCTGGAAAATGTATTTATGTGTGAAAGTGATACCTTATTTTTCTTAATGAAGTTTGACAAAGTAAAATTTCATTTCAAAAGGGCTAGAAAAAAATATCTTATACAAAATATATATTTTTGAAAGTTCTTTATAGTTACTGCTTTTTGATTTAAAAAAAAAACTGTCTGGTTATTTTTTGCGCAAAGTTTTTAAATTTTGGACTCCTTGGATACTCCTTGGATTTCTTCTTTTGACCTCTGTTTGAACCCTGCCTATTTTGTAAGTTCCCAAATTATAATGTTCACACAAAACTGATGCATCACATGCAAAACACGAAAGAGAGCGAAAATTCAATATGTTATTCCTTGCACTGTATGCAACTTGGTGAACTTTCATTGTGCCAGTGAATGGTTTAATTTTTACCTCAATTAATTTATCACATTTTTTTATATCCTCAATTGCAACTTCAAATAAAGTTACTGAGCAATTTTCTTTTAATACAGAAACAAGTGTTTCGTAATTATGCACATCTTTTCCTTCTGCCACTCTCCGATCTGCTGTTCTTTTCATAATAGCTCCAATTCCGTCGGGAGCTCCTTTTCCATGTCCGGATTCATTATAGTTCCAAGTAAAGTTTAGAATACCAGGAGTAAGCTGTTTTATGTGTTGGGATATCAGATGAAACATTTTTCTGTTTCTGTATTGGGCTGATGGCCCATCACTTAGCATATGAACATGTTTTACTTCACTTGTACTCATAATCCACTTAAAAATTGGTTTGAGATGGGCCCATATTGCTGCTGCATCATGTCGAAGTGAGGGACTTATTGTAGCAAAAGAGTTGGAAACTACTTTATCACCTTCTTTTTTGTAATAAACTCCTGTATGTATAGTTATCTGTTGCCTACCACTTCCAAAATGCACCGACTGAATCTCTTCACTATATTTGCAACTATAATTTTCGCTAAAATCAATGTGTACTAGTATTGAATCTGTTGATAATTGTTTTTTCAGTTCATTCATAGTTTTATACTGATGAACTATATTTGCAATATGGACCATATATTTTGGTAAGTTGCCCTCTAGCTCTTTAATTAAATTGGATGTACTAACTTTATATTCATTCTTAATTGGTTTATTAGAAATCTTTTCTTGATTTTTAACAATATATTTATTTTTTTCTAATACCCACTTTTTGTACTTGATTACTACCTTATCATTAAACTCTTTATAAATTGGCCTTTTATCTTTACAATTAGGACATTTTCTGAACAAACAATTTTCACAGCTGGAATCACAAGTTATTGCTTTTATTAAACATGCTGATGATTTATATTCAGTAATATTAATCTCATAAAGTTTTGAGATAATCATTTCCATATTAGCATGTACTATACATTTACATGTATCTCTATCGTTAATTGTTGGCTGTTTTACCCAAAATGGACGCATTCGACAAAAAGTAGGATAACTGATTCGACGATTTGGGTTTTCACTTAAATATTTTTTATGTAGATTTCTTAGTGTATCAAGAAGCACTCTCTTTTGCTTCTTTATCTTTTTTCTTGTGACGCATTCCTTTTTACCTGAGCACAATCTAGATACATCATCAGATTCAAAAAAGGCAACAAAGCTTTCTGAAGTTTCATAAGATATGTTATTTTTATTAAATTTTGATTTTACCGATTCTTTATGTTTTCTATATTTCAGAAATCGCTTTGAATAGCATAATGCTCTGTACTTTTTCAGAATTTTTCAGCTTAAAAGTTTATGAAATAACTTTTTTTCTCTGTGAGTCTTTGCTAAAATTTTAAAATTAGTTCCTACTTGCAAACATAGTGCTTCACTAAAAACCAACTGCTTGCGAACTGATGGTGATACCCTTTCCTTGCCCAGAAGTTTATTTACACGACTTCTTGGTGACATTTTGTTTCGGTCTTGATTCTTAATTCTATATAATTGCTTTTTGTAACGTTCAGCTCGAGTTTTTTGAACAGATACTTCATGTTCAAGTTTATTTATCTGTTTTTTCAAATTTGCTCTATTTCTTGCACGTAACTTTATATATCTAACTTTTCTTGAACTAAGATTATTTTGCTCAGAAATTCTTAATGTGTTTAGTTCGCTGGAAGGTCCCGGAGCATTATTATTCAAAGATGGCACATTTATACTGGATTCTGTTAGAGCTTGTTTTCTCAATCTGTAGTTGTCGGAGTTTTTCTTCCATTGTTTCCTTTTCACCCTTAAGTTACGACTAGTCATTTGTGAGGCAGGTTTCACTCGTCCTCTTTCCTTTTTTTTCAGGTATTTTATTCGTTCTTTCTGTTTTAAAATTAAAGAGGAATCTGAATTTGACTTCATTCGTTCTCTTCTTTTTCGATCATATTCTTTTTTCTTTAAACGAGCTTCTTCTTTCGTTAAGCTATCCATAGTTAAGCTACCTGGGAAATAGATTCTAATATTTCTTAGACTGTTCTTAAAACAGGCATTCAGTATTTATTAAAATGCCTAAACTAATTAATTCAAGATCATAATTGTATTATAACTGCTGTCTTATTTCATGCTGTGTAGAATTCACGAATAAATTTAAATTTGGCATTTAAATAAAATTCATCAAATTATAAAATTATAATTGTAAGTTCTCCAACAAAAGTAATATATATTTATATAACATATAATTTATAAGTTATAACATATAATTTTAATAGAAATTAATCAGGTTAATTAATTTTTCCATTCAAAAATATTTTTAGGAATATGATAACTTCATCAATATTATATTTTAAATAAAGTTAAATTAAGAATGGGCTAGACTTTAGAATTAGACTTAATACAATATATTCCGCAATTTTTAATTCTATTTTTATTAAAAAAAGAAAAACCAAGAACAAAAAAAAGCAAAATTTAACAATATTCTCATCTTGAATCATTCCCTCACTTTATACATTAGTGAGGGAATGATAGTGAGGGAATGACAAATTCAATAAAATTTCAAAATAACAGTTAGGCCTAATTGATTTCTGAAATCAATCACATACAATTATATTCAGACAAGAAAGCAAAATATAATTATCCACTTTTTCGATGAATTTGTATTTTATTTTATTTTAAAAAACGACATGAGGGAATGACAAATGTAAAAAATTTTACCTGGTTTGATTCATTAAAATTTATTCTACAGCAAAGCTTCTTTAAGTTGAAAATGGAAACATACTGGAATTTTGTTCTATGATGCCAGTTGTCAACTGCTAAAGTTTTTATTAAAATATTTTTATTCTAAGAAGTTTGCAGACGATAAAAACATTGTTGTGAGGGAATGACGCGAAACGCTGGGGACAAAGTTTAAAATAGTGCTGTGGTAATATTTTTATCAGAAATTAAATTTAAAATTGATTTTCTGAATTCTATATTTCAATATTCTGAAATAAAAAACACGAATTTGTAAATTTATTTTTTTTACTTAAGAAAAAAATTTTTTCTTTTTTTAAATCAGCAGTGGGGACAAGTGAGGGAATGACATATTGGTATATTTTAATTACCTAAAATAAATAAAAAATAAAAATTTATAATTTTATTTTTATTCCTTAGTTAGCCTGCATTCTGAAAGACACTTTCCCTGAATTTTTTTTTATCATAAGTTGTAAAACAAGCATAAATTATACTGGGGACATGAAAATGACTGTTTTTGTGAGAATGACCCATATAGGAATTTCACCTTACTGTTATATTTTTATCAGAGTAATTAGTGTTAAATTACAGTACAATTTTTCAATTTGTTGGATTAGTTAATACTCTTGACAAACTTATAGTTTATATCTTATCATTTGACATTTTACAATGTTTGAATGACTTTCGAAAATTAGTTCCAAAAAGTTCCACGAGGTAATTAGCTAAACTTTTTTTTTGTTGTCTTCTTTTAGGTTTCTTTTTTCGAAAAAACCTGCCCCATTTTGCCCGTAATGCAAAAGTGGACTAAATATACCGAAAAACAAAAATTATGTTTTTTTCTTCATGTATTCGCGTTATTTTGTATAGATATTCATATAAACTGTTATTATTGTTCTAAATGAAGTTTATTTATTGTGAAAATTGCATCTAACCATCTGAAATGTTTGTTTTGCAAAATACCACACATTTTATCCAGTATGGATTTGCAGGAGCGAGCACAAAGCTAAAAAAAGAAATTTTTTCAGCTGAGGTCATAGCTGCATTAGATTTGCCTAAAATTCCTCAAACAAATAGCGATGCAAAATTACAAGATGAAGATGGAGTAGAAAATTGGACAGAATCAACTCTTTCAACGGAATATTCAGATAATATAGAGTTAACAGCGTCTGAAGACGAAGATGACGAATATCGAATGTCGATTACTTAAACATCGAATTATAATCACAATTTTTTCTTATTTTTGATAACAAAAACAGTGAAATATTTCATTTCTTATGTTAAATAATAAACAAAAAATAATTTCTTGATAATGTTGTTTAATTTTTATGACCGAACATTGTTTTCCTTATTTTAAGTCATATTTTTTGTATATTAATGAAAAATTAATATAAAATGTTTCAAGCGATTGTTATTATAGATATCAGTTCGGAAATATAATTTGCTTTTCATTTTAAATATGAAATTAGGAAAATTATTATATTTTCATTGCTATATTTAATTATTTAAACGTACTATATTATTTTTTTATTTTTGCTCGCCATATTTCAACCGCCATTTTGTTTTTTTTTGTGGGTATTTTTAGTGTATTTCAAAATTTCAACTACGAATTCAATTTACCTGCACATAAAAATCCCTAAATACAAATTTTGAAACAAATTTTATCGAAGTACTTATTTTGGCCATGAAACCTTGGATGCTGGCCCACTGTTCAGACGAGATAGCAACTATTGATTTAATTAAAGACTTTTCTATAATATGTTAAAAACAAAAGAATTTACCATTAAATACAAATAAGGTGACCCTTCAGAGCAATATTTTGTTTTTCGGATATAACATTTTCTTATTTCGCTTTAGCAATGAAATCTTGTTTTTAAGAAATAATAAACAACAAGGGCAAGTATAAGTAGAAGAAAAAATAAGGTAAAAGTGTGCAAATGATAGAAATTTAAAAAAAAATGTTTTCAAATTCAGTTTCTTCACTTATTTCAACCATTTAAATTTTCAACAAGCGTATTAATAAAGCACACGTCTCAGGAACGTGAGCTTATAATCTTTTCATCCCCAGAATATGAGAGCTTTCGAGAAGTATACATCCTCTTAGTACTCATGCAACAGACGACTACAAACGAACATACTCCTTTCCATAAACCCTCCTTCACTTGGCGATTATCATGGCACATACTGAAGCGATAAAGACTGCCAATCTAGTTTATGGCTTGGTTGACGGTTGTTGTTTTTGTTGCTTTTTCCCATCTGGTCTGACGGGGTCAGACCAGATCAATAAATTCGTTGACATTTAGAAAATCCGAAGCCAAAATGGGAGAGGAATGAATGTCGTTCCAGTCCCGCCCTAAACAGTTCAAGATGTGCTCAGATGATGCCTGGTTTTGTTGGCATTTAAGGCAAAGAGGAAAGATCTTTTGACTAGCAGAAAAAGTGAGACCTCTCAGGTGTCCAGTCGAGATAAGCAACTGTTGGTCTGCCTGTCACCAGGAAGAGATAGAGAGACTCCTGGTCTTTTTGCTTTATACCAGTAGTGAGTTGGTTAAGCAGCCACTTTTGTTTGCTCTGGGCTATTTGCCTTGCGAAAAGCTCAAGGTATGTAAGCTCTGAGGTGGAGGGGACTGAATGGTCTAGTCCCTTCTTTGCGAGAGTGTCAGCCAACTCGTTGCCGTGGATATCGACGTGGGACGGGATCCATTGAAAGTGGACTTCATGCTGCTGGGAAATGAGCTTTACTTTTCGTAAGATCGAAAAACTGGTTTTATCTCCAATGAGGGTCCAATTTTTGAGGTGTTGAATTGAACTACTGAACTACGGCTGTCAGATAGTATCCAAGTATTTCCAAGGTGTCCTTCACTCAAGATTTTCTCTAGTCCCCTGTCGATTGCAATTAGTTCGCTTCGAAAGACGGAACAAAAATCGGGGTTTCGTTGATGAAGAGTGTAGTTCTCTCGAGGTGTTTCAATAAATACTCCACTGCCAGTATCCATTTTACTGCCATCAGTGTATATTTTGATGTCGTTTGGAGGGATTTTATTGATGATTTCCAGGGACAATTGTCTGAGGAAGTCAGGCGCACAGTCTTTCTTATCAAGCGTGGTAGGGAGGGTTTCATGGAAACAAACATTGGAAAGATCCAAGCAAGTACTGAGATTGCAATGAAGATAAAGAGGTTCAATATTTTCAGCGATTAGCAGTTGTGATTTAACATGAGTAAAAGGACTGTTGATGGTATTGTGATAGATCACCAGCACGCCCATGAGAATGGGGAAACAGAGGGTTCTGTGAAACGACCGTCACCTGAGACATATTGTATTTGGATTTAGTTTTAACTAGTAGACAAATGGACGTTCTGTTTATTTCTATCATTTGTATTTCAAAAAAGCTTTATTTTACTGATGTTGCCGTATGAGTTAAGATTCTTTTTCTGTAATTTCCATAATGTGTACTTATGTAGAGAACTTCTTTAAAAGATGTTTGGATTGAAAAAATCAATTTTTTAAGGATATTTTAGTTAAAATAAAAAAAAGGAGGAAAGAAGCCTTTGTGTTCAATTCTTTCTTTCGATCTGCAGGAAAGATATTTATTTCATTAAGCTTTTTTGTTTTATAAAACAGAAATACTAAAAAATGTACTAAAATGTAATAATTTAAGTTTATAAAAATTTTCATACGATTAGATGCAAAGAAAAAAATCGACACCCTTCGCAATTTAGGTGCAAAGTGTTTTTTTCTTTGTCATTTTTATGGCGATCATTATTTACACCTTTTTAATTACAGAAAAAAATTAGGCAACTTGACTGCATGACAGTTCTCTAACAAGTGCTATACTAAGTGTCACATAAAATTCGAATATATAACAAAACTTTTTTGTGGATTTTAAAATTCTTAATCGGAATATTTAATTTATTTTGAGATCATTTAAATATTTAGTAATTAAATATTATTTTTAAATATTATTTTTAGGTTGCGTTAACGCATAAAAGATGGCAGTCACTGTGTTATAATCTTTAAAAAAATCAATTAATTAAACTAAATTCGTGTCTTTTAATTATTAATTGCTGTTGCCTTTAGTATTAATTTTTAGTATTTTTCATATTGTTGGATACTTTTATAGTGTATTTGTTTTTCAATTTGGTTATGAAAGAAAATCCACTAAACTGAAATAATAAATGATTTACAATAAAACTGTTTAAAAGGCAAATTGAATTAAACTTCTATCGTTTCTAAAAAAGTTTCATTGTAATTAAAAAATCCAACAAACGAGAGTAAAAGTTGCTGCACCTTCTCACAAATAATTATTTTGAAAAGGCATACAGAAAGGAAAAATAAAAATATTTTGTAATTTTTTCTTCTGTAACTGTTGCTGAACAGCCAACCCGATTTCCAGTTTACGACTATCAATGTTTAGTTTCGTGAACTTGTAATTTTGAACCCAATCCAGAAGACAAGGGAACTTCTGAATCAAATATTGCAAGAAATATTGCTTTCGAGGAAGACATAGATGGAACTAACCCGCATTTGCGTTACATGGAGAGAAAAACCACGAAATCTCCAACGGACATTTTGACGGCAAGGGGACTCTAACCCATGATCAGTCTAATACTGAGACTATTTTAAGTCAGCACTGTGGTCAGTACAAGCCGAGTGTAAAATTCCTATCGACCAGTCATCACTGGGCTTCGAACCCGGCTCACCTCATTGGAAGGCCAACGCTCTATCCCCTGAGCCACCACGGCTCAAATTGGTTTATTCATAAAATCTTTCTTACTTCTCTGTTTAGTAATGATTTTATACTAATAGTTGGATCTCATGAAAATACATATTTTTAATCCAAGTTTTAAATGATTGCAAAAAGTACGTGCCTTAGAGGTTGTAAATTTTTATTTACTAAATATGAACAGTCACTATTGTGGAAGGCGGTGACTAATATATTAAATCAAAAGCTGTTTCATTGATGGAAGAAAAAGAAGGGAGTTAAAGCTGGTAAATAGCTAGCGCCTTTTAGTATTAGTAAGCAATTAAACTTATTTTGATGTATTAATCATCGTCTTCCCTGTGCCATTGATAATTTCTCTTAATTATAATAAAAAAAAATTTTTTTTTTCGGCTGTGCTACTCACAATACCCAAAATTTAAATATTACCTAATATTAAAGACTTTAGAAATTAAAATGGATGAACGAATATAACGCCAATTTTAAATAAAAATTTAAAATGCATTCGTTGATTTGTTCCAAATCTCAAGTGTTTGTTATTTATTTTGAGTAATATTTAAATTTTGGGTGTTATTAGCATAAAAAACAAATAAATATAATTCTTTATGGTAAAAATGAAATAAAACATGATGACTTTTTCTTTTAATTTGCAACCCATAGTAAGTACCAAAAATTAATTGAATATATAAATAATTACATATTAATGTATATACTTTGTATATGTTTCAGACCAAAATATCGTGAGTAATAAAACTTATTTTTGTAGATGCTTAAAATATACTGAGTTCGTTTATTCAGTGAATACCTATTTTTAAACATGTTATAGTTAGGTCTTTATTAAGTATTTTTTTAAAATAAAAATTATTTGCTGTATAAATTTTTAATGCTTGAATGCAAGAGTTTCATTCTCGATGAGCTGAGAGAAAGGTGAGAGTCGTAATCTTTATAAAACTTTGAAATATTTGAGTAAGATCTTATCGTAGTGTGAATAAAAAATTTTGTTTGACGATTTCAGAGTATTTGAAACATTTACTGAAATTGAAGGTGAAGTTTTTCGTTTGTTGCTTGTGAAATATGCTGCATTATTCGGATAGTAATATTCTGAGAAATCTTATTTTTTACCTATTTTTAGCATTTATAGGCAATTATAGCAAATTTTCGATTTATCTGCAGTAAATAATGAAACTCAATAGCTTTTTTGAAAAAGAGAAATGAGCGCATTTTAGAGTTAATTTAATCTCACACAATCAGAAGAAAAAACCTTTTTTCAGGAATGGAAGCGGCAGAATTCATCGCTTTTGAAAAGAAAGAAATTGCATATTAAATATAGGTAATATGAGTTGTCAAACATAATTTTTTTTTTATCGCATTTGTAAATAAACGGCCCTTTTATGTTTTTCTTTCTTAGAAAAATACAAGTTTGTAGTTTAGAAAAGTAATTTTTACCTTAATGATTTTAAGTATATTTTAGTAATATTCCCTTTTTCATTTTCATTAATTTTAAACTTTTCTTTAATTTAAAAACTTTTTATCATTTATTCTTGAAAACTTTCCAGGAAATATTAAATTGCTTATTCTTTTGAATTTGAAATTACTTTTTTCAATACTTTGTAAATGTATATAGACTGACAATAAAGAAATGTAATTATATAGATTTATTTAAAAAATGCAGCTGCATAGTCATTTCTCTGAAATATTTGCTTAATTTTTTTTTCAAATTGCAAATTTTCTTAATTTGTCAACAGGCATTTAAGTAATCAGCTGTAATCATTTTGGATATCTTACACTTTATATTTGGCATTTGCTTTAATGAAATGTATTTAATTCTATAAAAAGATGCATTGAAGACTTTTAAAAAAAGTCGTTTGAGATATAAAAAATATAATTTTATTAATGTTACGACGAAATAAATACTCCACTTTGAATTAATTTAAATAAAAAGACTTTAATTAAGTATAATTACAAACAAAAAATTTGTATTTTTTAATTGAAATTTAACATTTGAAAAAGATATTTATCGATCGTAACAAGGCTCTAGAGAAAATTTACACATAATGTATTGAAAGTTTAATAAACGGCTCTAATATTAAATGCAAAAATGAAAGAGAACACAGATTGATAAGCTGTTTTTTTTAAAGATAAATCCACATATTTATGTTAATAAATTAATAATTCTTACTACCAAATAAAGATACATAAAAAAAATCATCACAATTTGATTTATCCAAGTTTCGTTTCTTTGAAACAATTGAACGAATCAATTAAGCACATTATCCCATTTTCTCTTCGTTCTAATTGATAAATATATTCGGAAATAAATAGTTAATGGTTACATAACACTTATAAACCTTTTAGTGTGTTATAATAGTTAATGGTTTTAGTGTGAATGCTGATTTTCTTGTTTACAAAACTAGTTTCTCACCACCTCACCATTGCGCATGGAAATGCATTATACCCAGATTCAAACCTCTACCACACTGTGGTCTTTCTTTTTCTAATTTTCTTTTTTGGCTTTTGTGGTTTTTTCTAATTTTGATTCTCGTTTTTATTTTTCCATTTTTTGAAGACAACTTTTCGTTTTATATTTCAAATCACTTTTGTTTCTTCTCATTCTCGTCTGCAAAGTCTTGAAAAAGAGAACTGCTTTTTCAGAACTAGAAACATGTCAATTTGCTATTTCTAATTTATATATTTTTGAAGCGAAAGAAGTTTCTGTTTAGGTAATATTTAGCCTCTTTCAGTTTTTTGGGATTATTTATTTAATATCAAATTAATTGTTTAAATACCGTATAATTTCCTGATTCCCTGGTTTAATTTCCTTCATTATAGTTTTTTATTGCATTTTTGCAACAATTTTACCAAATTAAGCCAGATTTCTGTTAAAAGTCAGCAAATTTTTTTTTTCTCCCTTTAGTCTTATTGCCCTTGGAAAAGGTGCAAACCTTTTATGGCTTGCCCCTCCTTATAACGGGGTATGGTGAGGGGATTAAAAATTAATCTAAAAAGATTAAAGATTAAATGGCCGAAAAGATAAAAATATATAATATATAAAGATAAAAATTATAAATTAGAACAATAACATTAAAAATTATAGTGGATAAGCAAATCACGCGAGGCAAGGTCCTGCAGAATACATACATTTAGAAAAACAATAACATATAACAATTACTTAAGTTAAAAATAATTAATTTCTCAACCTTTAAATGAAACATCCGCTAAATGATACAAAATAAAGGAGTGGGGGAACAATTTACACTAATTGAACATTTGTTTAATTCATCTTCATCATAACAAGAAATACACCAGGTGTGATCAACAAAAATTGAGTATGATTTTCATACCGAAAGACATCATGCATTTTCGCCTTTTTATGCCAGTATTCATTGGCGAAAATTGCTGGCTTGGGAGCAAATGTGTGCCAAATAAGGGTTTAAAGTTTAACTTAAGCATAATTTGGCAACAAAAGAGGTAGAAACTAACTTACGGTTTTTAATGACAAAGGATTAAAATCACTTAATGGTCAGTGCCGGACTGCAGGTGCTAAAATTTTTAGGGGAACTGCTGACAGCTTAATTATAGTATTCTTGAACAGGTGATGAGATGAGAGGATACTCATACAGAAAAGAACATACAGTTATTCACAAGAGAAAATGATACTTGGTTTAAGATGGCTACAAAACAAAACCAACATTAAAGGAAACCGTTAACAAACTAGGAAATTTGTCAAATAGAACAAGCCTATTGTTACATTTTCATAATAAGAATCAAATTAAGAATTAATAAACATAGATATTAACCATTCAAAAATTAAATTATTATTCTATTATACAATTATTTAAATAATATACAATTCTTTATAATATTTAAACCCAATATTGTGGAATTAATATGAAAGTAAAAATAGCTTAGTCACAAAAACTAAATTACATTAAATATGTAGTAATTAAATCACAATCATAATTCTTAATTAAAAATTATTAATTTAACAAAAATACACAACTAAATCAACGTGATGATATTAATTGCCAAATATTTAACACCTGTATATTAATTTGCCACAATAAAATGTAATAGAATATTTTATGTTATAAACAGATATTTATATGTGGTATCAATACCACACGGAGAGATGCGGCTTATTTTCCTAGATGTTGCCACCAAACAAATGTCTCAATACTAGTCTTTAAAACTGATTTAAAATTTGCAAAAAAATATAGACGCATAATATAAATTGGACAAGACCCATTTGTTTTTCATAAGAGTATAAAGAAAATGCGTGAATGTTTTAAAAGGAGAAAGAAAAGCTTTTGATTCAGCTAATTGCAAAGAATTATTATAACTTTGAACAAATTGCTTTTATCAAACTGCCTCTCATTGTTTAACAACAATCAGAGTAACTTTATAGGCAGTTACCACAGCGTACGTAATTATCTATTTAACTTTAAGATTCACAAAGTAATTTATTTCTCATTTATTTCATACTGAAAAAAAATATCAATACTTGCTACAAATGAAACACAATTAAAATTCGAGAAATCTAAAATTAATTTGTTCTATTTAAAATAAAAATATATTTTAGCTTTCATGTTTTCCAAACAATTAATTTTCTCCCTTAGTGAGTGTATGTCATAAATGTAAAGAAACATCATGAATAGATTTTCATCCAAATTAAAATATTTCTTAGTAAACTTTCAACTATTACCAAACGATTTTAAGACCAATCGATTCACTGAATCATGAAGAAATGAATTATTTTCTTTAAGAAAACAGGAAATATAATTAAGCTGAACATTTATCTTCTTCTTTCGAAAATATAATTTGAAAAAAAGTTTAGAAACTAAGAATAGTATTTCTGAGTTAAAATTAAACTCCATTTGTCGTTACTCTTAAAAAAGTCAGTAAATAAATAAAAATTAAACAGTTGTGTTTGATTAATTGCAAATATCTTAAAAGCATGAAAAAATTTCATAAATAAAATTCAAGAACCAGTTAATTTGAATGTTTATTTGTTAATTAAAATGTTTATTAGTTAAATACAAGTAAACACAAACACTGATTTAATAAGCGATCCCAAAAACAGAAGCATAAAGATATTTTTGGATTAGAAACTTATTTCACTTTAAAAATATACAAATAGGAAACAACAGTCATGTTTCAAGTGCTCAAAAATAGGGGCCGATTTTCAAAACTTGCAACCCAGTAAGCACGCACCTCACGGCAAAGGTAAGACCGTAAACTAGCATTTGAGGTATGATAATGGCAAAATGCGAGTGCAGTAGTGTCCGTTATCGTTGGTTATGAATAGACAGCGGATTATATGCACTAAAAAACGGACAAAATATGCACTAAAAAACTTGAATATATGCTCTTAAAACTAGAAATATGCATTTAAAATGCAAAATTAAAAGTTCAACTTATTTAAATACTACTACTTACTTTTTCCAACAAACACAGCTAAAACATTTCTTTGTTGAAAGGAAGAAAGTCAAAATATTTCTTACTTGAATCTACACATTTCTGAAGAAAAAGCATAAAACTGAAGTATGATAAATGAGAGAAGAAAAATCATCGCATTTTCCGGAAAGATTTTATTAAACTGAATAATTTTTGTTGCAATACACAACTAAGTGTTTTTCCAAATTTTCAAGGGTGAATTGATGTCGTCGGTCATCAAAGATAATTTTGAAAGCAGAAAATGACCTCTCCACGTCAACCGATGTTATTGGACAAAACTTGTACAATTTCGTACTCATTGGTTTTACTTTCTCTGGAAGTTCAGTTCCGTTTCCGTTAAGAACCCATTAAGGAAATAAAAGTGGTGTAAAATAAGTGAAAGAGTACGAGTGAATTAGCACAGGAATAAAAAGTATTAAAAATTAGCAAAACAAAAAAAATTTCTTTTTTGAGCACCTGTTATATTAGGTATGGGTGGAAAAGGAGTAGAATTTCCAGTTTTGTTTGTAAAAGAGGAGAGAGATAACGCCAGTATCTTTATCACTTTTTAAGGTTGGCTCCAAGATTTACACGCAAACAAAATGGCTCAGTTTGAGTATATCAAATCAATTCGAGGTGGCAAATTAGTTTTATTTAATGAATTTCTATTTAGAATAAAGATGAAACATAGGACGAAAATCTATTATAAGTGTATTTCAGTTTTTCTATTATATCTATTATAATCTATTATAAGAGTATAAGTAAATCTATTATGAGTGTAAAGTATTCACATTTTTTACATTATTTTAAACTCAATTTTAAATGGCATATTACAAAATTAGAACGAAATCGATCGTATATGTATCTCTGAATAGATAGTTTGTCAGTGATCATTTGATTATAGTCTATCAAAATTAATTTAATGTGACTTTAAAATAATCTTAGAGATAAGAATGATATATTCAACAGAGAATACAACTATTGAGTAACAATAATACACACTGCCCTACAATAATGGGAGAGACACTTTCAGATTTTGACATCTTTATTAATTTCTCAAGAAATGCTAAGAAGATTATTTCTTAACTTTAGAAATACTTAGGTCATTCGTAGGGTTTAATTTAGAAATAAAAATTTAGTTGTCCAAGGGACACCTTGGTATTCATTTAATTGAGATTAAATTTAATATGGTAGACAAATTTTAACAAAATTGAACTTTACAATTGTGTATTTTTTTATAGTACATATGAAAAATTAATAGAATAATATTAATAGAATTAGTGAAATAATATCAATAGAATTATCACTCAAGTAACGCAAACTCAGTTCTTAAAGACATTTCACGGAGGAATTAGTTCTTAAATTAAGGGTTTCCTTCTCTTCTGAGTTGGCTTCCATGATAAAATAGCAATCACGTGGTATATCTTTTCCCTAATCTACATGATGATTAGTTTGGAGTGGAGACGTGATTTTCATTACTTTTTAAGGAATGCATTAAATTCTTAATCTCCTGTTTAATATATAATAAATATATAAAAATGTTAAATTGATGAAAATGTTAAATATATAAAAACATTTATAAAATTATTCCGCGCATGCATAGAGTGAAAAAATTACTTTAAAAGCTCATATCTTGAGAAATTTTTAACAATTTTTTATATAAACTTTAAAATAGCGATTTTAATATTAATTGAAAATAGTTCCCAAAATTTCGTTGATTATTTGCGAAGTTATTGCCCCAAAAAATGCAAGGAAAAAATTTCTATTTTATTAAAATTTTCGCATCTCCATAAGTATGTAAGGGTTTGCAAATAACAACAAAAGTTATCAATGCAAATTAAAATCTTTTATATCATCTATCAATCCATCATCAATCTTTTTTTAATCTATCATTCAAGTTAATTGCTTTATTTTTTGGCATAGGGTGCTCAAAAATACTTATTTTCGTTCTTAATTCATTGCTGGTCTTTGAAAGCTTTAAAACTTTTTTTAAGTGTGAGAAATTTCATGACCTAAACACGACTAAAGTATTTCTTGAGAAATAACTCTAATTGGATTTAAACTACTTTCTTTTAATTCTGCTATTCAAAGTTTTTTCAATGTTTTGAATGTCACCTACCTCATAAATTATTGGTCCAGTTTTTATTATATTTTTCCTCTCTTCAATATTATTTTGTGACATCTAATATAACTAATAGTTCAACTTGACTTTTGAAAGAATTTAAAAAATGCAGTTTACGAGCGTTGTTTATGGGATATTCTATGTGTAAAAAAAGGTATCTGTACATATTTTTTTTTCTTTTTGTATAAAATATAATTTAATTTTAATTTAAAAAATTTTTTGGATTGAGAAAATTGACTTACATTCCTTCATTTTGTATGAAAAAACTCAAACAATTATATTTAATTTATTTTATAGTTAAAGTGGATTTTTTTAGATGCTAATAAATTGTCGGAAAATTTTTTTGTGAAAAAGAAAACTAAGTTTCAAGGAAAGCTTCAGGATCAAGATTTATGAAAAAGTAAGAAAAAAATTTTCATTTTGTGAAAAAAAAGTGATTTATTATAAAACCGCATTTAACAATGTTGTGCTTAATGATAATAAACAAAATTGCCTTGAAAATATTTTGTTAATACTATTAAAGACTATTGAATGTTTTCTCAGTTCTGTACTGAACATGACACATGAATTTAATTTAGTTCTTTATTTCTCAAGTCTGTATCACGGCTTGAATATCAATACATAGAAATAGTTTCAATCATAATCACATAAAATCTTGAAAAAAATTTATAATTTCTAATTATGTTTTTACGGTGCTGTTATTATATGTGTTGCATTTTCAAACCTCATTGATACAGATGATAAATTATATAGTTTTAAATTATTAATCATAATAATAACATTATGGTCGATTTCATTAAATTTAATTGACGTAATAATTGTACTCAATGAAAAATTAGATTTTAACTACAATTAAAAAAATTCTTAAAGATTTCAAATATTTATTTAATGTGATTATTAACAACGACTTCCAATGTTTAGAAAAAAATGTTCTTATAATTGAAATTTTATTTAATTTTATAGTTTATTTAACATTGCTGAAACACTACATAAATCCATTTCAATTCGCTAAACAAGATAAGCTATTCCTGAAATGGTGGTAAATCTAAGGTAAAGCTCTTTCGCTTCTTTCATTCTTAGAACATTTTCCCTCTGATAGTTAAGACTTTTCCCTCTCATGGCCAAGACTTCGATCTCACTCTTGCGGAGAGAAAAAAACCTTCTTCATAGCAGGAAAAATAGTAACCTCTTTAGGTGAAAAACGCCAAGAGAAAATAGCTATATCATGCCAAGAGAGTATTAAGCCAAGCCCGTTCTAGGGGAGCCCCTTAACGCACCTGAAAGCAATCACTCTTATCTTGACAGCTGAAGTTTTGGCGAGGTCTACAATGAACCATCATAGTTCAATCACTTACTTTATAAAAACTGGATTCAAAATGGTTAAAATGATTTTAAGAATTTCGAAGTTAAAATTCGTTCAAATTTTCTGAATGGTTATAGCAAGTGTCTAGTCTAATAAAGAAAAAAACTTTTTTTCTGCACTTTTAAACAATATTTTGAAATAATAATTGTTAACAATTTTGGGTTCTTAAAAATACTTTTTTTACTAATAAAAGTACATTTCGAGTTTTTCTTGATTAAATTTCAAAATTTTTTAAAAGTTAGGGTGCAGAATATAAATCAAAATCAAAATTGTGCTTTCAAAATGTTCAATATTTTTATTTTTTATTTGCACAGCAAAAGTTATTTTCATAAAATATATGCACAAAAAATTTTTGTCATAAATTTTTAATAATTTGCATTAAGAAAGCAACATAGGTTTTCCTCTCTTGTTTGCTTATGCTTATCACAAAATATTTTCTATTCTTATCTTCCTTTTTTTCCTTTCCCTTTCTATCGTTACATATTTGTGAGAATAAAAAATTTTGGGTTTTTTTTTCAACTCATGATCGATTCATGATTTTGATGATTTGTGGGAAGAGGTGGTTCATGTTATCCACAACGGCAAATCTCCTGCATTTACAAATTGAAATGTGATGTAACAAATAAATATAGTTTTATTTTAAGTTAAATTCATTTATAAACAAAAAAAATCAACAAGGAGAATTGTTTCTTTTTATTGAATTAAACTGTTATGAAGAAATACGTTTTTATGAAAAGCTCGTTTTATATCAGACAAATTTACTCATGAAATGAATTTTGTTCTTCTTTTGGCATTTTACCTGAGCCATGATTAAAACATAGAAAAGCGTTAACAAAATTGAGATGCGTGTTAAGTAAATCTGTGGATTATGTTGGATTAAAAAGGAGTTATTTCAGCAAACTTATTTTCTTTTCTACAATTTATAATTTTTTTAGGATATTCTTCTTTCTAAAATGAATTTCTTGAAAAGAACTCACTGACTTAAAAGAACTCACTGACTTAAAAAATGATGTCTAAAATAATTTTTAAAAAAAATCACGCAATTTATGATGAACTTTTTTAAAATTCATGAGAAAAATTATAATTCTTGCACCAAATGATAATTATATTTTTTTCCGAAAATTGAACAGAAAATACCGTTATGTGAACGATATTTATATATTTATGAGAGTAAAGAATATTATTGTAAGAAACAGTCAGTGCAGAAGTGTCTGAACAATAATAATAAATAAAAGAATGATTAAAAAAACAATAATGCACGTATGCATTAATGTCAGTCTGTCTGAAACTGCCAGGCTTTTATTTATTTTGATTTTAAGACCGGCAAAGAAATTTTCTCACATGATGTTTTGATGATTTTTCGTCATTTCTAGATTCTAGCGCTTCTCCTTTTTCTTTTCCTAATTTACCGTAAAATGATGACTAATGTTTTATAGACATATTCCTAATTTAAGTAAAATTCTCTATTATGAACGATTTAATATTAAGTAAATTGATTCACTCTTAAAACTCAATGGCTGATAATTTGTTACACGGCCTTACCAAGGGAGTAGGATACGGAGGGTTTAAACACCTCCCGAAATGAAAATAATTGACAAAAATAATTTTCTTAGCAAAATAAGGATATCTACTAAAAATATAATTTTCACATTCTGGTCTGGAAAATTAGAAGTAAAATGCGTATAAGGGCAAAATTCAGCTTTACTGCATCAAGCATAAGTTACAATGTTATTGCTTCACACTATATAATATTACAGAATTGGAACACCTCGAAAATCTGCATTTATCTGGAAATAGTAACCCTTTGAAAACTGATTTTAAAATTAGAAAAGTTCATTATTTCATATAAGTATTTAAAAAATAATCCAATCATAAGTGTAAAAACAAAACAGATTTATCCTCAATACTTAAGTCAGAACTCATACATGGCAGCGTTACTTTTAAAAAGTAACGAGTAAAAGTACAAGTATTTTTAAGAAAAGTAATGAGTAAAAAGTAAAATGTTCCTATTTTGAAAAGTAACGAGTAAAACGTACAAATAAAAGTACAAGTACTAAACAAAAAAGGTAACGATTTGAAAGTACATTTCTAGAAAATCGAAAATTCAAAGTAACCTAAAATTTTGTTGAATAATATTCTTATGTTCTTTAATGTTTTTGTAAAATTGTTGTTATTTATTTAATTATTTCTAATTTTGAAAGTTATGGACATTAATTTATTTTTAAATTCGGAAGAATATTATAATATAATTTTATAATATAATCGTATAATATAATTTTAAAATCAAATATAATTTTAATATCAAATTTTTTATGGATTTGCATGAAAAAGAAATTTTATCTATTGATTTTAATTTTTTTTTATTTGTTTAAATTACCATTGATTTAAAATTGTATTACTCTATAGAAACGCGTATTAAAAGCACAAACATAAACAAAGCAAACACAAGGTTTCAGATAGCTTTGTGATCTTTGAACTAGCAAAAAAAAATAATTGAATGTGCAGTATAAGTTGAAACAGAACAGTCTACAGTTTTATTTGTAGAAATGGCTGATGCTGAAGTCATGCGAGAAAATCATTTTCCAAACTTTTCTGCGTAACTGAATAATTAAAATTTGTAAACGAATTTTAGTATCAGCCGCTGAATTAATACCTTCGAGTTTTCAAGAGTTGAAATAGTAGTTATAATAGTTTTCAATAGCACAAATCGTTCTGAAGTTCTTAGAGATATAACTGGGCGTTGTTTGTCAAGGTCGGGCATGAACATAATTTGAGTAAAAAATGTACTAGGTAAAAATGTATTTAGTAAAAATTGTATGGAGACAAAAATGTATTATTAGTGAGTTCAAAAAGAAAACTGAAAAACGTAATAACAAAATTCAAATTTTCTTATTTAAAATGCATTAAATAATTGCATTAAACTCGAAAATGAGTGAAAATAACTTGCTAATTAATATTTTTATTCATTTTGCAAAATAATTGCATTTCGAAAGTGGTGTCACTGAGTCTGCTGCGAGAATTTCTCAGAACGTGCTTAGCCACGCTGAATAAGCGCTCCACGGGAGCACTAGAAGGTACTGCAGTATTATATTTCACATATACTTTTTTTACGATTGGATATCGATTCAAAATTGATATGCTTTCCGTTTCGACATTTGAGCTCATGTATGCTATAAATTCTTCTGTCGCTGGTGATTGGCATGATGTTTTTAGCTTTAGAAAATTTAAAATCCCTGGTTTTTTTTCTGTTACGTTACTAGTTATCGCAGGGTGTTCAGCTTGGATAATTCTTTCCAATCTTTTTGTAGCCTCCTCCCTAGATTTTTCTTCCAACCAATTAAATTTGAAGCAAGGTACCAGACCTGCAGCAAATAATAAATCGTCCTGCGATTTCACATCGCGAAGCCTTTCGCGCACGCCATCTAAAAGAGCTTTGTTTAAAGGTTTACAAACTGTTGTTTTAATAATGTTACAATGAAGCTCTTCTTCTAAAGCCTGTAGTGTAGGTAAAAGATAGCCCAGACAGTTTTCTTTTTCTCCTTGAAAGCGATAGAAAGCGATAGAAATCGGTGTTGCTACCTAGAAAATAAATAAAATTTATTTATAAAAAAATATTTCAGGGCCAAAATGAAGAAAAGGGTAGCCAAAATTAAGAAAACATGAACAAAAATGATTAGACAGCCAGAATAAAAGTGTTTAAAGAGCATTACTATTTTTATTGAATAATAAGAACTAAAAAAACGTAACCACAAACTTACATGCACACATTTCTTTAACAAATCCACTTTTGAGTGAAGAAATTTTGGCAGCTCATTTTTTTCACAGAGTTAATTTAACACATTGAGTCCCTTTTCCTCAATCAGAGTAGAAAAACAGCTAGCACTATCTATAAGACTATTCCATCTTCTGTTTAATGGCCTTATAAGAAGCCTACAAAGTGACATTTCTTAGATGAAATCAATAATATAGCTTACAAGGCAAAAGTAGGAAATTTATCTAATGACCACACTAAGTGTATAGTTATTAAAATTCATATTAAATCATTAGAGACCGAAACATTATTAAATTGATGCCAGCCCACGAGGTTTATTTCAGGTGCAAATTATATATATATATATATATATATATATATATATATATATATATATATATATATATATATATATATATATATATATATATATATATATATATATATATATATATATATATATATATATATATATATATATATATATATATATATATATATATATATATAATTATAAAATAATTTCATATATATGAAATTATTTAAAATTTTAAAATATCATCGTGTGAGATAAAATCTATTAGTTAGTACTTGATTGAAATGTATACACTTTTTCGAATAATCGAACAAGTTAATTGTATTATTTCTATTTTATTTACATTCATTTATTCACAATCTATATCCCATAATAATTTTTAAATCAGTTATAAGTTTAATATTATTCAAGATAAATATGAATTAACAATGAATAATTTACTTCGACTGATATATTTAAATATTTATTGTTAGTATAAAGACATAATATTCAAATAAACAACCTTTTCTTCAGACTCGTGTACTTTTTATTGTAATTTAGACAATTCAAAGACATTTAAACAAATTTAAAAAGCAATTAAATATTAATACATTATTAAATAAATACCAAAGTGTTCTGAATTAAGAAACAAAATCAGGTACTTATTTTCTTCGATAGATGTATCAATCAATAAAGAAAATTGAATGTTGCAGGCGAATATTTGTTAAACTTTGGTTTAAATATACAGAATTATTATCCTTCATTTAACGACTCCCAAACATCCTAACAACTTGCAAAGTGCAAAAAAGGAAGAATATGTAATTTTTTTTGCAAGGCATAGGGGAATGAGGGGTACATTCCAACATGGGACATCTTTCAAGAACTAGAATTTCTGCCTTTTAACATTACTTAATTTTTGGCCATTAAGTTTTAATTATGCATAATTTACTGTTAACATTTAATTTTAAGCATTTTGTTTTTATCCCTGTTGTTCTACTCTGTGGAACAAGTTCTAACATTTCAAAAGTGAAAAGACAGTTTTGATTTAGAACCTGTTTATCAATCAGTAATCTTTTAATAAGGTAAGTGATATTTATTCATCCACTAGTCTATTTAATTCTATTCCTAACTATATTTATCAGCAATAAGTCTTTTTCAGAGGTTTTTGATAATACTTTAACTAAAATGTCTGCACCAGGGGCAGATTTCAACAGAGCTTAGGGGGCACATTTCAACAGCGTTGAAAGGTGCCCCGGGCTTATTTTTTTGTTAAGTAATCTTGAAGAAGTCATTAGTCTGCAAAAAGCCTATTAATTACGGTTATTACATTTAAAATACTCAACTTCTTCTGTAAAGTATTATTCCAAACTTTTTTTGAAAAGACGTGAATTTGTTCAAGGAAGCATGTTTGTAATTATGTTTTCAATTATATTAAGGTTTTTTTAAACACTTAAATTATGTTTCAGTTAGTTGCATTGCTGTTGAAAAGGGATTTACTAATAGAGAATTCCTTAAAAGAGTCAATAAAATAATTATTTTAAATATTTGTAAAAAATATCCAATGAAATTTCTTTTTGAATTAAAATAATTTAATTTTAAGAGAATTGAAAAGTTTAAGATGCAACATTATATTAAATAAAATGCTCGATCCTGTTAGCTTGATTTCTAACAGTTTATAAAAATGGTGCGAACATACAGAAAAAAGAGCATTAAACCAGAAGTTAGTGAAGAAAACATTGAAAAAGCAATGAAAGTAGTCAGAAACGGTGCATCTTTAAGAGCAGCAACTGACTTATTTGGAATGGACTTTTCTGCTTCATTTTATATTAAAAAAAAAAAAGTCAAATAATTCTCTGGTTGATGAAACCAAACAATGTACAACTAACACAAAATGCTAAAAGAGAGAGTGCAGATGACATTTCTTTACGCGATGAATTAGAATGTGAAGAATTTTTGACTCCTTCCACTACAGATATTGAAGAACAGGTGGATTTTGAGATAACTTTTGTTTTGTAGTTCATTTACTTTCCCACTTGAGTTTCACCATGGGCTATCGGCGAGAGTCTGCGAAACATACCTGAGGATGATCTGACGACATGACATCACAATTTTGATCCTCTTCAGAGACAGTGCACTCCTTTACGGTAGAACAGTTTAACGAGGACCATTACCGCACACCCTCTGTCCCTACGCAGACTAATCCAAGTAGTCACCCATACTCACACTGACCGCAGCCAGTGATGCTTGACTTCGGTGAACTGCTGGGAACCGTGTCTTAACGATCAGTCCACTGCGGGACTTGGAGATAACTGATGATACAGTAATATAGGTCAATGACTTTGTTCTTGTTCTTTGTTTTGTGGAAAGAAAAAAAAGTTCTATTTGTTGAAAAAATTTAAGCGATAGAAGAAGGCAGCTATAAAGTAAATATAATGAGAAAGAAGGAAGATTCTTCGAAATTTTATTTTCCAGAATTTCTATGAGAAAGAAGGAAGATTCTTCGAAATTTTATTTTCCAGAAAAAGAGAATATTAGTAGCACAAAAAGAAATGACAATAAAATGAAACTACCTTTGTGATGCCACAACTGGCATTATATATTTCCTAACTTTCAAAAATATCTTTCATTACTAAAACTATTATTTTTCTAATTAATATTAATCAAATTATATTTTAATTAAATCAATAAGTTAATTTTTATTTAAAGGCGAACATAAAATAGTTTTTTCTTTTTCTTTTTCCGTTTAAGCAAAATTGATTTATTAAATATTGAAAATGGTCATAGTTCAAAGATATAAGCATAATAATGAAAAGAAATCTCTTAAACATAAAATATTCTCTTGCATCGAGAGTTTTGTTAACATGAACAATATTCAACGGTTGGGACTGGGAGGCGCAAAAGGTCTACCCCCGTCACCACAAATTTGAAATTGAAAGGGAAGGAATTCGTTCTCAACGGACAACAGAAGCGGTGATACCTGATTGCGCTAATAGTTTTCTGAAACATGGTGGACTGTGCTGCTAACATCTTATCCCTCTTTAATAAAGGTTGGTGGACTGCACTTAAGGCAGCCCTTATGACTATCCCTCCTACTTCATTTATGCAGTAAAACAATTTCTGATAAAAGCATCGTCTCGCCAATATTGTTCGCCAGAAGTTAGTGTGCTGAGGGGGGAGGGGGATTTGTCAATAAGTTTTCCTCCATTTTTTAGTAATTTTCATTTAAAAGGAATTTTTTTTAGGTTTTTAAATTTTTATACTTCTGCAATTTTAAAATACAAACTGTATTTAACCTATGAATAAAAAATAAAAAATCGAGTTCATTTTAAGGTGATATATAGCTTTCAAAGTTTCGAAAATCCGTTAAAATTTTAATTAGACCTATGCAATTGTTTCAAGAATATTGGTTAAAAAGTTTAAAAAAAATATACATTTCTTGCCCACTTGTCGTCTTAAGTAGGTTAAAAAATAAAAGTTCAGGGTGCAGTATCAAGTTTTAATTAAGTTGAAAAAACCTTACTTTAATATTCAATAATTTGAATTTATTTAATATATTTAATAATTTAAAATTTAAATAATTTTTTACATGCAATTTTTGAATATATTTAATAATTTGAATTTTAAACCACCTTTAACCAATCTATCTTAACCGAACTTCAGCATATTATTTTTAAAAAAAATATATGAACATAAAATGTTTCAATTTTTGCAGTTCTTGTATTTAAAAATTTACGACTACAACTCTGACCAGAAGACATGATTGACAATCATTATTTTTTTTACTCCAAAATCGTACATATTTGATTTAATGATTTTTTTTATTTGAATAAAATTAGTTGGATTTTTTAAAATTTACCATCCAGAGCATCTGATACAATATTTAAATAATACTATTGTTTAAAAATAGAAGTAAAATAGTTAATATTTTTTACTAAAATTTAATAAAATTATTATTATATTATTACATACTAATCACTGCGTTAAGAAAAAAAAAATCACAGTTATATTTCTCAGATTCGACTAGGTGGTAATTGTTAAAAATCGGGTGACAATTTGTCAACTAGACATCTAATGAAAAGTAAATTAGTTTAGATACGAAAACATTACTGAAAAAAAAAAATAACGTCATTCTGGTTTGAGGAAGTCTTGATACACTCTAACTCTATATTCAATAAGATATAAAAGCATTGCATTTTAATTAGCAAAAAACTAAATGGATATAATTGAAATATATTTTTTGAAAATTATTTTAAACATATTAAATGGAAAATTACTAATTAAAGGTTTCATATCACTCTTATTTAAGTGTAGTCTATTTTGAAACATAATAATTTACATGAATATCCCTTTTGATATTTCTAAGAAAAAAAATCTTTCAATTCAAATCGAATTTCTTAGTAAAAAAATAATTTGAATTAGATTTTTTTCAATTGATATCTTTTAATCATTTTGTTGAAATTATTGATTTGTTTTTTTAAGAAAAAATAATCACTACTGATTTACATCAACGTATTTTATAATGAAAGGGAAAACATAGTGATTTCAATGCAAATGCCTTTTATTATTCCGCAGTCGCTTCCTTAATAAGCAATCAATTAAATCAGACTTTTAAAAATTCACACATTTAAGAATGTATTTATTAATTATACTGTATGAAAATATTTAAAACTTAAATTAATAATTTCTTTAAAAAATTTAATTCATAATTAATGTTATAAAAATTATGCTTGTTTAGTTAATGTTTGTTTTAAAAATTAAGCTGATTTAAATTCGTGATTTCTTTTTAAAAAACTGAAATGATTTAATCAGGATTTAATTCATGACTAAAATAAAGTGATTTATGCCAACCCTGACAGAAGCAATCAGAAACTTAGAAATTTAGTATATTTTTTTAAAATTTAATTTATGTGTTTTTAAAGAAAACCTTAAAATAAAGTTTAATTATTTCTTATATTTTTTCTCATTCGAAATGATCTTTAACAAATTATTTCTGATTTGCTTGTAATTTCGTAGTAAGAATTTGATTTTCAATACATATATATATATATATATATATATATATATATATATATATATATATATATATATATATATATATATATATATATATATATATATATATATATATATATATATATATATATATATATATATATATATATATATATATATATATATATATATATATATATATGGCAACGTTACTTTTAAAAAGTAACGAGTAAAAGTACAAGTATTTTTAAAGAACGTAACGAGTAAAAATTACAAGTAAAAGTACAAGTTCTAAACAAAAAAAGTAACGATTTAAAAGTACATTTCTAGGAAATCGAAAATTCAAAGAAACCTAAAATTTTGTTGAATAATATTCTTATGTTCTTTAATGTTTTTGTAAAATTGTTGTTATTTATTTAATTATTTTTAATTTTGAAAGTTATGGACATTAATTTATTTTTAAATTCGGAAGAATATTATAATATAATTTTATAATATAATCGTATAATATAATTTTAAAATCAAATATAATTTTAATATCAAATTTTTAATGGATTTGCACGAAAAAGAAATTTTATCTATTGATTTTAATTTAATTTTTTTTTATTTGTTTAAATTACCATTGATTTAAAATTGTATTACTCTATAGAAACGCGTATTAAAAGCACAAACATAAACAAAGCAAACACAAGGTTTCAGATAGCTTTGTGATCTTTGAGCTAGTAAAAAATAATTGAATGTGCAGTATAAGTTGAAACAGAACAGTCTACAGTTTTATTTGTAACAATGGCTAATGTTAAAGTCATGCGAGAAAATCATTTTCCGAACATTTCTGCCTAACGGATTAATTAAAATTTGTAAACGAATTTTAGTATCAGCGGCTAAATTAATACCTTCGAGTTTTCAAGAGTTAAAATAGTAATTATAATAGTTTTCAATAGCACAAATAGTTTTGAAGTTCGTAGAGATTTGACTGGGCTTTATTTAACAAGGTCGGGCATGAACATAATTTGAGTAAAAAATGTACTAGGTAAAAGTGTATTTAGTAAAAAATGTATTATTAGTGAGTTCAAACAGAAAATTATAAAACGCAATAACAAAATCCGAAATTTTTTATTTAAAATGTATTTAATAAATGCATAAAACTCGAAAATGAATGAAAATAAATTGCTAATTAATATTTTTATTCATTTTGCAAAATAATTGCATTTCAAAAGTGGTGTCACTGAGTCTGCTGTGAGAATTTCTCAGAACGTGCTTAGCCACGCTGAATAAGCGCTCCATGGGAGCACTAGAAGGTACTGCAGAATTATATTTCACATATAATTTTTTTTTACGATTGGATATCGATTCGAAATTGATATGCTTTCAGTTTCGACATGAGCTCATGTATGCCATAAATTCTTCTATCGCTGGTGATTGGCATGATGTTTTCAACTTTAGAAAATGTAAAATCCCTGGTTTTTTTCTGTTACGTTATAGTTATAGCAGGGTGTTCAGCTTGGACAATTCTTTCCAGTTTTTTTTTTTGTAGCCTCCTCCCTAGCTTTTTCTTCCAACCAATTAAACTTGATTCAAGGTACCAGACCTCCCTTACGAAAATTTAAGGTATATTTGAGGTATTTTTGAGGTATTAAGGTTGATTTGAGGTATATTTGAGGTATATTTAAGGTTGCACAGAAAACAGCAATAAAAATTATACTTCGTCAAGGTTGTAATTAAGGTGTACGAGGTTGTTTTATATACACTTCAGCTTGTTTTGAGGTTGTTTAAAATTCACTTCAAATCAACCAGACTGATAAGGTGATTTTTGAGGTATACCAAGTTGATTTTCTTACACTTGTAACAGCAGAGGTATTTTTGAGGTATAAAAATTTTTACCTTGTTTCAACTAAAGAAAGTGGGGTATTTATTCAGGTATATGGAGTCATTTTTTTTACACCTAAGCTTATTTTAAGGTTGTGTTAAATCCACTTCAAATCAACCAGACTGATGAGGTGATTTTTAAGGTATACGAGGTTGTTTTTCTTACACTTGTATCAAAAGAGGTATTTATGAGGTATGAAAAAATCTACCTCATTTCAACTAACGAGAATGAGGTATTTACGAGGTATAAAAAAATATACCTTATTTCAACTAAAAAGAGTGAGGTATTTATTGAGGTATATGAAGTCATTTTATTTATACCTAAGCTTATTTTGAGGTTATTTTAAAATCACTTCATATCAACCAGACTAATGAGGTAGTTTCCAAGGTATACCAGGTTGTTTTTCTTACACTTGTAACAAAAGAGGTATTTATGAGGTATAAAAAAATCAACCTTATTTCAACTAACGAGAGTGAGGTATTTATTGAGGTGTATGAAGTCATTTTATTTATACCTAAGCTTGTTTCAAGGTTGTTTAAAGTACACTTCTTATTAACTAGCTCAATTCCCAGAGTTCCGTGCGAGCTGGCAAATGGCGTGTGTGTTGACAATCGAAAGTGTATTCGAAATTCGGTAAGTGTGCTTGACATTTATTAATTTGGTTTTATCACTTTTAATCAAATATGCTTCAATTTTCAAACTTAAATTTTATTATTTTTGTTTTAAAGATGCCTTCTGATCTTAAATAGTTTAAGTTGGAGGATATTCTTAGAAGCTATTAGTGTAGGCTTAGCAATAAGAGAGAACAATCGAAATATTTCTCGTCGCTGTTTAGGGTAACGTTACTGGTGAATCGTTACAGCAGGTTATGCACAGTATAATTTATTGTTTGCAATTTATTCAAATATAACTATTCTTTCATTTTGCTTAAATGTATATGTTTCAACGTTGCAGTATGAAAGCTGATTAGTTGAGTAAAATGTTCATAATTTCTCTTATAAATAAATCATTGAAAATTGAAATATCTTTAAAATAGCAATTTTGCTTTGAAATTCTACTATAGCTGCATGCTTATCGTTTGCTCGGATATTTGTTGCAAAGTTTATATTGTTGCTTATGAGTCAAAATATGTATAATAACACTGCATTTTAAATCTGAATTTTTTTTTTTTTTAAATCTGATGAACTTGCAATTTTTTTTTCTTACATATATATATATATATATATATATATATATATATATATATATATATATATATATATATATATATATATATATATATATATATATATATATATATATATATATATATATATATATATATATATATATATATATATATATATATATATATATATATATATATATGTATATATATATATATATATATATATATATATATATACTAGGTTTATTGAGTTTAAAGATTTGTAAGAAAAGAAAGAAAGAAAATATAATTATCAAACTTACAAGTACCATAATGATACCAAATGCATAGAAAAATACAAAGTGTTAAAATTGCATATTAAGATTGGAAGTATATCTTTGAATTTCTGTAAATGTTGTTAATGGTAGTACTGATTTCAGTGTACTTTATTTTGTGGCTGTGGTACCTGTCATGCTTTTTAGCTATGAGGATTGAATAGAAATGGCAGAAGAGTACTACTATTTATCTGAAAAAGAAAATTGACTTCATCCAATTAATTTAAATAAAAAAAAAATAATTTCTAATATTTTAATAGTTTAAAACTTGCCACTATTATTGTAAATATGACTTACTTACTAATTCATTTTTTTTCTTTTAGGTTCCAATAATTACAAGTTTCAACAGGTAGACGGAAACAGTATTTAAAATAATTTTGTTGTAAAAATTAAATTTTAGTTTTAAATAAAAGTATTTGAATTTCATCTGACTAATTATTTAAATTTGTAGTTTTATAGCTTAAGAAATTCAAGCACATTAGACAACTATTTTCTAAAAATATGAGTTCCCATAGATAGGTTTTACTAATTGTAGAGTTTGGATAAGTGTAATTTTAAGATGATTTAATTCAATCTATTAAAATTACAGAAGAATTATGCATTTAAAACCTTCTTTTATAACTTAACAAAAGAAGCAATTACTGCCGAAGGTTTAATATTAAAAACTTCAGATTGATAAATGAAGATCTCTACTAGTGAAAAAATTTAATGACATACATTATTCTTCATATAATATAAATAATATCTTTATATATATATATAGTATATTTTTTATATAGTGAGGTTAAAAATTAATCAACTAGGTGATACTTCACATTCGTAAGTACTGAAAAAACAGCTTTAGGTTGAGCTACATAAGCCTGAAGTGTGAAATGTCGCATCTTTGGTTGATAAATTAGTACTTCTAAAAATACAAAAATATATACTTCAGGTTTATGATAACTTAAGGTAGAACATGGAACACATGACGTTAATAAAAAAATAACCTTTCCAAGTGTAGAAAATACACTTCAGGTTGATTTATAACAACCAGAAGTGTAAAACGACACACCATTGGTTGATAAATATATACCTATACAAGCATAAAATTTTACACCTGAGATTGAAAAATAATCACCTGAAGTAGAACAAAATACCCCATGAGGTTGATTTATAACAACCAGAAGTGTAAAACGACGCACCACAGGTTCATAAATATATACCTCTACAAGCATAAAATTATATACCTGAGGTTGAAAAATAATTTCCTGAGGTAGAACAAAATACACCTGAGGTTGATTTATAACAACCAGAAGTGTAAAACGACACACCACTGGTTATTAAATTTATACCTCTACAAGATTAAAATTATATACCTGAGGTTGAAAAATAATTACCTGAGGTAGAACAAAATACACCTGAGGTTGATTTATAATAACCTGAAGTGTAAAATGACACACCTTAGGTTGTTGAAAAAATACTTCCACAAGTGTAAAAAAATATACTTCAGGCTGATAAGTAATTACCTAAAATTGAAAATAAAACACTTTAAAGTAGTAAATATCTACCTCTCCACAGATGTAAAATTAAACACCTCAGGTTGAAATATATATACCTCTGGAGGTATATTTAAGGTATAGTTGAGGTTGATTTTGAGGTATTCATTTGCACCCTTTTCAACCTTAACGACGTATTTAAATAACAACCTCCTTTATACCTTTCAAATATACCTAGTTTATATCTCATTTATACCTCGATTTTTTCATAAGGGCTGCAGCATATAATAAATCTTCCTGCGATTTCACATCGCGAAACCTTTCGCGCACGCCATCTAAAAGAGCTTTGTTTAAGGTTTACAAACTGCTGTTTTAATAATGTTACTATGAAGCTCTTCTTCAAAAGAGCCGTCTTTTTCCTTTCAGGAATGACAATTTTAAAAGATAAAGGTTACGAAAACGAGAAGTTAGCTGCGAATGCATATATATGTTGCATTAATTTTATAAATTAAAAAAAACATAAGCATTTTTTTTCCCTTTTTTTTAGAAAGCTTACCGAGTTTTAGAAAAAGGTAACGATTTCATTCGACATTTCCGTTACAAATACTTGTACTTTTTCCCTAAAAAATTAACGAAAGTACAAGTAAAAGTACTACATTTAAAAAGTAACGAAGTACAAATAAAAGTACGTACCTTTTACTTGTACCGGCGGTACAAGTAATGAAAGTAAAAGTACTGCCATATATGTCTCTCTCTCTCTCTCTCTCTCTCTCTATATATATATATATATATATATATATATATATATATATATATATATATGCAATGCAAATGTGATCATATATCGAGTCTTGCTGTCAATTCCAAATTTGAAAAAAGATGAAAATATTGGAAACAATTTTTTTAAGTCAATTCAATTTTTTTTCTTTAATCACTTAATAAAAACCCTAATATGTCCCATAAAATAAAATAGTTTCAAAAAACAATAACTTTTCTAAAGTTTTGTTAGGAAAAGCAAAACTTAAAATACTGAGTGTAACTTTTTAACTTATGAGAGTCGAGTCGACATTGTCGTCTCAGTTAATTTTCCAAGTACATGTTTTTTTAATAGAACTTTTATCATAAAAGGCGTTGCAAGAGTTTCTCATAAATTATTTTTTTTTCAAAAATAAAAGTTGGTAACTTATTTGATATTTTTATATTATTCGACTTTTTATCTTTATTTTTAGTTTTAATAAGAAAATCCTGCAACAAATTTTAAGATAAAATTTAATAAAATGCCATGATATCAGAAAAATTAACTGAAGCCATATTAACTCGATTTTCCCAAAGTTAGAAAGTTACACTCAATATTCTAATTTTTACTTCATCGAATAAAACTATAAAAAAGCTGTTTTGTAAAATTTTAAAAAATTATTTCATTCTTATTCTTAAGTATCTCGTGATTGAAACTGTTTCTTAATTTTAAATACAAAACACTGAGTACTATATTTAAACAAAATAATACGGTTAAATGTGTCCTAAACAAAATTTTTATTCACAATATATCAAAAGTTGAAAAGAGAATTATACAATGTTCTCAAATGCGTAAGTTCACCCGTTCTATAATTACATTTGTAAATTCACCTACCCAAAAAGATAATAAAATTGTAATGATAAATACAATAATATCAGTAAATGTATTATATTCTAATTGTAAATCCAATCCTGTTTGCAATATCTCGAATTTAATAAATTGGCCTAATATATTTTGATATATTTCTTGGCCAAGTAGAAGCTTATCGCCAAGTTAGTGCTTGATTTTTATAATTTGCACCCCTCACATGTCAATGAGGAGAGAGATCTACCTGCAAACGTTATCAACTAGTAGCGCACAATCAGCATACTGTTAGGGGTGGGGGTTATAATTGAGGCAATTACTGAGCGTAGTCCACCATTGCCCCAACAGAAGCATGGAGAAGAGATCCTCCAAGGTTGGCAATTTATCGAAATATTACATAGCCAAAGTAAAGACACACCCCCGTAATCATTATTAGGTTTGAAAACACTTTGGCAATCGCGAATCGCCAACAAGACTGTGAGAAATATTATAACCATGTAACTAAAACATATTTCTTTTAAAAAATTAATAATAAAAGGTCATAAATAGATTTTTGTTTTCGATTAGGCGCTGCAGTGAATTAATGAGTCTGCATTACTATTGAAATGCAAAGTTATCCATTACATTGATTGATAAGGAAAGAATAAAATATTTTATGTTTGCTTTTAAATAAAAATTAACTAATTGATTTAATTTAAATATAATTTGTTTAATGATGTTTAGAAAATTAAGTTTAAGTAATTAAAGATATTTTTAAAAGTTAGGAAATATGTAATGCCAGTTGTGGCATCATATGCTTCAACCAAGTTTAAGATGAGGAACAGCTAGAGCTGTATTTTAATGACATTCTCGGTAAACTCTTACTTAATTAAAGACAAAATAATGTAGAAAAAACATAAATCAATCCAATATGTTTATTCATAATTTTAATTATTATTTTATAAATAATGTTAATTTTCCAAAATATATGTTATTGTTACGTAATCTTCGATTATTAAAGTGTGCCCAACCACTCGTTGAAAACTGCCCCCCCCACCACCGCTAGGGGTAGATTTCAAAAAAATGCATGGTTCACTAAATATGTAAAATTAGGTCTTTTGTCTTTGGCTTAGACCTTCGGAAAAAATTTAGAGGTTACCTCAAATATAAATTTAGTAAATAGTAATTAAAACTTAGATTTTTAAGGCAATAAAACTTCCCAAATAATTATTTAGCAAAAAGTATTTAAAAGTGTCCCCATCTCCCCTATCTCTTTCATGTGTTTAGGGAAAAAAAATTAAATATTTATTAAATTATTAAATATTTCGCCCTAAATCTTAAAAATGTTGCTTTAGTGCACAAAAATGACTTTTATTGAGTCATTTTCGTCAAATGAGTCTTTTATTATTCTTCGATGTACAAAAATAAATAAATAGTATATTTAAAATAAAGAAATAAAAATATTGATATGAAATTCAGAAAATTTTTTCTCTCAGCTATTGGTTTAGCATATGAAAATACAAACAAAACTAATTTCAAAGTGCAAAACTTTCTTAAACACAGTAAGTTGTCCAATTTACACTGATCTTAAAGATTATTTTATGAACTTCAATACCCACTCAAAATACTAGAATTGCAAAATGTGGTGCAGAAAAATATTCTTTTAGATAAATATTCACTGTTAGATTTAAAAATATTATTCGATGCTGCATTTTGTAAACGCGGGAATTATTTTAATCAGTCTGAGAATGATCTCTAAAGTGGATGATCAACCTGTAGAACATTTAAAATTTATTTTTGGGGTTATATTATAGTAAATCAAAAACAAAAAAGAAAAATACTTTTCCATTTGAAGCCTTTAAGAATAATGTTAAGCATTTTTCTAGTTAAACACTACTGTAAGGGGAAGGAATAATAAATTATATTCTATGAAACATATTCTTCAGATTCATTCTTCAAAGTATGAATATTAAAATAAAATTTTAAAATTAAATAAGAAAATTGTTTATCGGAATACTAATGGAAGCATGAGCATGTTTATTGCATATATTTAAAATAGAGACTCAAAAATCACAAATTTTTAGCTTCGATTGCTGGAAAACAATTTTAAGATCATTGCTTATTTAATGACTTAAATATTTCATTCTTCACATAGAATATATTCAAAACAATTACTTATCTTCTTTGGTAAGTATAATCTTACCTGCTAATGAACTTAATATAACATATCTAAAATCATGATAGAGGATTCATTTCCATTTTAAGTTACCATGCAAATATAGCTAGTTAAATAAGAAAAAATTTCTAGTTAATAAGTTGCTCTAGTAAACATCTTATCATTGAAAAAACACGAAAATCCATCTTTACTTCACTTTTCTCTTACAACAGTCATTATATATATTACCAGCTTAAAAAAAATGAACAAAGTAGCATATCAGTTTCGACTAACCAATAAAGAAAAAACATTACGTATCATGTTCTTAAAAGGGTAACGTGTTGAATTATTTATCTATATTTATTACACTTCTTTCAAAGATATACCTTCATTTGAAGATATACCATGTTAACTGCAAAAAAAAAATATTACAAAAAGTCAGTCAAATATAAAAGTACTTTTAAAATTTTTCAAGCATATCATAACAAAGTCTGACTACTAAAAGCAATATCTGATTGGTAGCATAATTAGCTGTTATCGATAAGAACTGTTTACTGTCCGCCTTAGAAAACAAATTGGTCTCTCTCAAAAACTTATTGCTATTCCCTTGTGTTTGGTATAGCATTTTGATAATAATAAGTTTCAATATTTAAAAACAAATGACTAAACAACTCATCGTAAAGTATTCCGAAAGCTTTGAACTGTTATACACACGAATGAAATACCTAGTTATTTTATTTTCTTCATATATACAGGGTGATTCTAAAAAGATGGGCAAACTCTTAGGAAGTGATAGTACACACCCAAGCAAACAATTTTTATCAAAGAATGCATGGTCGAAAATAAAACGCAAAACCGCCAGAGGGCGTCAAAGTTTATGTTCTTATATGAGGCAAAAACACACAAAGAAAGATGAAGTTAAGTTATAAAAGCAAATTTAATGGCATGTGATTACAATAAGTGTTCAAAACAGTGGCCGGCAGCGGCTATGCACGCAGTACAACGGCAAAAAAAAGATAGGCGAACATTCTGAAAAACACCAGTCATATCACGAACTTTCCCTGCAGCGGCTGAAAGCTAGGCGACAAGTAACGCAGCGTAGTAACTCGCAACAGGAATGGAGCTTTCACGTTTGCATCAGACAACTTTCCAAATGCGCCAGCACCTTTGCGTTTTGTTTTCGACCATGCATTCATTCTTCGATAAAAATTGTTCGCTTGGGTGTGTACTATCGCTTCCTAAAATTTTGCCCATCTTTTTAAAATCACCCTGTATATGGGTGATTCATTGGAAACATGACAGTTCAGATCAAAAACTTTCTTCAAATTTAAAGTCTATAAAATAATTAAAAAAATTTTTTTGTATATTTATTTAGTTGCATTTATTAATATCCTACAGACAGCAGTGTAGTTTATTGACATTTTCTCAAGAAAAAAATAAAATAGAAATCCACCACATTTTGAATGCCAGGAAAATGATATTAGTTTAGAAGTTTGAAAAAACAGTCATTTAAAGCTATTATTAAGTAACAAAACCTAAGCCTTTATGTTAGATGGACCATGAATAACTTAAATTTATTCTTTTATCTACAGTAGAAAGAATCAAAAAAATTTTTGATGTTGATATGTACAGAATAAAATTGTGTAAAATAATCAATCATTAAATAAATAAATAACATTGATTACTTTCAATCTTATAATCATACATAAACTTGGTATTAAGTTAATATTTGTTTTCATTCTTTACAGTATTAGCAGATAAAAAAAATTTCTGGTAGCACTTCAGTGTCCTGGCATTCATAAGCCAGGAAAATGACAGCTAGGATAATGACAAATTCGCCATTTTAGAGCATATAACTTTAGTTTAATTTAATATTTTGGTCTAAAACGTTTATATTCTGCAGAAAACAACAGAATTTTTTAAAATTACTCAGATAAATCTATGTAGTTTTAGTAATACAAATACTATGTAGTTAGTTATGAAAGGGTTTAGATTTGTAAATTTTGAAAAACCTCTTTACTATGAAAAATATTGATATACCGGGTAAACTCGATAATAGTCATGAGTTTTCCGAAATTCGATAAGATTAAAAATAAAAATTCATTCATTTAAGGGAAAACGCTATGTTAAAAAATTAATAAAATTTTTCTTTGATTGTTGAAATATAAGATATAACATGAACAGTGCAAACAATATATTATTCATAAAAATTATATAATATAAGAAATTATAGGGAAAAAAATCTCCCCCCCCCCACTCTCTTTAAGCAATTCTCGACAAGTGAATGATTCACGCTGGTTTCACTCTGCACCGAATATCTTATTCGAAAAATATTTTATTAATTTAAAGAAACTCTTCCATTTCAAGTGTTTAATAAAACCATTCTCAATAATAACTAAATTTGAACAACCAACATGTTTTCGAAAGAAACTTTCATTGTTGTTCTAAATCAGGTAAGAATTCCTTTACATTCAGATGGCGCTATTAGTTTGTAAGTCAAGGTGGAATATATAAACGGTATTTTCATTCGATGAAAATTCCGTAGAGAAGAAACATCAGGTAGGTTCTCGGAAAAGCAAACCAGTAAGTACTCTCATCCTCAATTTGAAATTTTAGCTCTTGTTTTCTGATAAATATTTTTTTTAACAAACAAAACTTTTAATGGGAACAAAAACAAACATTTTAATTTGGTTTTCTTCAGGTATTCACTTTAATTTAGAAAACAGGTTTAACCCATTTATTCTCAATTTGCTGTTTTTTGTTTTACTCTTTCTTATTTATACAACATAGATTTTTTTTTCTTCACAAATAGGATAAGTGATAATACGAGGAACGTTTTTAAAGGAAGGATCGTTTTTCTTTTCGTGAATTAATGAAACAACTGAACAAAACTCATAGTTCTTTTCTCAAAAATAAAGCAAAATTTTTTTTTAAGTGTAGCATGAAAATAGTTTCTGCTATTTGCAAGTATGGCGAGAAAATTAAAAATGAAAAAATAATAATAAATAAATAAATAAAAATAAGTGTTGAATCTAAAACTATATACTAATTAAAACTTATTTATGCCAAACTTGTGTAAAATTAATATTTTTCTGTGTTTATGATATATTTATAAAATCTTCTCTAGAAAGTTACTGCGAAGAAAAATTAGTTAAAATAAATATAGAGGCCATTTCATACAAATTTATGTTTTTTTCTGAATTTTAATACAGAAATAGTAAAATTCGTATATTATTCGTATATTATTTGTATATTATTCGTATAAAATATGTATATTTTTAGTAAAACGTGTGTGTATTTTTTTCAATCCAGCAATACATTTGTCGTGTATGAAAGAAATATTGTATAAGCATGAATAAAAATTAGAACAGTCGGCAAAAAAAAAATATATCACCCTGAATAATTGTCGTTCTAATAATCTAATTTTCACGAACTAAGTGTCAAACTTAATGGTTCCTCGGTATGACTTCAAATATGTTAATTTATTAGTACTAACTATTAAGCTTCAAAATCAGACACAAAAATGTACTTTCTCTGAATAAACATATGTTTTTTTTTCGATATTTGGAATCCTGATCCTTGAAATAAGAGAGGGGAAGATAAAATTTCGAACAAATTGGGACGCTATAAAGATTTATATATATGGCGAAACTTTAACAAAAAATTCCTAATTACTTCTCTATAGAAGGTGAAACATCTGAAAACAACCAGAAACTGAATGAACGACAAGTTGGAAAAACACTGTGTTTCCCGGTTACTTAGAGAGGACAATTTTTGAGGTTGCTTTCTGGGCAAAGAAAACAGATTGTTCTCTTTTTAAATAATTGTTTCCTTTGAAAATAAAATTAGAATCGATTTATAATTTATCTATGATTTTATAAGAATTTAAATTCTGAACGTTAAACTTTTTATCTGACATTTCTTTTAAGCTGTTTTAACGTCCTTTGTATGAAAATGTTGTACAAAAAAAAAAAAATAATAATTAGTAAAGTGATTGTAAATTTATGAAGAGTTGGCGGGTTAATTGCTTTTACACCTCAGCTTGAGTATCTTGGGTAAGGGAGCAGAAAAAAAAAATCAGAAAAGATTTGAAGGGCCTGAAAACTATAGCAGTTTTGATTATATATATATATATATATATATATATATATATATATATATATATATATATATATATATATATATATATATATATAAATAAATACAAAAAAACGAAGAAAGTTAAGGAAAACAATAAGTTTCATTTATTGCGCTTAAGCTACAAGTAAACAGAACTCATTAGATAAGTTTAAAATGAAGAATAAAACAAAGAAAAATTATAGACATATGAAAAAAAAAGGGGGGGAATAATAAGTTAAAAATAACAAACAACAGTTTATATATATATATATATATATATATAAAAAAAAGGAATGAAATTTTATTTAAAAAACCGGAAAAAAAGCCGAAAAAAAAGAAGATATAATATTTTCTTCAGCCCACACGATTATATCCGCAAAACAGAGTGCTTACTGATATTGTATCAATAAAGCCAAAGCAAAATATATTAATACAATAGTGTGAGGAGCACTCAAAAATTTTTTTAATATTATATATATTATTATAATATTAAAAATTATCCAATTATTATATATATTATTATATATATTATTATTATCCAATTATTATATATATTATTATAATATTATTAATTATATATATTATTAATATTTTTATATATATATATATATATATATAAAAATATTAATAATATATATAATTAATAATATTATAATAATATATATAATAATTGGATAATAATAATATATATAATAATATATATAATAATTGGATAATTTTTAATATTATAATAATATATATAATATTAAAAAAATTTTTGAGTGCTCCTCACACTATTGTATTAATATATTTTGCTTTGGCTTTATTGATACAATATCAGTAAGCACTCTGTTTTGCGGATATAATCGTGTGGGCTGAAGAAAATATTATATCTTCTTTTTTTTTCGGCTTTTTTTCCGGTTTTTTAAATAAAATTTCATTCCCTTTTTTTATTTATATATATATATATAAACTGTTGTTTGTTACTTTTAACTTATTATTCCCCCCCCCCCTTTTTTCATATGTCTATAATTTTTCTTTGTTTTATTCTTCATTTTAAACTTATCTAATGAGTTCTGTTTACTTGTAGCTTAAGCGCAATAAATGAAACTTATTGTTTTCCTTAACTTTCTTCGTTTTTTTGTATTTATATATATATATATATATATATATATATATATATATATATATAATCAAAACTGCTATAGTTTTCAGGCCCTTCAAATCTTTTCTGATTTTTTTTTTCTGCTCCCTTACCCAAGATACTCAAGCTGAGGTGCAAAAGCAATTAACCCGCCAACTCTTCATAAATTTACAATCACTTTACTAATTATTATTTTCTTTTTTTGTACAACATTTTCATACAAAGGACGTTAAAACAGCTTAAAAGAAATGTCAGATAAAAAGTTTAACGTTCAGAATTTAAATTCTTATAAAATCATAGATAAATTATAAATCGATTCTAATTTTATTTTCAAAGGAAACAATTATTTAAAAAGAGAACAATCTGTTTTCTTTGCCCAGAAAGCAGCCTCAAAAATTGTCCTCTCTAAGTAAGCCAAACTAAGCCAAAGCAAAATATATTAATACAAAAGTGTGAGGAGCACTCAAAAATTTTTTTAATATTATATATATTATTATAATATTATTAATTATATATATTATTAATATTTTTATATATATATATATATATATATATATATATATATATATATATATATATATATATATATATATATATATATATATATATATATATATATATATATATATATATATATATATATATATATATATATATATATATATATATATATATATATATATATATATATATATATATATATATATATATATATATATATATATATATATGTATGTATGTATGTATGTATGTATAATCAAAATTGCTATAGTTTTCAGGCCCTCCAAATCTTTTCTGGTTCTTTTTTTTCTGTTCTCTTACCTAAGATACTCAAGCTGAGGTGTAAAAGCAATTGACCCTCCAACTCTTCATAAATTTATAATCACTTTACTAAATTTGTTTTTTTTTTTTTTGTACAACATTTTCATACAAAGGACGTTAAAACAGCTGAAAAGAAATGTCAGATAAAAAGTTTAACGTTCAGAATTTAAAGTCTTATAAAATCATAGATAAATTATTAATCGATTCTAATTTTATTTTCAAAGGAAACAATTATTTAAAAAGAAAACAATCCGTTTTCTTTGCACTGAAAGCAGCCTCAAAAATTGTCCTCTCTAAGTAACCGAGAAACTCAGTGTTTTGCCAACTTGTCATTCATTCAGTTTCTGGTTGTTTTCAGTTGTTTCACGTTCTATAGAGAAGTAATTAGGATTTTTTTGTTAAAGTTTCGCCATATATATAAATCTTTATTGCGTCCGAATTTGCGTCCCTATTTGTTCGAAATTTTATCTGCCCCTCTCTTATTTCAAGGATCAGGATTCCAAACATAGAAAATGAAAAAAAACATATGTTTATTCAGAGAAAGTTCATTTTTGTGTATGATTTTGAAGCTTAATTAATAGTTAGTACTATTAAATTAACATATTTAAAGTCATACCGAGGAACCATTAAGTTTGACACTTAGTTCGTGAAAATCAGATTATCAGAACGACAATTATTCAGGGTGATATCTTTTTTTTTTGTCGACTGTTCTAATTTTTATTCATGCTTATACAATATTTCTTTCATACACGACAAATGTATTGCTGGTTTGAAAAAAATACGCTTAAGTTATACTAAAAACTACATAATTTTACTTCTTCTGTAATAAAATACAGAAAAAAACTTAAATTTGTATGAAATGGCCTCTATATTTATTTTAACTAATTTTTCTTCGCAGTAACTTTCTTGAGAAGATTTTATAAATATATCATAAACACAGAAAAATATTAATTTTAATCAAGTTTGGCATAAATTAGTTTTAATTAGTATATAATTTTAGATTCTACACATATTTTTATTTATTTATTTATTATTATTTTTTTATTTTTTATTTTCTCGTCATACTTGCAAATAGCAGAAACTACTTTCATGAGAGAAATTTTTGCTTTATTTTTGAGAAAAGAACTATGAATTTTGTTCAGTTGTTTCATTAATTCACGAAAAGAAAAACGATCCTTGCTTAAAAAACTTTCCTCGTATTATGACTTATCCTATTTAGTGAAGGGAAAAAAATCTATATAGTATAATTAAGAAAGAACAAAACAAAATACGGCAAATTGAGAATAAATGGGTTAAACCTGTTTTCTAAATTAAAGTGAATACCTGAAGGAAAATGAAGATAAAAAAATGGAAAATTACAGACTTATAAAAAAAAGGGGGGGGGGAAGGAAAAATAATAATAATAAAATAGCAAACAACTGGGGAGAAAAAAAAGATAATTTTTTTTTTAAAAAAATCCGGAAAATAAAAGATATAATCTTTTCATCAGCCCACACGATTGTAAGGTCCCTAAGAAATTAAAAATGTGGCTGCAAAACTAAAAAGATACATCTTTTGCTTTTATTCACTACAACATTCTATATTTAATTTCAAAAACCTTTGCTGTCATGAAATGCTGGGTTGATAATTTTTAATTTTAAATTGATTGTTAACTTTCTAATTAAGATGCTGGTACTACAGTTTTCGTTCTTTATTAGGGGAATTTAAGCCCTGTTAAAATATTAAAATACAGATGTTTGCTACTTTGAGCATGAAAACTTAATTTTTCTAAATGAAATTACCGATTTAAAAAAAAAAGAGTTTCAAATCTTTGAAGGAATTAGAGTTCGTCAAAAGTTAACGTCAAAGCAAATGAGGACTCTTGTGAATTGCACAGAAAATTTTACTTGGAGTTTTTCGTTGTATTTTGCAGTTATATTATATTTAGAGATTTGCTAATTTTAATAAGATATTTACTAATTTGATTTGTTATATTAAAGTATATACTACTGCTCCGACATTCTAAGAGAAAAAATTGTGGCTCTTTATGAAGATGGAAAATCCATCAGAAAAAGTTAGTCAGGTATTGAATATATCTTATTATACAGCTGGAAGATGATGTTTGAAGTACATAAATTGTATTTATAAGTCGAAAATTCATAATTAGGAGATTTATAATTCGAAATAAATTCCTTATTACTTAAGTGTATAAAGTTGTAATCAGCATCTGATTTTATTTTTAGATCTGAATTTTTTATGTATTGTTGTAAAAAAAAATCATTTCTAAAAACTATTTGCTTTATTATCTCTTTAAGGGACCATTTTTTAATTAAACTATGTTTGAGATTTATTTGTAAAAAGAAAAATTATGGAGCCCATTATTTTTTATAGTTCGCCTAAAACTAGTTTGATTTTTAAAACCTTTGATGTTTAGTGAAATTTTACTTATCGTAAAGAAATGATCATTCTTTGCTTTGAAATAACTGAATTTATAAATTCTGTTTGTAACTAGAGTAACTCAGTAAACTAGTAACTAACTAGTAAACTCAATGAAAAGTGATAAATTGAAGGAGCACCTTATGCACAAGATAAAATGTTTCCCCTGCTTTGGCCTCAATTCTTGACCCCCCCCCCAACTATTTCCAGCATTTATGCAAACAAATCCTATCATTGGTACTTTTTTTTATTTTCTGAAATTATTAGAAGATGGTAGTAGTAATTATAGGTGAAAAAAATAGCTTAGCAACAATATTTAAAAATTAATGCTGCTCGTAGGAACTATTCTTCCCACCGCCTTATATAAGATAAAAATGTTTTATAAAATAAATTATCTGAAACTAAATGCGTATGTGGTAATAAACTCTTTTAAGTTTTACTGAGTTGAATTATCAATTTAATTTCTCGATCAGTAAGTCAGTGACATTCATTAGTTAAATAATCTAATTAGTTAATTAATAGAAAACTATAAATGGAATAAAAATGTTTGAACTTCTTGCTATGGGATTTAAGTGGATACCTCTTGAACATTTTGAACATTGCAAATATTGTAAAACATAAATTAACTAAATGTCATAAAACTTCCCCTTTTTGTTCTAAACTTTTGTCCTTTCAGTTCTGAAACTTCCTAAATGTTTCTTCAATTTATATTTTGATTATTTACAATAAATAATTTATTTAGTATAATGTAGCAAATTTTTATGTATCTTTGCCTGTCATTTCTATTATTTCAGTTTGGGGTGTAACAGGTTCTTTTAACAAAAACTCATCACTTTTATCATCAAATTTTAAATTGCGTAGAGGCATATAGTGGTGCTAAATTATTTTGCTAAATTATTTGCCAAAATGTGCTAAATTATTTTTTATGATTTGCAGAAGTATTGTTAGAGATGAAGTCTTTGAAAAAATGATTTCAAATCTTTAAAAATGTTAGTTTCTTTAACTATGTTGATGTATGTTAATAGTAAAAAATTAAAAATGTCAATATTTCGACTCAAATAAACATATATTCCAGCGGATCATAGTGTTCAAATAGGGTTCGAGAATTTAAAAAAAAATAAAAGATAATAATTCATAATTATTTAGTTCTCGGCTGCTTACTAAGGTCAAGGTTTTTGCTTCATCTGGGAAAAACTGATGGCCAATGTGAAAATAACATAAATAAATATTTGAAAAAAATACACTAACTTTGTAACATTTGTGAAATAGCAAATAATTTTCCAAATTAGAATTTTTAAAGAAGTTAGATATCTACTAATATAAGAGTTCACTCTTGAAACTACCAATTGCTTAAAATATCCTATTAACCTACACGGGGGCACAAAAGATTGCACTTCATAAGATTTGAGAAAGAATGGGTATTACTTACACATTTATTTCGTTAGTTTATCAAAAAATAATATTTAAAGAACAGAGAGAAAGGAAAATTTAGGTTTATATTACCCCTAATTAAGCAAGAGTAACAATTGTTACAGTTTTTAACTCAGACATTCTTCTCATAAGATAACTTCTTTTGCAGACGATTTTGCCCTTTTTTCATTATTAGTAAAAGCCAGTTTACGCATTCTTGTAATTTTTGCATTTTATATTTGAAATTTCAAAGTCGAATGACCTGCATGAAATGAGCCCTAGTCAAAAAATCAAAGACCGAGTATTTCTAAAAAAATTAAGTACTTCTGCTCAATGAATCATTAATATTTTTTACAAAATATTATATCAAAATTTGTATTCATTTCTTCAAAATTCATTATTTTCCTCAAAACGTGTGTTAAAACAATCACAATTTATTTAAGTCGGAAAAAAACCTTGTGTTAGAAAAATAACAATTTTTGAGAAGATGATTTTAAAATTAGGATATTTTTGAATATTTCCACAATTTTCTATTTTAGTAACTGTTTAACAAAATAAGGCATATCGAGCATTTTCTAGAAATAACAATATTTTTTTGAACAGTGCTAGAGTTGAGAAATAATATTAACAACTTTTTAAGCAAATATTTTCAACTTTTTAAAAGAAAAGTGTAACTTTCTTAAAGTTAGAGGACACGAATAACTTTGAATGTCAAAATAAAATTTTATATCCATAAATTTTTTGTTCATTTAACATACAATTACTGAACCGAATCAGTGAAAAAAAAGACAGTCAAAAATTTATCTTTATTTTTCGAGAAAAATAAAATTATGTTTAGTAAATAGTCAGCAGCTCTGCATCGAATAAATTTGATCAGCAGAATATTTTTAATTTCATAACAAGATTTAATTATCTAGCAATAATTCTATCATTTAATTTCATAACAAGATTTAATTATCTAGCAATAATTCTATCATTTAATTTCATAACAAGATTTAATTATCTAGCAATAATTATCTAGCAATAATTATCTAGCAATAATGCTATCTAGCAATAATTCTAAGTTCTACCAACCATGCTTACCAATTTATTAAATTGTTGATAAGTATTCTGTAATTTGCAAATTAAAATTTAGTAATTAGTGAAAAAAATGCAGCAGTTAGTGAAATCTTAGGTCTATTTCATAAAGTTAATTGACTAATAGTATGCAAAAATATAATCTTTCTTAAACATATTATTTTTAAATATCTTCACCAAGTAACCTGAAAGTTATTTAGAACATTTATACTTAAAAGTATGTAATAGTGAATTGAAAATTAACATGCATTGTGAATACAATATGACCTTTGTATTTGAGACTATGATTAATATGTAATTAGTCCGTTTAATTGTATCTGTAAAATATGACAGTAATATCTTTACAATCCATTGCATAAATATAAAAAAATAAGTTCTACTATGGTGCCTTACAATAAACATTGAAGTAAACGATATATTTTTAGTTTCTTAACATACATCAACAAAGGCAAAGAAATTATCATTATTAAAATTAATACTGTACTAAATTATCTGTACCTAAATTGTCTATACTTCGTGATCTTTTGACAATTGATGCAAATTATATATGCCTATTTGCATTTCTAATGTTCATTAGCAATATATCAATGTCAATGTCATCAATATGTCAATGAGTCTACGCTGGCTAGTATTTGGAAGGAATTACTACCATTTTTCGAAACTCACTAGATTAGTTTATGAACTCTTATTTACACTTCCCACCGAAGCAAGCTAAAACTGCCACGAAATTTTACTATATTAAAGTATTTGCCTAATCCATGGCTTCAATTATAAAAGTTACATAAATTATGCAAAAATAATAATATGATATCACTATATCAAATTCTCACATTTTATAAGAAATTGAGGGAAGTAATTCTGTATTTTTTTCGTTCCGAATTCTGTAACGATAAATAAGAAATAAGATTAAGCAAATAAGATTAAATAAGATTAAGCAAAATGAAAAAATAAATTGAAACTCAGTGAATGCGCTAAAATTTTCAATTTAGTTTAACATCTTGTATATACATGTTTAACTTAAAATCCAATATAAAAATCAACGAAAATAAAACTGAGAGGCTTTATTTTAAAACAATAACGATAAGTAGATAAATTATGGGATTTTACTCCTTTCCTTCCGTCAAGTACCATGAATATAATAATTAAAATAGTAACGTAAAAAACAAATTTCTATATGCAAAAATTCTATACAAAGTTCAGGTCATCACAAATTTATCAACTCAAAACATCTACTTTTGTATTTTAGTAAAACATCGAAACAATCTGGAGGTTAGAAACAGGTAATTTATGTCTAGATTTTTTAATTGCTTTACTTTTTAATAAAAAAACAATTAATACAAATTGCTTTTATTGGTTTCTATTTTTATATTTGTATTTGTTTAAGAAAAGTATTTTTATTTTACCTCCTTCTTAAAAAAAGAAAGACAATTTTTTAACTTCATCTTCGCTCTCAATTGATCTTCCGAAAACAATTTCGGATGATGAAGATTTTTTCCTCTATTAATGCTGATTAAAATTGCTGTAATAGTATCGGAAATACACTCTATAACAAAAAAATCGATGCACCAAGAAGAAGTTGTCCGATTGATATTAAAATTTGATAAACTTGCGAGAACTTGACTTCGCGCGCGTCGCGTAAAATTTCATTCATATTTTTTTTGCTAATAATCGTTTGCTAATCTTTTTTTTTTTTTTTTTTTTTAACTATAAAATACAATGTTTTTTTTTTTAGTCTTCTTAAAATCGATTTGCAATTTAGTAAAGAAATTTGAATAAAACATTTTATTGGATAAAAAACATTTTATTCAACGAATGTCGAGTTTTATAAAAGCATGCTTCTGATAGAATATGATTATACAACAGATTGTGCTTCTTTGATGTGATTACTTTTTATTTTTTAGTTTTTTTTACTCAATAACTGATACAATTGCAATAATATATATACGTATGAATAAATTTGGAATAAAATATTTATCAATTTCTAGAATATATATTTTATAAATATTAATAAAAATGCGTAGTCAGCATTTTTAAGCATCTCTCACAACATCGCAAATTTCTCAACATCTTATAGGGTAAACTAACCAGTGAAGGAACACTTAAGCTTAGCTTGCCTTAAAAAAAAATCATAAAAATCTCAAAATTTGTAATTTTAGCTAAATGATAGTGTCGACGTATTTGTTATTAAATGCAAATGATGTAAAAAAATTTAGATAACTTACGTAATATTGTTTTAAGCTTTTGGTGGTTTAAATAACAAGTAGTAAGATAACCAAGTGAAGGAACAGTTCTTACCAGTGAATAAACACTAAATTTTCCAGTGAATGAACACTAAATTTTGAGAATGTTTGATACTCGTTAGGAATCCATAGGCCACACAAATGTCTAAAAACAAGATTTTTCTTGGAATAACAACATATAACCACAGTTAACGTGGAAAATGTTATTTTTTCAGTCATGGAATGGAAAGTAAAATATGTTTGAATACATAATTTAAAAAAATGTTTTTCATTTTTTTTTCTCACAGTTTAATAGTCTGTTCTAAATTATGAGCGTTTATCATTGTGTAATCCGATGATGTTTTTATTATTATTATATTAGATCACATTTTTGTTTACTCTTTTCCCTATATTTTTAAAGCTTTTTTAAAAATCTTTTTAAGTATTTTTTTTCTTTTCGTCATACTTTCGGCTTTAACTTTTTTCTCCAGCTCTTTCAATCGCTTTAAATTTTTGCTAATTTTCTGAAGTTAATGCAAAAAAGTAATTTATTTCTTTTTCTTTTGATTTAACCCTCCTCTTTTTTCCAAATTTTTGGCCAATGTAAATGTATCTTCGAAATTTCTTTTGATTTTTCCAGTACCATTTCTAGAATTCCTCACTGGATAATAAATGAGAAAAAGGAGTTTCGAAATTAGAATAAAATCCATCTCTCATTGACTTATATCTAGTGGATCTTCAGCAGTACTTACCATTTACTTATAGAACCAATTTTCTTTGCGACTAACAATGCCTTAAGAGGACTTATCTCCAAATCAGTTTTCAAGATGCATTATCAATGTTAGTTGTTTCATCTTCAGTGCCAAAATTTTATTAACCAAATGTTCTTTTTGAAATAAATTCTTCTATATTGAGAAAATCACAGGCTATTGGATATTTGGGAGATTAAACTTTTCTGTCAGTGTTCCTTTAAGAATTTGCAACATAACTTGCGAGATTTCCTTCTCAAGCTTCTGAAGAAATAGAGCATCGTTACTCTCGACGCATGTGTTTTGTTGATAAGCTGTCTTGCTCATTAACTCTAGGTGTCTGTCTCGCATGCATTTATTAAAGTAAACGTTTTCTACACCGAATGGAGAAATATCGCATTTCATAAAAGCATTTTAACTTCATCAGTTGATGCCTCAAAATCTTATTTAAAAATGGATGTAAAATTTTCTGGACATATGTTTTACAATTTCTTGGTTTTCAAGATCTAACCGGAGATTTCCAGAAACCAGAAAATTTGTTTTGATGAAACAAACTTGCTCAGTTTCAAATTGATATGAGATTTATATCTATCCAGATGAAGCAAAATAGGGAATTTGATAGCATTTTTAATTAGCCATGGGAAGAAACATCTGCAATATATTTGTAAAATGTTGCTGCGGTCATCGTTTCATTTACAGAATCACTTTTTCCAATGAAATATATAGCAGTGACTGAATCTGTAATATCTCAAAGAATTCTTCAGTAAAGAAAAACTACCAATGGAGGTACTTTTTTCTTTCCTAGGTACTTTAGAATATAAATCCTTATAATTTTTAGGGCCAAAGATTTTTAAGGGCAGTTTTCAACTCGTGTTTCGTTCGCATTGTAAATGCAATCACTTTCTTAAAGGATGCCAGGGCTACTTCCCTCCTAAAGATTCTTTTAAAGTTCTTAAAACCAGTATTTCGAATATTATTCTCTAAGGGAAGTTTTGCCTTTTAAAATTATCTTCACATTGCACTGAGTTATCGGTGGATGTCACCTTAAATATAATTTCACCCATTTTTCACCTGGATTATTGCCTTTAAATGGATTTTTCCTACCAGTTCCCGTCAGGACGTTAAAGACCGCCATAAGATAATAATTTAGCTAATTATTGGCACAAAAACCTGCAAAGAAATTTTCTATTCAAGCTTTTATTTATTATATTTAGTTGTTATATTTAGTCAGTAAACACAGTTTATTAAGGTGTCTAAAGTATGATGTAATAACTAATCACTACATTTTTAAAGATAAATAATAAATAAATTATTATTATAATTCTTTAAATAAATTTAGCAATTAAATTTGCATTTTGAAATGAAATTTTTATATTATTCATACAACATTTAACTGAATTTTAGGTGTCCTCTATACATCAAAACTACTAATTATCCATGTAAAATCATATTTCACCCATACTGTTCATTCACTGGGAAATCTATTCCCAGTGAAGGAACATGTCTGATCCTTCACTGGTTAGAAGTTGATTTTTGTATTTTTAATGGCTATATCGCACGAGAGAAAATAAGTGCAACTGCAAGTGTAACTGTAAGTGTAAGTGCAACTGTAAGTGAAATTTCTCCAAAAATTGCTCGAAAAATCCTCGTGTGATACAGAAATCACGGTTGCACGAAATATCTACAACTGTTCAGGCAATTTCTTTCATGAACCAATCAGATCGTTTGCCTTTATGACGTTTCAATTTTATGTGATGACGTATACAAATGTAAATAAAAATGGCGACGACGTTGGTGAAGAGGATGATCGGATGAAATTTTTTTATAGACGAAACGGAACAGTTTTTTAGAGTAATAATAACACTTTCTTTAAAATCAAAGCATTAAAAATACTTTCACATGATGAAATAACCATCTCAATGCAGTTGATGTACTACCATAACAGGAACCTGCACGTCATTTTAGTATCGGTGAGTATAGTACACTATTTTCTAGATAAATTTTCTTTTAAAATATTTATTTATTTTAAGCTAATAAAATTAAAACTTATTATAATTTGTTCCGATCAAAGTTTTAATTACTTTAAATAGAAATAATTTCTATTTTTATATATGTAAAGATTTATACTGGCGAAAAGCTTTACTTTGAAATATTCGCCAAGCAACTCGCCATACTTTGTTACATTATTATAACATAAAATATAATAATGATTATATTTCTTTATTTTCAAATTTTAAACTTTATTACTGTTGATTGTAAAAGCATGTGTCCGATTATTTGAAATTTTTTTATTATTATAATTATTTGTGAAATAATTATTTTATTCTTCCCTAAGAATTCTTTTAATTTTTGAAAATCTCATTTTAAAACAAGTTAGAAAATATGTGTGGTAAATATTTGACTTGTCTCTCACAAAGTTACTCAATTTTCCAGCAATTATTGAAAAGTAGTAAAAAAAAGGTAGTATATTATATATAAAAAGTAATTATTAAAAATGCAAATTTCCAATCTCCTTGTCTGTTTCTACATTCATCCCCTCAATTCTTTTTTTTTTGTGCGTGTGATGATTTACTAATGATACTTTACTTTTTATTTATACTTCACATTTATATTTTGATACTTAGCTTTTCAACAATGACAGTAAGTATGTAAGTGTTCCTTACTAATTTTTCAATATACACTCATGTCCATAAATTAAGGAAAGTTCAGAATCACACGGAAATCAAACTCTAAAATTAAAATTTCACCTGTAGAATTATCACACACATCCTGAAGAAGAATATGCAAATTACAGGAAACCACTAGATGACGCTGGTAGTACGTCACAATGACGAGAGTGTAAGAGAGGGGTATATAAGGAATGGTGGCAAAGAAGTAAAATTGTTCACAAGCGCTTTAAAAGCCTGTCAGTGCAATAACCGCATAGTTATGGCACAAAGGAAGCCTTTGGATGATTTTTTACGTGGCAGAATCATCGGACGACTGGAATGTGGACGTACCCAGCTGGAAGTATCCGAGGAACTTGGAATCACCCATAGTGTCATCTCCAGGCTTTGGCAACGATTCCAAGATGATGGCAGTGTGAGTGGACGTTACAGCACAGGTCGCCCCCGAGTTTCAACGCAGAATGAAGACCGGTATTTGGCAGTTACTGCCAAAAGAAACAGGCGGAGCACAGCATCAGACCTGTCTCGTCAGCTCTCTTCAGCTACCGGTACGACAGTTTCAAGGCAGACCGTGTACAGACGCTTAGGGCACATTGGTCTATATGCTCGTAGGCCCTGTCAGATATGTTCCACTTACCGCAACTCACTGTCGCCTGCGATTAGCCTGGAATAGAGAGCATGCATTGTGGACACCGCAGCAGTGGTCTTGTGTGATGTTTTCCGACGAGTCCAGGTTTAGTTTGCAGACTGATTCTCCCCGGACTTTCATATGGAGAGCGCCAGGTACCCGTTACCACCAAGACAATACCATTGAACGACACCTTTACGGTGGTGCAGGATGGCTCGTTTGGGGAGGAATTATTCTTGGTTCCAGAACTGACCTGCATGTTCAGAGTGTAACGATGGCAGACCACATCTATAGAGATGTCATTCTGGAACAACATGTACGTTTTTTTCGGGGCGCTAAGGGTGCTGAATTTCTGTTTATGGACGACAACGCCCGTCCTCACCGTGCAAACATTGTAGACGAATGCCTTCAATCGGAGGATATCACCCGTATGGATTGGCCAGCATACTCACCGGACTTGAATTAAATAGAACATGTGTGGGATACGCTTGGCCGATGAATTGCAGCCCGCCAACCCCCTCCCACCTGTCTACCGGACTTTCGGAAGGCATTGCTTGATGAGTGGTGTAATATTCCCCAAGATCAGATTGATAATTTGATACTCAGAATGCCTAGGCGTTGTACGGCCTGTATTGCATCGTCCGGGAGACATACTCCGTATTAACCATCATACTAACCATGTTATACTGTTTTTTGTAAATAGGTTCTTTTTTGAAATTTGCTCCAGGGAGTAAAAATCGCAATTTTTATTAATTATGTCAAACATACAGCATCTTTTTTGCTCTTTACCTTTTGTTTAATACATAGACTTTACAAGTAAGTCAAATTTGTTTGGCTTCTGTCTCTTTCTGTGCCTGAACTTCATTATCCTTAATTTATGGACGTTAGTGTACTTAAATTTTTAATAGTCTTCGTTTATAAATACAATCTATTTTTCTTAAAACAAATTTCAATCCAAACATAGGAACTACAAAACCAAATATACCTGCCATCTTTCATTAGTGTATAGAATAATCTTAGAACTCTAATCAAAATATCTGTCAAACTTAAAATAAGTTTAAAGGGGATACCTAAGGACTTAAATGATTTCAAATTAATGGTATTTAATCTCTCTTATTCTAATAATGTGTTGGTAAAATTTTATCATGAAAGTGATTTCTTTCTTTTATTTCAGATATTTCGTATAATCCTGTAAGGTTTGTCTGGTGAAGAAGGAAAAAGATGCAATACGGTTTTTATGAAAGAAATTAAAAAATAAGAAATGAAAATGAATAATGTTCTAAATGTTTCACTTGACAAAAAATGTTTTGTTTTTTAAATTGATTCTTGTATTATTTAAAATGCGAAACAAAACACGTAAAAATCTGTAACAAAATAATATGATACATAAAAAGTATGTTCTTAATAAAATATTGTTTTTTTTTTCATAGTTATAAATAAATTTTAATTTATATACTGTATATTACAATAAATTTGTCCTAAAATAAATCCTATAATTCTTAATTAAATTATCTCATATCAATGAAGAATGTTTTAAATTTTACAATAATAAATTGTAAGTATGACACTGAAAATCCTCTTATATTTTAAAAACTATTTTACTAAGAAATTGGAAAAAATAATTTTCATAAAAGTGATATTCCTGATATGCAATGTGTAAATGAATAAAATTGATGATCCCTTAAAAACTAAACTCAGCGGCGCGACTGCGCACAGAGGGCCAAGGCCTTCTGTGCCCATCTCAGTTTTCTTGACCTTTGGGCTCTGGGATGCAGGAGCATTTGTTCCGGTTAGGTGGTCAGCCATACGTGAAACCCTCAGTGTTTAGCTCCCAAGCATGCTTGGTACTCAATTGTCGACCCACTGAAGGAATGAAAGGCTGAGTCAACCTTGCTCGGCCCGAGGATCGAACCAGGGTCCTGTGGCACGACAGCGCGAAGAGCTACCGCTCAGCCACGGGGCGTGATGATCCCTTAATGCAATGTAAATTAATTTGATGACAATAAAATTCTAACACATTGTAGTATAGACAAGTATATACATTAGTAGTATAGACATTATTTATTATGTATTTTTTAGACTAAATTAATAAAATAGAATTGATTTGATAGAACTAATAGTTTTGATGTTATAAATATTTTATGAGCGAAAGGAAAGTCAAAAATTGTATATTTCATACATTAAACCCTCATTTCTTCTGAAGAATTATTTCAAAGGACTATTTTTTTTTAATTAAGCTTAAAAAATTAAATTTGAAGAAATGCCTTACTTGTTTAGATAGCAATGTCAGTTGCATAAAATGGTATAAGTCATAAAATTGTCCTTTCTACACATGAAACTTTTATAAATTTTCGAGTAGCTAAACTATTAAATCAGACAGCTTGTTTTTATTCTCATTCGCCTAGCCTAGCTAGCATGTTAGATAGTAAATATATATAAATAAACTATGCTTTTACAGGGTGCGGAGCCAAATTCAACAAAAAATAAGCAACTTTTAAGAACATCTTAGGCACTCAAAAAATATTTTTAAGCACTATGTAAATTGACAAAATGCAAAATAATTCTCAGACTTCACATGATCATGATAAAATAACTAGAATTTGACAAAGAACTCTTTTCTTGATTATATTAGCCATTAAAAAATGTTCAAGAGATTTTTCGGTTCGATTTCAGAGGGTGAAAAATAAAGCCTGAAATTGAGAATATCTTGCAAAATGCAGCAGAGTTGCACATGAGAAAGCAAGAATCTCACCGAACCCAGCTCACTAGACGCACATGCGGACTCGCAAGTACTTCACCAAACCTGTAAAATGATTGGCGCTTTCATACGCTATGGACTGACGGTACGCTCAAATTGATCGTGGTTGAATGAATTCTGAAAAAGTGAAATAGAAAAATGTGAAAAACACGTTTTTACATAATACGTGGCGAAAATCGACATTCCCTTTCATAAATTTCATTTTCGAAAAGGGAAAATAACGCACCTTTTAAAAACACCCATTAAGAAAAGCAACTTTAAGGGCCTTTAAAAAATGAAAATCGAAAATAAGCACCTTTAAGCACTTTTCAAAAACGCTACGCACCATGTTTTATACCTTAGTCACTCAAATCAAGATAAGAAAAATTGTCAAAATTCTAGATAGTATTTAACTTTAAGAGACGCAGCATGTATTTAAGTCCATCTCCCTTTCACCCCCTTATCCTTTTAGGGATGCAGCATGAAATTCAATGATATCTTAATATCATCTCATATTATGAGGTAGAAATCATAATCCTTTTTATACTATGCTACTTCACTATTGGGGAAATAAAGTTTTTTAGAATTTAAATTTGCTGCTGAAAAAAAGACTTAACACAAATACAAATGTAAAAAATTAAATCAAAATCAATCAATATTCTACAGCGTCTGTGATTTCTTTTTCCTCCCTTTACGAACATCGTTCAGAAACTATGATATTATAAAATATGATAAAATAAAATGAGCCAAAAGTAAAGATAAATAACAAAATATGGAAACCCAATTACATGCAACCGTTCAGGCAATTAAGCAACCCTTTCGGCAACTCCGAGCGGAGGAATTGCGCTTAGAGTTTCACTTACACTTGCAGTTACACTTACGGTTGCACTTATTTTTCTCTCGACATAATTTTGGCATAACATAATTTTGATGTATGATATGACTTAAGGTACAAGAAAATTAAAATTTTTCTTTTATTTTCTTTATCGTGAAAAAATCCCAGTAAAGGAACACTTGTTTATTCATTGGTTTTTCATCGTTTGGTAATCCAGTTAATGAACACTTACATGGATAATAAGTAGTTTTACTCAGTACTTGCTTATGTTATGATGCTAAAAATAAATAAAACGTAACTTCAATAACCATATTTTGAATTCTCTTTTTCACAATGAGAAAAAAAAGCATTATTATATGCAATTAATTGTACTTCAAACGGATAACTACAAACCCTGACCTTATAATTTGTCAAAGAAACAAGGCGTTGAACAGATAATAACAAATTCAAAACTTTTTCCAGAGAAGACTCTAAGACCAGGTAACTCAGTGCATTGTTAGATGTCTTCCTATTGTTAGGTAGTAAGCTACTGTTACCAATCAATAGAAATTAAAATGATTAAAATCTTATTTTTAAAAAATATCTATGAAATGTTCCTTCACTGGGGTGTGTTCCTTCACTGATTGGTTTACCCTATATCGTCTTAATCTTAAAAGAAATTTCCGGAAGTGTTTCGCAGAACTATTTTGCCAACTATTTAATTAAATTTTAACATTTTTGAAAATCTTATTCTTTACCCTTTAAAGTTTATTATTTCTTCATTAATATACTAATAAATTTTTTTTAGTACTTTAATTTAGGTTTTCATTAAAGTAAAGTTCCTTTCTAAATTATAGTCAATTTTTTTAAAAGACTTATATTCTCCAAGGGATCTACTCAATAATTTCGCTATTTCCAGAATGAAATCTAATTGATCGAAACATATTATTCCTTGAAAATTAAAATGAGGAAAAAATTAACTTTTATTATTTATCTAAGCTTATTCCATTTATAGTGGTATTAAGGTTAAAGATATGCGATGGATGCCCCGTTTACTATTATACTATAAATGCATTAAATGATGTAGCTTGACTAATTTATTTCAAGCAAATTATTTAATAATTTTAAGCAAATAAAGGTGTAAAAATAAACTCGATTGAAATATTCTGAAAGTATACCCTAAAATATATGTAGAATAAACTTTGAAATCGATATATTAAAAATACCTTTTCAAACAACTGCGAGTAGGACAGGAACGCTAACTTGTTTTAAATAGTTGTCCTTGTAACTATTTAATTTCGATTCCTGGTGCTGGGGGGCATTCCATTTTCACATTCGACTTTTGAAATTTCAATTGTAAATGGAATTTTTTTATGTCCTTAAATAAAAATTTTAAGGCTTGCAGCAAAAAAAAAAAAAAAATTACTGCATTGATTTTTTCACAAAGCAGTGAATTATTAATTTTTTCAATCTAAAAACCTATGTCTCTAACTTCTGTAAAACTTATTTTAATATCGAGTGAAATAATTTAATATGTTGTGTAACTAAATGGGTAATCCCAACAAACTGAATCGAAAATATAAAAACTTCATTACAAAACTTCAAACAATAATAAAAATAGACATGTTTTGAACGTACAAAAATAAATGTCACAAGTTATTCAAGCCTGACAAGTCTTGAGAATGGGCGATTATATTTGAAAGCTCGAAACTTGTCGACTTTTACTACCCTCTTCATATGTTTTGAAGCCAGTTGACTTTTTATTGTCAATTATACTGTTTTACAGTTGGGTCTTGATCATTATTTTGATAAGGATTTTACACTCGTTAAAGTAAACATATGCATTTTAATATTTTAACAGGATTCATGTGGTCTTTTAAAACGTAAGAGCATCAATATTGTAAAAGTTATATTTTACTTGAAAATTAAAACGTTGAGACCAGATGTTTTCTGTTAATGAAATTAAATATTTTATCTTTTAAGTTTTTATGCCCCTATTTCAGTATCTTAAGTATCTTACAAGCTCTGTTTAGAAAGAGAGTATCAGATGTACTTAAGGAAACAAAAATAATCATGGGAGCAGTATTTGGTAGTAAATGCAGCTTATCGTAATTGAAGAATATGCTGTGCGACACTTAATGGTGAATTTGCGAGTGTAAGTTTCAGAATGTATCGAAGCATGAGGATGCTATTTTCTAATCATCTTTATCCATATAAAACCATGTAACCTAAATATCTAGCAGAATGAAGCGATTTTTTAAACAATTAATCATACAATATGCAACATATTATTTCAATATCTTATTCTTAAACATAACATATTTCAAAGTTTTTAAAATGCCACGAAACATTCAGCAATTCCTTGAGTTATAGAAAAAAGAAATATCGTAAATTATAGAAAACTCTGTGAATGTGCATTAGAATTACTATACAATCTACATTTTATTTTTCAAGCACTTTTTTTCCCTTCAAACTTTCTTGCCTAGAAGACTCGATTAAAGCTGTAAAAATGATAATCTCTAAAATTTTGTATATAGCTATAATAAGTTATGTTAATTTGATTTTAGTATGAAATCCTCGAATAAATATAGCAAAAACATAATCTGCATAATATCAGATAAAAAGTTCATGTGATTAAATTCTAAAAACTCAGAACATAATAAATAATTTATAAATCGATTCAAATTTTCTTTTCAAAGGGGATTAAAAAAATTTTTTTTTTTTGCTTCTTGGACAGAAATCAGCTTAAAAATTGTCTATTGCCTAGAAACTATTATTGCCTAGAAACTATATTTTCTATTAACAATTAATAAAACTTCTCCAAGCAATCACAGAACTTTATTTCAATTTTTTTACGGTCAGATTTTGGTTGCCTAGCAACCTAGTAAAATTAAGCATTCCTATTTTGAATTAGTCGATATGTTATCTTAAAATATTCATTTGCGCAGGCGACTTTTTTTGGCGGTTTTCTGGACTATCGCCAAATATATGATCCTTTATTGCTACCCAATTTACCTCCCAATTTTTTTAAAATTTTGTCTACCCCCCCCCCCCCTAATTTAAGTGTCTAGATTCCAAATGTGTAAAAAAAAATATGTGTTTATTCAGAGAAAGAACGTTTTTGTGTCTGAATTCGTAATTTAATTATAAGTTAGCACTAATTAATTAGCATATTTGAGGTCACCCCCAGAAACCATTAAGATTGATACTTAGTTCGTGAAAATCCGATGATTAGAACGAAAGTTATTCAGGGTGATATTTTTTTTTGCGGACTGTACATCCCCAAGGATTATGAGCAAATATCATCCTCTAAGATTTAAATAACTTCCACCCACTATAAAAAACAAATATCAAGTTTTTTTTTCTTTAATAAAAACAATAGTTTTTTTAGTATATATCCGATCTATCTAAATTAGATTCGCTCATAGAAATATTTTGTTAAACATTATTTGCAGAAGACAAAGTTAACATTGTAAAAAAGAATAATGAGAAAAAAGGTATCTCTTAGATCACAAAACTATCTCATAAAGTTGTGTCAAAAGTTAAAAAATATGTAAATGGAACAATAAATTTAATTTGTACTTTTGAGTCCAAATTTAATGCTATAAACCAATTATTCTAATGTAAATAGATATATTTCTATATTTAAAAATCGTAAGGGCTCCGCAGACCTTACAATTTTTAATATAGAGAATAATATATATATATATATATATATATATATATATATATATATATATATATTTTATTATTTTTATTATTATTATAGAATAATATTTTTCAAATATAAAAAATCGCAAGGGTAACAGCAGACGCGAACCATGGTTTTGTGTACTCAGCTTGTGTGCAAAGAAAAATGCAACGTTATTTGTATTTTTCTTTTGCAGCATAAAATTTATGAGGCTTAGAAACTGGAAATTACTAAGGTATGTATTAAAGTGTACGGAAATTACGAAGAAAAATTACCATTCCGTAATTAGTTTGAAGATTATTACCTATTAAACTTGTTGAAAAAAATATCATATGGCCCACTCTGCGCGTCGCAGGAATACAACTACAGATTTGAAAATTGGCATGATGAATGGAACACATTTGTTTATGAACCTTGATTTAGAATTCTTTTTCCAAAATTCCTATTTGTAAAAAGCTATTTTTGGCAAATGTTTTCTGCTTTATGTTTAATTTTGCTTTGCTGCTCAAAATCTATAACGCTAAGAAATTTAAAATTCAACGATTTTGATGGAATAAAGAAAATTATGATAATGATTGTTATTTTGAGACTTTTTAACAGCTAATCTCTTGCAGTACAGAAAAAACTAGCATGTTTGTTGGTTTACTTTCTTTGAAATACATTGAGCTTAAATTTAACAAGCTGATAGGATAATTTTGTGTTATAATTTTATGGAAAGATCTTTTTTAAAAAAAATTCCTATTTGTACGAAAGTTATTGCAAATTTAGGTGCTTTTTTGTGAGTTTCTTAGCCGTTTTGTTTAAAATATTGACTATTTGTCCAATGTTATAGAAAAGTTTTTAATGTTTCCCCTCAAGTGCTATTTTTTCTTCTTTTTTTTCTAAATTCGTAGTAGATATCAATCATAAGTAAGAAAAGAGAGAGAGATTTTACACATTGTCAGATATAAATTTTTATATTCATAGAAAAAATTTTAAAAATACAAAAAAGAATCTTAATAAAGAGCAATAAGAACCGTTTCCTGTTTGAACTGTTATAATTTCAACAATGAGTAAAATTACTTCTCATTTATCTCTTCGTACTGAGTCATACATTCTGTGTTCTTATTTAACTTAGATTATTATCTTTCAAATCCAGACAATTGTCCTCTTGTTATGATTAACAAAATGTTCTTAGATAAAATTTTAATTATTGTTTAATTTAAAACCAAAATATTCTGTTTTTGTGGAAAATATTGACGATGTAGAAGACATAAACAGCAAGAAGGCGAATCAATAATATATGTTGGAAGGGCGGGGATGGGCGGGGAGAGCTGGGGACTGAGTCTCCTAGCTTTTTTTTTATTTATTTATTTATTTTTTAAATAACTAATGCTCTAGGACTGATCTGAGGCATACGTAAAAGAAATTTAAAATTTTATGTTTTTTTTTCAATTATATATGTTCTATAATTGTATATGTAGGGTTGTGTCTAATGTAGGGAATAATAACAATATTTTTAGAATTTTTGTAAAAACTGTGAGAAATTAGGCACATGTTTTTTATGTGAAAAAAATAATATTAGGGACAAGAAATCTTGAAACATTCTTTTTTAAATGGGATTGACATTCATTTTCTTTTCGCTTTGGGCCGTTTTCATACCTTCTACTTTAAACTAAACAATTTTTACTCAGGTAAACTATCACTAAATGAAAACACTTTTGGCATAATCTTGTCAACCATCATGACCAAATTATTAACAGAGCACTCAAAATTCAATAGCTTATCGCATCTTTCCATATGATTTTCTTTAGAAAGTGGACAAAGGAACAGAACAGTTTAGATAGAACACGAAATATATATATTTTATAAAAATGAATTTTTTCTTTGAAATCATATTATTGTTAAAGGAAATAAAGTATTTTCTTTTTTTAAATGCTTTATTACTTAACAAAATACTGCGTTATTAGAATACAAACGAATTCCATTATTGACCCATAAAAAATCTTTTTCTCCTCAATATTTCTCTCCGATTGAAAAAAAGTAAATGTTGTAAGAAAAAGTACCAAAATATTTTTTTTCGTTGTCACAAATAGAAGTATGTAACTCTTGAACCACTAAATAAAAACCAGAACAGTACGAAATCAATATTTCTTTTGTTGAAATTGCTTTGTCTATTGTCACCTCCAATAATGTTTTCGTCTAATTTCAATCTCCAGTTTTTCGAAACCTGTTTTTGCTCAAATTATCGTTTAATCACGTTTCCGACCCTTTCCTCTATTGTCAAATACATTTTCATCTACAATTAGTCCCTCTTCTCTGTTTTATCTTTAACAATATTTCAAAAGTGCTCTTGAATATTGCGATTTGTTTTCAATTTTATTCAAATAAGAGCCGTCGCCTTCAATGCTTGTCAAACACCCAATTAAGCAAGTTGTCATCATACAAAGTATATATTCGACTTTTGTAAGTGGTTTTCAGAAGGGTTTATTATTTTATTCTCCGAGAAATACTTGAATAAAATTCCTGTACAGCGTAAACACCGTCCTTAGCTACTGAAAAAAAATAACATCAGAATCGTTTTAATTGCACTTGTTGCTGTTCAGCTGAGAACTAGCTATTACAATAATCAAGTTTTCCGACACCATTTTTATCAAACTTCGTAAAAGTTAAAGTTAAAATATTGACACTTGTTTTAATTAATATTCTTTTATTTAAAAGTATTGATAAATATGGAAATTTTTTTAGTGAAAGCAAATTTTTTTATTACTTATTTTTAAAATTTTCTATAGTTAATCTGTAATCATAATAGTGAAACATATATTGAACGCCACTTGCTTTAGACTATATAAGTTAAAAAAAAAACTAATTGTTTTTAAAATGCAAAAAAAGCAATTTACGAATCTGTCATATTAATTTCCAAAGGATTATACGTAAAACATTTTTTTTTTGCTAATAATACTTGCTATTGATCAAGAGTTTAAGAATAAAATTCATTAATTAGAAATTTGAATGAAGTTTTCTTCAACAAAAGTGAAAGCATTATCGGTGGGAAAACATCAAAAACTCTGATTAGCCTAGAAATTTATCTGCGGAAAAGAAATGAAAAAATACTTAACGAGTGTGGATTGATAGATTGAATGTAGGGTTTAATGGAACAAAGTTCAAAGAAGGACATGCTGTGCCAAACAAACGGTTTTAAAATAAAGGTAAATGTATATTACAAATTTTTCACATCAAAAGTCACACGGAATTTATAAAACTAGATACAACGTGACAGAGATTCAACGAACGTGGAAGGCCAAAACATTTAAACAATAAGTATTACACAACAATTATTTTTTCAGACGTGTAGAATCGAGAAATTTCGAATTCCAAAGAATTGTAATAACAAAGTAAGTACGTAAATAATATATTACTAACAATGGAAGCAAATACAAGTGGAATATTTTTTAAAAAAATAATTACTATAATGTACTCATAGACATGAAAGAATTTATTGATAATTGCTAAAAAGTATAAAAGAAATGTTAAGTTCTTTATTGTAGGAAATATCTAATAAAAGCACTATGAATCAAGAGGTATTTTTTCTTTTTGCCTCAAAAAAAGTCACATTTTTTAAATAAGATGTTCTTCATGTAATTCACATAGTGGACATAGTTAAGCGGATTTATTAAGTCGCTGACTTAAAAAGTTTACTGTTGAATGAAATTTAAAAGTTTAGATCCCCTGTAAAAATCCTAAATCTTGAAAAAACTATTTCAATTAGCAGAATTCGTTTGTATGAGCTTCAACACCTTCCAACTTAAACTTAAGAATGTCTTTTTTTTAAAAAAAAAATAGATAAGGTGAATTCATTGTTAAGTCTTACCATTGGTTCAAGTTAAGTTGTCAAGTAAGGCAGGGACATCTCCCATTTTTAATTTTTTAATGTTTTGTGACGGTGATTCCCACCTTGGGAGGCAAAAAAGAAGGGAATTATTTACGCCAATTTACAACGTGAGTTCTGTTTGTATATTCAAATTCGAAAGCCGCTTTTCAAAGAGATTTTCACCCCTGATAAAATTTAAAATCTACCTACATACATGTTATTCAGGGAGGGACATCCCCTGGTTTTCACATTACTCTGCTCTCTATCACCACCAAAGGGCCATTCTCTGTCAGAAAGGGTTCTACCCCTTCACGGATAAGTGCCCGTTTACATTCTGTAAATGTGATATGAAGAGGTGCTTATCTTGTCGTTTTGCTTGGGGCACTGGAAAAATAACGATTTTTCTGAGGATCATTTGAAGTTTTTATTATGCATTCTGGACAGTTTTCTAAATAATTATTTTAAATTTTTTGTTTTTATTATTTTTTAAAATTCTGTTCTAACTTGAAATAAAGAAAGTATCAAAATATTCTGAAAAATGAATAGAAAAAATAATAAAAAAAAACATTGATATTGATTGATTTTGCACTTTTTGCAACTAATACGCCTATGGAACTCGTCATGCCTGCCATACCCTAGGCACGCCACTGGATGAATGTTTAAGTAAACTTGGCAACTATGCTAGAATCTGAAAATAAATGTGCTTCCTGAAAACTTTCTTTCATTTGATTTTTATTTCCAAACGGAGCTTAGCAGACAAGTCTCGTAGTTCTTCGAAACACTCAAGGACAGGTAATTAAAAAATTCATTTTTAGATCAACATGATATATTTGATGTTGAGAAACTTTAAGATGACTAAAAATTTTAACTACATATTCGTATTAATAAATATACACTATATATATTGAAGAAAATTATAAATATATATTATTCTAATTTATTCATATCCATGTACATTATTGAAATTGCATTAATTTTTGAAGAAACAAACTAAAAAATAAAATTAAATAAGCTTATGTATAATCACATTCTATTCGAAACACGCTTTTATAAAACTATACATTCATTGAATAAAATGTTTTTTATTCAATAAAACATTTTATTCAAATCACTTTACTAAATTACGAATAAATTTTCAAAAGACTAAAAGAAGAAACATCGTATATTATAATTAAAAAAAAAAAAGATTAGCAATTGGTTACTTGCGAAAAAAAAATACGAATGAAATTTTACACTTCGCGCACGCTTACGAGGAGTCATAATTTCCTCGTAAGTTAACCATACTTAAGTATTAATCTCCCCATTTAAATATTTCATCTTTGTCACCAAATTATTTTTTTAAAAATAATTAATTTCAATATTTTTCGGTTTCAACTAAATAAAAACAGAAACTTTAGATTTTTCAATTTTAGCTTTTCAATAAAAAAAAATATGATATAAAAACTTTTATACTTCATAATTCAGAAATTATTCATCTATAATTAAATTAAAAAATAAAAAAAAACTTTAAAAATTTTTAAAATTAAAATTTTTGGGTAAATGAGTTTTATGAGTTGGCAGAATTTTTTTTTAAAGAAAACGTAAATTGAAGTACTAAAAAATTTATTAGTATATTAATGAAGAAATAATACACGTAGTAGCGTAAATAATAAGACTTTTTTAAATTTAAAAATCGTTGGTAAAAATAGTTCTGCGAAACTCTCCGGGACAGGTGATTAAAAAATTTATTTTAAGATAAAGACTTTATATAAGATGTTGAGATATTTTAAGATGCTTAAGAATGTTGACTACGCATTCGCATTGATGAATATATTATTCCAAATCTGTGCATGCGTATGTACATTATTGAAATTGTATCAATTATTGATAAAACAAACTAAAAAATTTAAAATAATCGCACTTCTATAAGTACAATCTTTTGTATAATCAGATTCTTTCAGTAGTATGCTTTTATGAAACTCGACATTCATTGAATAAAATGTTTTTTTTTTTTATTCTATAAAATGTTTTATTCAAATTTCTTTACTGAACTGTAAATAAATTATTAGACGACTAAAAAAGAAGCATGGTATTGAAAAAATAAAAATTAAAAGACTAGCAATCGGTTATTAGCGAAAAAAATATGAATGAAAATTTGCGCTATGCGCGCGAAGTCAAGTTATTCGTAAGTTAATCACATTTTAATATTAATCGCCCCATTTAAATATTTCTTCATTGTCGCCAAATTAATTTTTTAAAAAGAATTATTTCTCAGCTTCTACTAAATAAGCTCAGTTGAAACTTTAGATTTTTTTACTGAAAAATATGTAGTTTAATATGGTATAAAAAAATTTATACCTTAGAATTCAACAATTTTTCGTCCTCAATTTAATTAAATAATAAAAAATAATAAATAATTATTAAAAATAATTTTTTGCATGACATTATCTTCTGGTAAATGAGTTTATGAGTGGGTGTAATTTTGTTTGAATTGCTTTATTAGTTTTTAATATGTGACTAAAAACGTAAAAAGGGAAGTTAACAAAAAGTTGTCCCAACTTTGAAACGCTCTCTTGACCAAACTATGGGGACAAAATTTCCCATATTGCGGCTACCCCCTATATTTAGAAGATTAAGAATCCAAATATGTAAAAACAAATATAAGTTACTCAGAGAAAGTACGTTTTTGTGTCCAATTTCGTAACTAAACTAATAGTTGGCACTAAACAATTTGCATATTTGAGGTCACTCCCAGAAACCATTAAGATTGGCACTTAGTACGTGAAAATCTGATCATTAGAACGATAGTTATTCAGGGTGATATCTTTTTTTGGGGGCTGACTGTACCAAGCTTTTATGCTTTCATCATTAATTCTTACTCTCATTTCACCTGTCTGCCGGAGTAATACAAAAAAGTGATACGAACCCTTCCTATTCAAACTGTAACAAGTTTTGATAAACCAAGCATTGCAAATTATTCAGTGTTTTTGTGATAAATATCGACGTTTAAGGGGAAAAAACGATGAATAAAACGAAATTAAAGGGTTGGCGATTGAAAAGAACATTGAGTGGAGTCTTTCAGTCATATTAAAAATTTCATGGAATGTTTTGAATATTCATGTAATTTATTTCATTTAATCTTGACATATTTATACTTTTTAGTTTTATCCTTCTGAAAATGTTCCATATTCAAAATTATTCTTTTTACATTTCTAGAAATGGCCATACGCCACGGACAAGTGTTCCCATACGTAAGTTCTACGTTTTCTAAAGTCAGTTTATTTTATTAATTATTTATAATAATTTATTTTATAATTATATATTTATGATGATTCATTTTATATAATAATTGATTTTATTATAATTTATTTTATTATATTATATTTTATAATAATTTATTTTATTATATTATATTTTATAATATTTTATTTTATTATATTATATTTTATAATAATTTATTTTATTATATTATATTTTATAATAATTTACTTTATAATCATATATTTTACAATAATTTATTTTATAATAATTTATTTTATAATAATTTATCTTGTAATAATTTATTTTATTATAATTTATTTTATAATAATTTATCTTATAATAAATTATTTTATATTAATTTATTTTATAATAATTTATCTTATAAAAATTTATTTATAATAATTTATCTTATAAAAATTTATTTATAATAATTATTTAAAACATTAGTCATCTCTTTTAACAACAATTTCTGTTTAAAACACTCTGATTTAAAAGTTGATGTAAAAAAAAATAGTACTCTATTTCTTTAATTTTTTTTTAATTTACTAGAAAGTTATTTTCTTTTCTTTTATCATTTCTGCTTCCTCATTGGAAAGAAAAATAACATGATGCGATTATTGATAGACTTAGACTATTGGGCAGTTCCAATGAATGAATATTGACCAGAGGTCTATTGTACCCATACCCTAAATCATGATTAGCAAGAAAGCATTATAGCTGAAATAAATTTCAGCAAACACCTGACTGGAATATCTAGCTGTTCCCATTTCTTAATGTAATGTTGCCCTAAATGCTCAAATCTTTGAGCATAATTGACCTCACAATCACAAAGTTAAAGTAGAGAGGTCTCCTCCTTTAAGATGACTACCTTGACAAAGAGGTTCAGATACAACACCCATTATGTATAAGGGTTTCTTGAGGGTGTAATGAGAAAACCAATGATCTTCCTCAAACTGTTCATGTTCAGCTTAAGAAGCTCTTTTTGAAGCACGCTAGGACAGCCATGATTCAGCTCTTTAACTTGTCTCTGGAAATCTGAGTTGTGCCTGAAGAATGCCCGCGTTGCTTCGTCAGCCTGCTCACTTCTAAGAATACCCATTATGTCCAGGTACCCAATGCAGGTATACTTTGCTACGAGTAATAAGGTCACAGAGGACCAAAAAGCACTTCCATACTATAGAAGAGGTAAGTTTACACTTTGATAATGATAGGAGAGCAGCCTGACTGCTAGATCAGATGTGGATAGGTATATGACTAGCCCTGACGGAAATAATCCTAGTCCTAGACCACTAGACAATAGCCCCATTTGAGACAATAGGATTAATAATCATCGAGTGCATCCAGTAAATTATGTTGGGGCCTATTTCCAAGGTTTTACAAATAGCATTTCTGCAAAACTAGAATATCTTCTTAGCCCAGCAGATACAGTGTTCTAGACAATAATCCCAGTTAAGTTTGGAGTCATTAAAATCCCTGAGAATCAGTGAACTGTCTCGATGGTTTCTAACCCATAATCACACATAACCTAGATTAAGGGTTTCGGGTTTCGAACCTGGGTCCTACAGCAATAGCGATTTGTAGCTCCATATTACTAAAACCTGTCGGTCCATATAAGTGACCAAATCATAGCAAGCATTTTAAGTGATTTCTGCGGTTAGTCAAAGTAGATAGATTGGATCACACTATGGGTCTCCTAATTTGTCTATAAATATTTCCTTTGGAATGGTAATATTATATACTAGTGGGCAGCGCTCTCTGCTCGCTAATGCTCGCCAACCCCCGAAAATCGCTACGCAATCTTATATGGATTGCTTCGCAAACCAAGCACGCTTCGCTCGCTACCAACTTAGGTACATTGCAAATGCACAAAATTCTAAGAATTCAAAACAATCATTCAAATCCATTAAAAAAAATTTTTTTTTTAAAAATTACATCTTTTTAGTAAATACTAAGTCATTAAAATAAATTTGAATTCAAATAAATTACATGTAATTCGTTAAGCCTATTAGAAATGTGCTACAGTATAAAATCTTAAAGAGTAACAGCATGACTGAGACTCATTTTTCAATGAATAATAATAATATAACAAATAAATTCGTGATATAAATCAAAAATCATCAAATAAATTCGTAATATATAAATTCGTAAAAAAATGCGTTTTCCACAAAATACTAAAATAGAGATCTATCGACAAAGACTATAGTATGAGATTGCCGCAGCTGATATGGTGAATTTCGGTAGAGATCACGTTTGGTGAGAATGCTCTCTCTGATTATTTCAGTTTCCGTTTCTAAAAGCGCTATATGTTGAGCCATCTCAGCTAGATTTGGCAAGTGACATTTTTAGCTACAATCATTGATCGATTTTCTAGCGTTGCCATTCGGGGAGTTGTAATGAGACTTTTTATGTCACAGTGTAAGAGTATATATATATATATATATATATATATATATATATATATATATATATATATATATATATATATATATATATATATATATATATATATATATATATATATATATATATATATATATATATATATATATATATATATATATATATATATATATATATATATATATATATATATATATATATATATATATATATATATATATATATATATATATATATATATATATATATATATATATAATTTATTTAGGAATAACACTTCAAAATAATTGAAATTCATATTCAATAAAAAAGTTAGACACGAAACATTGATACATTTAAAAGTGTTAAATACAATTAACTTTTTAAAAAGTTTTTCCTTTCTTTTTTAAACATTTTTTTCAGTAAATAATATTATGAGAATTTCAAAATCCTGTTCTGCAGTAATATCGGATTCAACTTATAACATAATAAGTTTTCCTGATTTAAAATTTGATCTTAAATACTACTAAATATATATTAAAGCAGAATATAAAAATACGAAACAAAGTTATGCTTAAATAAAAATAGTTAAAGACATTTGGTGACCACAATCAAGAACTATCATGAATTTTTGCTTCATCATTAAGCTGTACTTATTCATTACTTAAACCAACACAAAGACAGCCCACCTTTCTTAAGGTTTAAAAGTAAGTTCGAAATCTATGAAATTAAGGTTGATGATTATAATTTTCATTCGAAAACACATTTCAACAAATGCAAAACACTCAAAAGTGCAAAATTTATTTCTATTCTTAGTAAAGGAAAATCACATTTAAAATTTTTTAGATATAAACAACATTTATTATTAAAAATAAAATTTTAAATTCAATGAAAGAGTTATACTCCTTTAAGCATAATTATGCATTTAAAAGTATTCCATTTAATGGACTTTTTAAAAAGGCTTTTTTCTTCACTTTGTTTCAGCAAATAATTGTTTGATGTTTTCAAAATCTAGTTCTGTGGTAATATCTGATTCAATTGATGATAATAGTAGGTTATTTTAGGTTACTAAGATTTTTTTGCCTTAAATTTGACATTAATCAGTTTTAATTCTTTTTAAAGCAGAAAAAACACGTTCACTGGATGAATTTGAATTAGGCATACTTAAAAAAGTTCTGAGAAATTTGTCCATACTGGGAAAAGTATGATCAATAATTTAAATTTTTCAAAGTTTGCAATTGTTCTTTAGGTTCACTGACTTCAGGTAGCATGCTCTTGAATTGGCATGCTTCTGGAAAATCACTGTCTAGATCAACGGAATACTCTTCTTGTGACTTTTGAGCAGCTTGAACTAATTCTTGCCTCGAACTTTCCTCTCAAATTTTGTATAAAAAAGAATTTTCTTTAAATCTATGCAGCACATTTCTTTTATTTCAATATGCATATATTGCCTGAATAATCATTGGTGTCCATAATAATGTGGCAATTTTTTACGTTTCACCTAAACAAATAAATGCAACATTCCCATTGATTTTGCCTTTAAATACATAAATACTTTTTTCAATTAAATTAATATTTATTTAGAAAAACGTTATGAATATAATACGTTATAACGTTATAAAAAAAGAAATATAAATAAGAAAAAAGTGCGTGGTATGAGACAACTTTAAAAGTATCAATTTATTGACACAGCCCTACCATGTTACCACATAATGTTATTCATTGAATTTATCTGACATAGTTAATATAAAATAATTCAATACTTAAATACGTGCAATAAACTACTTTTTTTAATCAAAAAAAGCTCTAAGCTAGATATTACCACTAATATTATTCTTAAAATATGTAAAAAGCAGAATTGTCTGTAGTTATATTAAAAAAAATGAATAGCGTTTAACCAATCAGAAAATTCCATTTCATTTTTCACTCATCCTGTTCTAACTCTTTGCCGTAGAATGCTCTAATATCGGTGACCTTCCTCCAAACCATCTGTATGCCTAGTTTCATCGATTTCGGTTGAATGATTTAGGAGTCTAGAAAGGACACCCATATCCACATACAGACATCCATTCCTATGCAGACAGATAGATTAGGCAGTGGTAAATAAAATAAAGCAAAGAATTATTTTAGTCCCACCCTCCAACAAATTTGTAATAAAAAAATTCGGATGCATGTGTTCTTTTTTTTCTTTCTAAAAATGGCACCCACCTGGTTCTTCCACTAAGTTTATGAATTAATATAGCTAAAATAATTTAATTTTTTTAATTTAATGCTATATGCTGTAATCTTCGCAGGCTTTACGTTACTGAAGTAAGAAGAGGTCTTTGTTTGTAATTCATACCATTGGAATAAAGATTAAATATATTTAGCATCTCTTGGCATAATGCTATTGCTTGCGGCAGATTCATGATTGCTAAAATTTACTTCTATTAAGTTATTTTCTGAAGTACATATCCCTTTCGAGTGCCCGTAAAACACTTAATTCCAAAGTATTGGTATTAAAACTGATTGCTGCAGTTCTAAAAATCACCAAACATATATAATATTTTATACCTAATTAACTATATTTGGTACTTATTACATAACCCTTCAACATTTGAGATCATACATATTTGTCAGTGGTCTCCACTAAGGCTGAATTTTTTAGAAATATATTAGAACTTCATAAGGATTTTGGAGCATGACCATTTCTCAATCTGACCTTTAATTTACTGCTGTTAAAGTATTTTTATGTAGTGGTGGAAAAAATTCCTTTAATTCTAATTATTTAAAATATTAATACACTATCTTAGCTACCACTAGAAAAAATATTTTCTAAGACTACGGAAAACCCGTTGTTGAATTCTTACCAAAACCAATTCACCAATTACTATAATACCTGTAGTACATATTACCGTCAGTGATACATATGAATTAAGTGTCATCTGTGAATGGCGATCTTTTTCGGTTTTCTTAAACGAATTTCTCATTAATCTTTCCTCTATGAGCTTGGCTTTTTAGCACATAGCTTATTTTATTTTATTTCAATAAATACATATTATCAATATTAATTGAGCATTAGTGTCAATAATAATATGCTGATTTTTTATGGTTAGCCAAAACGCGAATAAGTATCTTTTCTACATACTTTTGCTTTTTAGTTCAGAAGTAAGTTTTACCCATTTGCAAAATGGGTATTGTTTTGAATTTGATGGCTTGCGCACCTTATTTATACGTCATCACACTTTTCAACTGTGTTCAAGAGTAATAGTAAACAGTACGCATGCGTAGACATTGCATGCGTTGCTATGACGACCACTGCTGTTTGATAATTTTGTTAGAATTCTTTTCTTCACTTTTAATTTTCTTATGCATTAAGTTGGTACTTTATTTTTGAGATATGAGACCAGAGAGATCCCATAAATACTTCTTGAGTTGTTTATAAAAGAAAATTGCATCATTTGAACAATATTTTTGTTTTTATTGTTTTAATTAAGAATCCGAAATTCTAACTTACAGTCTTAATTTAATCTTAAATAAGTGTAATGTATTTTAAATGATTTCATGTTTAATTTAGCTTGAACTGCATTTTAAATTGCTCTGAGTGCATATAGAGCAGCCACTAATGTTTACTTTATAATATATACTATCTCATTTGAAATTTCACAAGAAAAGTGCTTCGGCAGCGGTTGTACTAACATTTTTAAACTTCATATTCCATGTTCATTTGTTCTATTTCTTTAATTTAAAAGTAATATGTAAGTTACAAAATCCCCATCTCGTATAAAGGTTTAGGTAAAAAGCAACGAGCCAACGTAACCAATTTATATAGTTATGTGTATTTATAATTTTTTTAAATTGCTTAAAATATAAAAAGAATACAGTTTTTTCTGAAAATTCTGCTTTAATAAAATAATATTCTTCTTCGTCCGGTTTTCTTTATTTTAATTATAACATATTACCAATATAATTAAGCATCAATTTCGTCAATGATAGTATGATGATTTCTTACGGTTCATCTACACAAATAAATGCTTTTACAACATTTCTTTTGCCTTCTAGTACATAGTTTATTTCTTTTGTTTCAATTTGCATACATTACCTTCATTAATTAAGCATAATTGGCCCAATTCTGCCTCATTGGCGTCGATTTCTCTTTGTTTCTCCTAAACGAATTAGTACTCTATTCCCATAAATTTTTGGTATCGAATACATACATATTTTTTTACTATTCCATTACCGTTTACTTTAAGTAAGTTATTTTTTTAGAAACACGTTTAAAAGAATTATTATAAATAAAATAAAATTACGTGGTATCAGACAAAGTATAAATTTGGTGATGTAGTCCACGCATGCTTTCATGAAATGTTCATTGAATTTACCTGACATAGCGAATATAAAATAGTTAAATATTTAAATACGTGCCATAAACTATTTTTTTTATCAAACAGGGCTATAAGCTAACAATTATCACTGATGTATCTTTAAAATATGTGAAAAGTAAACACAATGGCTAACGTTTAGGGCCGGGATAGCCTGGTCGGTAGGGCGCTGGGCTCATATCCAAGAGGTCGTGGGTTCGATCCTCGCCGGCCGAAGACTCCCCGTGTAGTATATGGTGACTGATGCACGTTAAATCTGTCGAGTTTCAAAGTCCTCCATGTTCCCACAACAAATCAATACCTCTGGGGGTACTGATCCAGGAGTTTCCTTGTCTTCTGGATTGGTTCAAAATTACAAGGCTACGGAGTTGAACGTAAGTAGTCGCGTAAACCCATGAAATTGGGTCGGCTGTTCAACGACGGTTATAAAATAAAATAAAATGGCTAACGTTTAACCAATTAGAAAATTCCACTTCGTTTTTCGATCTTCCGGCTAGAACGATCTGTCGTAGAATGTTCTAATGTCGACAGTGACCTTCCTTGTGCGTTTATCTATTATATATATATATATATATATATATATATATATATATATATATATATATATATACATATATATATATATATATATATATATATATATATATGGGTCATTCTCACGAAAACTGTCATTTTTCAGTTCATAAAATCCCAATAAAGTAAAGTGAATAAAAAGCTCTGAAACTTTTCGTATTAATAGAAATATGTAATGGCATTATGAAGAAAGTATATATCCTATAAATTATGCTTAATATTTAAATTATTTAATTAATTTCACTATTTAAAAAGTGAGGGAATGACGTTTTATTTTAATACATGTTTTTCTCTAAGTTACAGCTACCTCAAGTTTGAAAATGATAACATACTAAGTATATCTAATATTTATTATAATTACGTTTTATATATTTTATAGCTTTTACAGGTTCGGGAAATAAAATTGGCTGGCACGATTGAACAATAGAAAATTTAATAATATACTCATCTTGAATCATTCCCTCACTTTATACACTAGTGAGGGAATGACAAATTTAATAAAATTTAAAAATAACAGTTAGGCCTAATTAATTTATGAAATCAATCATATACAATTATATTCATACAGGAAAGCAACATATAATTATCCACTTTCTTAATGAAATTGTATTTTGTTTTACTCTAAAAAACGGCATGAGGGAATGACAAATGTAAAATATATTACCTGGTTTGATTCATTCAAATTTATTCCACAGCAAAGATTCTTTAAGTTGAAGATGGAAACATACTGCAATTTTGTTCTATGATGCCAGTTGTTTACTGCTTAAGTTTTTATTCTGAGAAGATTGCATGTGATAAGAACATTCATGTGAGGGAATGATGCGAAACACTAGGGACAAAGTTTAAAATAGTGCTGTGTTAATATTTTTATCAGAAATTAAAATTAAAATTGATTTTCTGAATTCTATATTTCAATATTCTGAAATAAAAAACACGAATTTGTAAATTTTTTTTTTAAAATTTCAGAAAGAATTTTTTTCTTTTTCTAAATCAGCAGTGGGAACAAGTAAGGGAATGACATATTGGTATATTTTAATTACCGAAAATAAATAAAAAATAAAAATTTATAATTTTATTTTCATTCTTTTGTTAGCCTGCATTCTGAAGGACAGTTTTCCTGATTTTTTTTTTTCGTAAGTTGTAAAACAAACATAAAATGTACTGGGGACATGAAAATGACTGTTTTTGTGAGAATGACCCATATATATATATATATATATATATATATATATATATATATATATATATATATATATATATATATATATATATATATATATATATATATATATATATATATTTATATACACACAGAGAGAGAATATCTAGAATTCTCTGCACTCTTTGCTGCATATGCTTATATATCTATTTGCTTATATATCTATATTATGAAATTTATTATTGGTTCTATAGCTTGAACATAATTGTTTATTTTTTTGTTAGGATCACAATAACATGGGTATTGAATCTCCTTCTATAAAATACACGTGTATTTTGATAGCAATAAGTTCTGCTGTTATATTCTTTGGTTTCCTTCTTCTTGTTCTTTATGATCCCACCGAAAAGGTGCAACAAAGAGGATCACCTGTCTGGACATGGAAACCTCGAAGTAAGACAATTTTAATTATGCCCAATATTGTTTAATGATACTGAAAATCAATAAGCAATAAAAGTTTAATGAGTCTAAGATTTTATTTACGAGATCGGTCTCTGAATGCTTCATAATTTTTTTCGAGAGGCTTCGTTTTTTTCTTCTGCTTTTCCTTCAAAACAAATTCATGCATTTTTCTAGGTCACTAAAAAGAAAAAGAAAAAAGCTTACAACGAAGCACATCTCCCTCTCGAACGCTATTTTGTTGCTACCACTTTGTTTGTTATAAATACGATTTTCAAATATTACAGATTAATACAATAATAATAAAGAAAGATAGGTAAATTTAAGAATAATATAGACGTGTTTAAATGAAGAGTTTACTTTTTACGTCGCTTTCTGTGAATGGACAATCACCGTATATTCTGAAGGAAAGAAAGCATTTTTTATTACTTTTATTTAATTATATTAATTGAAAAAAATATTTTGGAAAGAAAAAAAATACTCAAATGCAGTCTGTTATCGAAGGCGAAGTAAGAATTTCGGAGCCATTATGATATTTTCCTGAACACTTGGGTGTCGTGTGCCATAGTACCCCCTTAATTGTCCTAGAAAGTACTGGCTTTTTCCTTGAAAGTACATGAGTGTGGTGAGTTGTAAAAAGAACACGTGAATTCAGTTATAAGTTTATATTTGCACAATGTTATTTATCATCAGTAGTTTTTATCAATGATTTTTATGCAATCGACCGTAAAAAAATCCCCTCGTTTCTAATTTAAATCAAGCTTGTAATTGCACTTAACTAACTCTTAAAACAGAGTGTCAAAATAACTTCAAAACAAATTATAGTCAAATTTAAAATCCCGTGTACTCAAAATTGAAACAGCATTTTTGATTACTGTCTCAAAAGTGATTGTGGAGTTAGAAAAGTGTGAGAGACGTTTGTTGGCTGTCAGCAGAATCTGAACCCAGGACCTCCGAATTCTTAGTAAGATGCTCTAACCACCATAGTTGGATACTCCAGTCCGAGGAAAGTTAGGAATGATTACATGGTGGTAGCCACAATGTTTAATAATGACATACTAATTTTAAATTACCATGTTACAAAGAGTTGCAAATTGGAAAACAGGGCCTCAATAGCTAATTCAGTTGATCGGTAATTATTCAATAACTTTACTTTTTGCTTATTTTTCTATATCTTAAAAACATTTAAGCGAATGAAATGAACGTGGTGAAGTGTCATTCAAATGGCAATTCTATAAAGACTGCATTTTAATCCAAAATATAGTATGTGATGTTTCAATTTTGAAAACATGGACACTTCAAAATAAGCGATTAATTATTACGTTACATATTGCGACTTTTTGCTCAATTTTGAGTAACCCTTATTTACAGTGTAAAAGGACAATATAGTTACGCAATGTAATTCAATAGTTTAAAACCAAGGAAGTGGCATATATATTAGTTATTAAAATGAAGTATAAAAGGATGAGCACTGGTCACCTACAAATAATAAATCTTAGTTTAACTAACACACTAATCTGAAAAAATTATTCTTTAACAATTGAACGTCACCTTCCAATTCGATTAAGTTCTTAGATTAGGAATTGACCAATATAATATTTTTAAGAATATAATACATTACCAATCAAATGCCTAATTTAAAAAGTAAACTACTGAGATTTTACTACTTTAACTTAAATATCGCCACTTACCTAAATAAACTCACCAACTTAATGCATAATAAATTAGAAGTGATAAAAAGAATTCTAAAAAACTTATCAAACAGCAACGGTCGCCATATAAACTCATGCAAAGACGACGTGTTACGTCTCGGGATCTTTTAGGCTATTAGTTTGAAATAATTCAGTGCGAGCCAATATTCTTTTAAGAGTTTTTATTAAAACTTAACAAAACGACATCAAACAAAAGACTGGTGAGAAAAGCTATGTATTACTTTGCTATCCTTACAGATGCGCACACTGCGCCGTCTATCGTAAGGTAAAATTATTCATTTAATGGAAGGAAGATACAACATCCTCCAACTACAAAAGGTTAAAGCTTAAAATTATCAAATTTAAAATAAAAGTTAAAGTATTAAGTTTAGAAATATGAAACAAAATTATTGCAAATACATAAAATATATATCAAAAAGGACAGAAAGTTTTAAAGTATATTAATACGAAATTGAAGATTACAGTTTAACAGGTTTGACTGTTGATCTTAGAGTTTTACTTACAATACCTGTTGTTTCTAAATGAAATAATCGTTGAAATCGTCGAACTATTTCACCATTTTGAGTTTTAACCTTTGCAACTCGGGAATCACCATCACGTCCTTTATAAATTTCAATTACTTGGGCTAGAGGCCAATCAACACGTTTTTTAATATATTTTTCTTTTCTTTCTTGAAGTGTCATTTTTTGAGCAGTAAAACAATCACAACTCCTGTGAGTGCCTCACCTTTTGTTGTTTGCAACAGGTATGCGAATTTTACGTCGTCCTCGATTCTAGGATCCTCATTGATTTTTTGGAACATGGCCCAAAAAGAAAACCAATTTTTGGGATTTCCGTCAAAGTCGAGTTTCGGAAAATTGTTGCTAATCCGATCTGACGATATGACTTCTGCTTGTTTGCATACACTTTCGAAGGATTTCGAAAACTCTTGGAAGCGTAGTTTCGCTGAAGTAACTTAATCTCTGTAATTTTCACATTGTTCCAATTCTTTTTCTAAAACTTCTTCAAGATTTGACGATTTAGATTTTACTTCTTCTTTATCAGTTTCGGTCTGATCCTCCGGATTTAAAGACAGATATTTCAAAACGATTTTGTCATTTTCAAACAATCTTTTCGATTTTTCTTCAAGGTTTGCAAATGCTACTGACGCTGACTCATTTATTGTTTTTGTTACGTCTGTTCGAAGAACTTTTCTTTGAATTAAGCGATTGTTATCCATATTTTCGTCAATGGATAATTTACGTTAGGGGCCAGGCGCGACGGCTTCAACTTTGGCTGATCAAATAAAAAATGATAAACGCAAAACTAATGCATTTTGTTTATTTTGTCATCGCGTATTCGTGTATTCAGATAATTTTCTAGCACTGGCGGAGCTCAAATCACGCCCCGAAATCTGTGTGCTTTAGTTTTTATCCTAAGGAGAGTAGTATATGTATTTCTCACTATTTTATGAGATCTCAGGGGAAAAGGGAAGCTATAATTATAATCGGTTTATTATATAGATCACGCGATTCCCACAAAGAGCAAAGGATAACATGTATTTTTTTTAATTAATGCCTACTGGAACCAAAACTAGATTAATAGACAGAATGTGAATTTTAAAGTGTGTGAGAGAGTGCTTCGTGTAGAATAATAAATTAAGAAAAGGATTTACAGAAAAGGAATAACATAAACATAACATAACATTTGTCCTAAACATTCCACTTTTCCATTAGTTTCAGGTCTATGGGCTGTAGTTAACAATTGTTTGATTTTGCAATATTTATGAAATTTTTTAAAATGGGAAGAAGTAAATGCTCTGCTTTTCTATCACTCAAGACATTTTTAGGAGTTTGAATTTTGAAAAATTTGGTGCAAAAAATGAACATAAGTTTCTGTTGTTATTGATTTAATGCGAAAGACCACATATATAGGGTGTGATGTCCAATTATTAAAGTTAAATATTTCGTAGTTGAATTATGATAATTAAAACCACCTACAATATCTATTACAAGGATGTCAAAAGGCTTGTCAACTCGCTGCATTTCCTGAAGTAAACCAAATCTTTTTTGCCTAGGTTTTTTATTTATTTGACAAGTATGACAATGTCTATTATAATTTGTAATATTCAAAGTAATATTTTCCCAATGATAAACAGGAGTAAGTAAATTAATAGTTTTTTTGCAATTTCGGATGACCAAATTTTTCATGAGTAATTTCAAGTAATTTATGCCTTAAAGAAAATGGAACAGCAATTTGGGTAAAACCCTTTTTTATGTAAACATAAAGCTTTATTAATTTCAATAAAATTTCCAGTTAAATTATCCTTTTGTTTGACTTCGTGAATTTCGTCGAATTGGAAAAAAATGCGAAAAACGGCTTACATTACTTATATCAATATTATTATAACTATTGTTCTATTGTTGTGTTCAATATCGTCAGGAATATCCCGAGTTAACAAGTCAGCTTCAAAGTTTAGGGTGCCTCTCGTGTATTTTATATCTTAATCATGTAAACTTAATTGTAAAGACCAGCGAAGCAATCGACCTTTTATATTTTCTACATTTTTAGCCCAACTAAAGCCACATGGTCAGTATGTTTGGTAAATTTATTGCCAAATAAATAATGATGAAATTTGTTTACTGCATTAACAATAGCAAGACATTCTGATTCTGTGATAGCATAATTTTTTTCACTATCTCGCAAAGAACGAGAATGGAATGCTATTGGATGTAAGACACCTGAAAAATCTGGTTGCTTCAAAATCACTCCTACACCATTCTGACTTGCGTCAACAAAAATACGACATTGTAATTTAGGATTAAATATTTTCAAAATAGGTATACAAATAAAAGAATTTTTTAAAATTTCAAATGCTTCTTGAAATTTAGGAATCCAACACCAGGTAGTTTTTTTATTTAAGAATTATTTATTTATCAAGAGATTATTTAAAGGTGCTCTTACTTTAGTATAATTATTTATAAATTTATTTTACACATTTATTGAACCTAAAAATCATTGAAGAAATTTAACATTAGTTGGAGGTTTTAAATTTTTAATTGCTTCAATGTTGTTGTTATCAGGAGTTACGACACCATTACATATTTCATATCCCAAAAATTTAATTTTGGTTTCTGCAAAAAAGAGCATTTAGAAGCTTTTAATTTTAAATTTTTAAATCTACATAAATCAAAATCTCAGCCGTAAAAGAATTAGGTTCGTTATTCCAAGCTTATCGCAGTATTTACAAGTCTTAGGAGGCAGCTCCTGGGATGCCTGACTGACTGAAATGACTTGTTTGTTGTTTATTTTTATGGAATCTGTCCCTTTCTTTATTAACTCTAGGTCTAAATTAGGATAGTAATTTGAAATTTTCACTTGGTTCGGAAAAATTTTTTTTTGTCAAGGATTAGAATAATTCGGACTAATTGAGTTATTAATGAATGGCCGCCTTGGTGTCCAGCCTTGATATTGTTCTTAATACCCAATAAATTTGGATTCCGGCTATTTTTGTTTAGTGTCAGTTTTCGGTAAGACTGTAGGTACATCAGGAATTAGTTTAGTAACAATTATTAGCCATTCAATTGGGGTTTTGGGTTCTTTTGAAACCAAAAGTGTTTTAATTTGTGGGGGCAATCCTATAGACAAACCCTCAAATATATGCTCATTACTTAAATTTGTTTTTCGACCTAACTCTACCTTTTCAGTAAAATATGAATTCAGGTCTTTAGATTGGCCAGAAAATTTAAAATTTTGAAAATCATTACAGCCAAAAGGAGGTAAAAAGTATGCTCATGAAAAATTTCAACTGTCTTTTGATAAGAATTATAATTTAAGCAGTTATTAATATATAATTTCAAAGTTGAACCTTTAATGCATTTAAAAAAAAAATTAAATTACCATTCCTCATTTAATTTAGCATGTATAGTTTGTTTTTCGAAATGTTTGAGCCAGGCTGTGAATTGTACACCAATGTCGGGGTAAAAGATTAATATATCTGATTTATCTTGTACAACTTTATCTATTCTTAAATTTTGTAAACAAGCATTTAATTCCTTTTTGAAATTATTTGTATTGGTTTTCACATTTTCCGATTTTTACATGTTTAATTTATATTTTTTGCCGCACCGTAAGGCCATTCAATCCTTAAAAACAAATTTTAATATTGCATTTAAAAATAAACTTCGAATATTTAATAGTTTATTCATGTTAACGCTAAGCATAATAAAACAAAAATTTAAATTTCACCCAAACAACCAATATGATAACATATAATTCAATAAAAAGATAATATTTCCTTTAAATAAATTTTATAATTATTATCATAACGATTATACTGAATCAAAAGTAAAGGATAAAAAAAATATACGTAATGAAAGCATTAAATTTCAAAAACATTATTTTAATTTAAACCAAATACTGTCTTTTGACAAACTATTTGTTTATGACAAACTATTGAGTAATAATATCGATTAATTGAAATAACAAGTATAAATTTCAATATTACTGCAATAACCATGCTGTATGTTAAATTCTTCACCATATGAGCATGAATTATTTACAAACATTCATTTCGGAAATAAAATAAAGCACAATGGTGAAGCAAAAAATAAATAAGTAAATAAAGTAGAAAGAACTCTCATTGTTAATTTATGTCGATATTTTAGAACTAAATGATTCTCGTGGAACTGAATTTATCTGAACACATTTGGAATTTCATTTATCTTTCACAACACCGTCAGTTGAGAGAAAGCATATATATATACATATATATATATATATATATATATATAGATAGATATATATAAAGTTCAAAATGAAGAATAAAACAAAGAAAAAATATAGACATATGAAAAAAAGGGGGTGGGAAATAATAAGTAAAAAAAATAACAAACAACATTTTATTGAAAAAAAAAATGAAAAAAAAAGTGAAATGTTAATTAAAAAACCGGAAAAAAAGCCGGAAAAAAAGATATAATCTTTTCTTCAGCCCACACGATTATATCCGCAAAACAAAGTGCTTTCTAATATTGTATCAATAAAGCCAAAGCAAAATATATTAATACAATAGTGTGAGGAGCACTCGAAAAATTTTTTTTATAAAATAACTACATAAAAATAGATCATAAAAAGTAAATATAACATGTAAAAACAGATAATAAAATAAAATAAAAAGAAAATAAAAAGAAAAAACATTAAAAAGGGGGGACTATAAAGCGAGTAGCAAAATCATAACAACTTACATGGACGGTTATTTTTCAAGAATGATTTAAAAATGTTTTCGCAGAAAGATTGCCAGATTACAAAATATGAAAACAAAAGATGAAAACAAAAGCGCAAATTGAGTGTAACAAAAGGGTTTTAAAGTGTCGTTCTTACTGCACTGCTGATGTGATTTGTTATTCTGAGTTTTGATTTGTTAGTTACCAAGGATGGGCCCGAAATGGATGTGCGCAAGGTAATATTATACTGGATAATTTTAAAAATTGATCATAAATAGTTTTAGAAGATAGATGTTTATTTAAGAAAAAATATAAATAGAAACATAAATTGCCTGCTTTGCAAATAATTTTAGCCGCGGATTTGCACGATATGGATTAGCACATAGAAAAATTATTTAAATTATCAAAGAAAAAATTTTAATAGATAATCTTTAACACGGATTTGCCCGAAATGGATTTGCACATGGAAAAATTAACAAAGAAAAAATTTTAGCAGATAATTTTAACCACGGATTTGCCCGAAATGGATTTGCACATGGAAAATTGTATAAATTAATAAAGAAATTTTTAGCAAACAATTTATCCACGGATTTGCCCGAAATGGATTTGCACATGGAAAAACTGTATAGATTAACAAGGGAAATTATTTAGCAAAGGAATTTTTAGTAAATAATTCTAACCACGGATTTGCCCGAAATGGATTTGCACATGGATAGATTAACAAAGAAAAAATTTTAGTACATAATTTTAGCCACGGATTTGCCCGAAATGGGTTTGCGCATGGAAAAATTACATAAATTAACAAAGAAATTATTTAGTAAATAATTTTGGCAATGAATTTTGGCCTGAAATGGATTTGCACATGGGAAAATCATAAAAATTAACAAAAAAATGTTTAGAAAATATATCCACCAAAATATACGATTAACTCAATGATTTTAAAATTTTATTACATTAGTTGGGTATCCATTGTTTTTTATCAGATTTTGAAAGAGTTTATCGATTTGTATTTTGGATAAATAAATATTACTACATATTCTTTTAATTCTGTTCATTTCATTAAAAGTGGTATTTAAATAGATGCTCCTAGAAACATTAGAATTCCAAGTAACTAGTTTATTAATATTAAAATTAAAATAATTTCTTTTATCGTATAAATCAACAAAGCAGATATTTTCAACTTTCATAATACCCAAATCCAAAAAATTGAAATTAATATTATCATCATGATTACGAAGTAAGATTAATTCCTCAGGGTATATATCACTCAATAAAACAGTAAAATCTTGGAAATTAAAGATAATTAAGTCATCAATATATCTAAAAACAAATTTAATACTCAGAGTAAAATTTTTTTCATAATAATGCAAAAATAAGTTAGCTAAGAGAGATGAATAATTAGATCCCTGTGGTATTCCATTAATTTGAAGAAAGATATCCCTACCATTGTAAAGATAATTACTAAAAAGACAAAAATTAATCAGAATTTCCCAATAATCAAAATCGCAACAAAGGATATTTTTAAAATCATGGTAATAATTCAAAAGGACATCTTTTAGTTTAGAAAGGGGAATGCTATTGAAAAGATCCTGGAAATCAAAAGTCGCAATAGAATTAATTTTATTATGTTTAATGAAATCTAAAATCGGTTGATTATTAGTGATTATCCAAGAGAAACCTTCTTTAGTAATATAGTTAATAATCTTATTTAAGTAGTTAGAGAAAATGGTGCCAGTTTAGTTAAATAAGTATTAGACCCACATGTGATAGTTCTAAATTTTACTGGAATTTTATGAAATTTAGGACGGATAATTAAGTAAGGAAATTGTATATTGCTAATTTTAATTTTTAATCTCTTGTAAAAAGCTAAAATTTTTTTAATGGCAATATTATTATTGAAATTACTAAGTTCAAAATTTTTACTATTTTTTAATTCCGTATTCGTTCAGCATAGAATTTTTTACAGAATATAGCATAATTATTGTTAGCTTTGTCTATGGGAGTAATTACAAAATTTTTTTGAAGTTGTTTAATTGATTGAACAATATTAGAAAAATTTGTTGAATTGTTATTCTTATTTAAATTATCCTTATTATTGAAAATAAAGTTTTTAAAGTAATAATAAACTTCCCATTTCCATTCTGTTAGCATACCTAAAGGTAAAGAGAATCTATTTGATATCTTTAAACAAAAACTATTGAGATCATTAAGAAAGTATTTTAGAATCTTATTGATTGATATATGGTAAATGGGTCTAAATTTTGTGCCTTTTATCATTAAATTCCTAAGTTCCAAGTTTTCTATAATATTTAAATTACCAGTGATAATATGTTTATGATGTTTATCAACAAAATCAAAATATTTATCCTCCTCACAGTGACATTCATAATCGGATATATTGATACACCCTAAATTTTTGCTTATATCATTATAGTTAAAAATGGTTCTACCAAGTGATTTGTTATATTTAAAACTTTTAATAATGTTAAAATCTTTTAATGGAAATAAAGCTTTAAAATTTTCAAAAATGTTGTGAAATTTGTAGTGTTTTCTTGTATTTATTTATTTATTATATATATATATATATATATATATATATATATATATATATATATATATATATATATATATATATATATATATATATATATATATGCTCTTAAAAAGCTTTTAATTAATCTCGTTATGTTATTCCTTTTCTGCAAATCCTTTTCTTAATTTATTATTCAAAATGAAAGACTCTTTTTCACACTTTAAAATTCACATCCTGTCTATTAAACTATTTTTGGTTTAAGTATATGCTACTTTCCCTAGGATAAAAACTAAAGCACACAGATTTTGGAGAGCAATTTGAGCTTCGCCAGTGCTAGAAAATGATCTGAATACACGATGTGAAGCTCAATAAAAATATTTTTTCCTTCCAACTGCTATCTGCGGGGCTGAACATTCGACCATGACTGCTAAAATCACAAGCCTAGCAAGATAGAGCAGTTGGAAAAAAAATTGAATTTTTTCCCAGAACTGTACCTTTCCTCGAAACCATCATGTCCGACGGCGAACACAGTTTCAGACGAGGTGTAGATGTTGCCAAACTGTTGTGCTGATGGTGCGAACTACGAAACTCCTATTATATAAATAATTAACTGCCCAATGCTGAAATATCCTGATGAAGATGAGACAGAAAAGAAGTATAAATTGGATGCTACGACTAACAAAAAACTCTTGAGCTCCCTTTGAAAATGAAGTGTTTTGTCGTTTTTCACAATTGGACTTGTGTTCATCGGAAGTCGACTGCTCAAACTTGCTGGAAATGACATTATTAAAAAAATAATAATTAAGAAGAATGGATCGAGGATGTGTCCTATCGAAAGTGTGCCACGCAATATGACGGGGTTTTTTCCCGTGTCTCTACAATCGAAAATGCGTCTGTGTCATAAACACAACGATTCTACATAAATACAATTTCTCTCAACTGACGGTGTTGTAAAAGATAAATGAAATTCCAAATGTGTTTAGATAAATTCTGTTCCACGAGAATCATTTAGTTCTAAAATAGCGACATAAATTAACTATGATAGTTTTTTCTACTTTATTTACTTATTTATTTTTTGCTTCACCATTGTGCTTTATTTTATTTCTGAAAGGAATGTTTTTAAATAATTCATGCTCATATGGTGAACAATTTAACATACAACATGGTTATTGCAGTAATATTGAAATTTATACTCGTTATTACAATTAATTGATATTATTGCTCAATAGTTTCTCATAGTATTTGGTTTAAATTAAAATAATGTTTTTGAAATTTAATGCTTTCATTACGTATATTTTTTTTTTTACCTTTTACTTTTGATTCAGTATAATCGTTATGATCGAACTGGATCAACATCATTTTGACGCTATAGACTGTCAAACTGAAGCTCTCATTCTTGGAAAATAATTTTCAGTTAAAGAGGGCTGAAGGGGTTTGTAGGTTTAACTGTATAACAATACATGCATGTATGACTACTATAGGAAAACTGAAAAAAAAGGTTGTAAATTAAATACGGTCATTAAATGTAGTGGATATTATTTATTCTTCTAAATTTAGAAAAATTGTTGATAAGTTTAAAAGTATTCTGAACTTAAAAAGAAAAAAACGAATGCGGACATAGTTCAGATAATTGGACGTTTGGATAATTGGCCCTGTATATATATATATATATATATCTATATATATATATATATATATATATATATATATATATATATATATATATATATATATATATATATATATATATATATATATATATATATATATATATATATATATATATATATATATATAAATATGCATACATTTCCGGAAAATGTTATTTCATGGGAAGACAATACTTCGAGAAGCCACATTAGTCAGTGTAATATTAGAAACTTGTTTTATAAATATTAGAAATTCTTTTTCGCGGCTATCATTACCTTAAAGAGAATAAACTTCTATAATGTAGCACTATTCGATACAGTAGCCAGTAGAAATATTTTATAATTGATTTTTTTTCTCTCTTTCTCATGAAACAGAAAACAACTCTTTTGCAGCGAGTGTGGAGAATTCAAAGCACCAAGAGCGAAATGCGTCAAAGGAAGTCGTTATTGATGATGAGGTTCTAAGAGCTTTTAAGCAAAGAAGAAGAGAAACAATATTTATAAGGAAGAAAAACACTACAAATTAAAGATGACCGAAAGATTGTATTATTGTTCTATTTCTGCTTTACAATCTATTAATGTTCCATTGTTATATTTCATTCTCAAACTTATTTCGATCCGTTATGTCGGTGACATAAGCTTCACCATTAAGCATATGTAATCAAATTTCGTGACAGATTTTTTTTTACCATGACCAAGTTGTTCAAGTGACAAATTTTGTCTTTTGTCAAAATGTCACTCGTATTTCAATGTATGCCTTTTGGATTATAATTATCCATGATTTTAAAATTTGTAATAACGGTGAATATTAACAATAAAGTACGTAAGTAATATTGAATGATTTCCTGAAATATTATTTTGCATGCTTCGTTAAAATGAACTTGGAAAGTTTTTTTTTTATTTTGAGCTTAGAATTTCGTTGAATTCAAAAGTTATTATTATTCTCTTTTAATTGAAGTTTCTTTGTTGTATTTCAAAATTGTTTTGAGAAGAATTTGATTAAAATTCAGCTTCATTTTACTTATTAGTCCACCATAGCAGAAGTTTACAATAGCTGGTCGATAGGTCGTTTTAACCTGCCTGTCGCTTTAAGTAAATGCACATATATTTTTTTTTAAGAAAGGGGGGGGGAAGACAAAAAGATGAAACAAACATGTGTGAATCTTTTACTCTTTTTTTCAACATTTTTTTTTTTTATTTAAAACACTTTCCTAGACTAGAATACTAGAAGAAAGAAACATTCTTTTGATCTAATGAGCGGATTTTCCCGTCCAAGAACTCAATCTTAATGGTTCATAGGGGTCACCTCAAGTACGTTAACTAATCAGAGCAGACGATAATTAAACTTCGAAATCTGGAACAAAATACAGAATTAACATACCCTTTCCTGTTGAATTGAAATTTCAGACCCATTCAGGGTAGGCTCAATCTGGGAAATATTATCTCAATGGTTTGGTCAAGAAGGTGGTTCAAAGTTTGAACCACTGAATGTTAAGATTTATTTTTGCGTCTTTCGCCGTAAGTCGAGAACATTTTAAGAGAAAAAAATTTTTGTACACAGCTATAAAATTTATTCATCGAAAAAAAGTCCATGCAAAAAATGTTCCTTAATAGTTATTCGCAATTTTTTATTATTGTAGTCAAAAATATTAAAAATATTTTTGAATTGTAATGTATACAATTTTCTCAATCATTTCACCGAATGTAATTTTGGATCGCAAAATACACGATTTGGCCAAAATTGGTCAGTTGATGTTGAATGAAATTTTAATGTAGTCGTACATTTAAAAAAAAGTCCACTTTCACATATAAAACGTTTTAAAACGTCATTTGTTTTATATAATAAGGATATTTGAGGTTGCACCTGAGAAGCATTAAGATTGAGTCCTAGAAAGTAAGAAATCCGGTCACTAAATTAAAAGTTAATTAGAGTGTTTTTTTTTCCCTACTGTACATAACTAAACAAGGAGTTTTTGCCAGATTTAAGAAAACCATTAAAATATGGTGCAATATCTTTTCCCATCATTGATTAGTACTGAATAGCTTATTAATAAAATCAATTAGAGAAATAGAGGACTATAACTAATTGGGGTATGTGGTTAACACAAGGTGCATTATTTTAGTTTTCTTTCGTTAAGTAGTTTCCCTCACGTTTTTCCTTCACATAAAGGCTCATGATTGTATGGAGATAATAAAGTGAAATAATATCCGTTTTTTATTCTTCCTTGATGCCAGTTTAATACTAGAAAAAGATAAAAATTCTTTTGCATGTTACCCTTTTGCGTAAAATATTGCTCCTTTAAATAAAAAAAATGATTAAATAAGGAAAGAAATAAGTAAAAATAAAAATAAGTAAAACAAAATAAATAATGTAATGTAAAGAAAATAAATAATTAAAATAAAATAAGTTAAAAAATTGATAAAAAAAGTGGTTCTTAAAAATTTTAATTTTTATTATAACATTTGGTCAGATTTTACTTTCTCGGTTTTCATTAGTTTATTTATTTATTTAGTCGCAGCATTTTCATTTGTATGTTGAATCTATTAACTAATATTATTTTAGCACTTTTTTCAATTAATTTTAATAAATTCAATCTTCAATCATCATGAGATAATGACCATAATTAATTTTAAGTTGCAATATATGACAATTTACAACTTTTCATGTGTACCATAACATGAATCATGTAATTCCTGAAACTAGATGGCTTTTTTTTTCAAGTTTCTCAACCATATTAATTTTTTAAAACACTAATTAAAAAACTGGGTGATATTATTGGACCACTAAATTTATACTTTTGTTGTGAACCCAAAGCGTTTCGAAGTTGACAAAGAAATTCAACGCGATTTGCAGTACTTTTTACATCGTGCTTTTACTTTACTTTAGGTAATTCCAAAGTCATGCCAAAGAACATATTTTGAGAAAAGAGCAAAAAACAGAATCGTAGGTAGCATTTAATGATGGGTAAAGGAGGAATTTTTCAAATTTTTCCTATGTGTTGATTTTCCTCATTGCTTTCTTGGTTAAACTGCAACAAAAAAATCTGCACCGCCTTTATTTTAGAAGGAAACTGCAACAGGTTTCATTATTTTTTTCTTCCAAATTTTAAGTAAGTGTACGTGAATGTCGATCACTTAACACAAGTAAAAGCGGGTCCATTTTAAACAACCTGGCAATTTTCCAAGAAGGAAAAACTCTTAGCCAAAGTTGTTGAACCATAAAGATTTATCCAATAATGATTCAGAGAAGTTTCCCTTCAAAATAGTTACTGGAGGGAAAGTTCGACACAAATTTTGTTCTTTTTCGTATAAACTAGTATTAAGATGAAAGACGCATGGAAAATTTTTTACTGTTTCACAGTTATCGCGCAAAAAATGGCAGCATTTAGACTAATATGTCTTCACGAATAGCAATTCAATTTCTCAGACGTTTTTCAGACACACACAAAACAATTTGTTCAGTAATTTTCTCAAAACCCATGTCCTGATTTAAATATACAAAATTCCTTTTGAAATTTTCAATTGCTTCAAAAAATAAGAAGATGGTAATAAAAGTGGAACTGTTTGAGTGCTCAAAAATAAACTTTCATTTTCAAGACTCACTAGAAGAATATGGGGAAAAACAAAAGATATTTGAAAAAAGAAATGTACAGTTGCCAACTAAAAAATAAAAAATTATGGTGATTAACGAAACTAGAAAACGAGAGTGAAATATAGAATAAATAAATAAATAAACAAAATTAGAAAATTTACAGTGTAACGCAAATGCATTTCCTCGAGCTATGGAGAGTAGGCGTGGAATTCATGTCGTTGACGAGGGAATCGGCATTCATATGAATGAAACAAAGTTCCGTTGTGTCAAGATAAGCTGATGCAACCAGGTTGAACAGAATTTTAGCATTATCAGATTAGAATTTAAGCCTAAGTTTTAAAAAATGCGTGGCAAAAGAATTTTGAGGATAGGTGCCTATTTTTGAGCTCTCGAAATATCTCGACTTTTACTGCCTGATATATTTTTTTAAAGAAAATGATGTTTTTATATTATCTAGTATATATTTCCACTTAATTTTTTTGTGAATATTTATATTTATTTTAGCGAGTTCTTTAAATCCGAAGAAATCAGAGGAAGAAAAAACTGGTGATATTTTTTGCTTGGAAAAAGGCTTTAAGAGCATTTAGCAAAAAAGCAGCCTTAGGAAATCTCTCACTTATCATTTTTTTAGATGTAAAATATGCCAATGCCCAGACATGGACATTTTAAATATATACGACTAAACTGTAACTAAGAGCATAAAATTGTTTTCATTAATCAAATTAATATTTTTAAGTTTATAATAACTGAGTATTCACTAGCAAGCTGAACGCAGACACATAAAATTTGAAATTTATATCTAAAATATCAAGCGTACATCTAGCATATTTTCAAAAAATAATTAAAACTTTCTCATAAACGTGTTGAAATAGCTGAAAAGATATTTTTTTCTGTGATCGAATCAAGGAGGATTATATTTCACGTTGCTTCCTGATAATATTAATCATTGTTCTGTCAAAGCAGAGACACATGACAGAGTTCTAATGCCATCAAACTAACAATCAAGAGCTAATGGTGGACATATTTTATCCCAAATGAGTATATAAATTAATGCCGAATAAATTCTTGAAGCTTTTGTATTACTATAAGCGATTCAAAACTTAAGTTATTCCAAATGAATTTTCAAATTGAACTCAAATGAAATGATGTGATCAAGCAAAACCAAGAGCAATTCAGGATATAAACTATCCCAAATGAATTTTTTTATTTATAATTTCGAATAAAACATTGACTTATAACATACTATATAATGAAAATCGTAACACAATCAATTAATAAGCCTGACATGTCTTATGTCAATACATTGACAAGCAAAAATTGAAAACATTGTATTATAAAATTTGGGAGAACGGAAGTATTTTCATGTATGAATAATTAAAAATTAACCAAACGGAATCTTATTCAACTGAAATAATCTAATCTTGAAAATTTTCCTGCTCCGTGTAATACATAAGGTCACATATAAATATAATTATGGAATAGTATTGCTTAATATGTAAAGCAAATGAATGTTTAGGTCTAAAAAACACACTGGAATAAAATTAAAATAGTATAAAAGTATAGTAAATAGTATTTGAAAGATCAAAAGTCAAAGTATCTATTCTATGAATTTTCTGAGGGCACCATTCAGGATGTAGAACCAGTATGCAAGACAGTTTATAAAATTGGATCTTAGTTTATCAACATTGCAACTTTGATTCATTGTGTTTGAAAAATACTTTTTTGTGTGGTTACAATGGAACAAAGCACATATCTTATTAAATTGCGTATAAAATCATAACCAAGGCTTATAAGAATTGCAATGTCAATATAGAAACCAAATATTAGAAAATTTCATTTGACATAGTGACAGAATGTTTCTGAGAAAGAAATGAAGAAAACATAATTAACGATTTTGTGAAAATGTCATAAAATTCTATGAATGTCATCCTCTTTCAAAGGACGGCAAAGGCGAGGAATGAGGATAATTCTTCTCTAAAAAAATATAATACCAATGCATCAGGTACAATGACCTTTGATCAGTAGAATAGAAATATAAGATTCTCTTCGAAAAAAGTTCTCCTAGAGAAAATATAATCATTACATTTACGTTTAAAATGAAGAAAACAAATCTTTCTTAATTTAAGAAAATTACTTGGAAATTTTTGAACTCAAAATATTATCAAATTATAGGTAATTAAAGGTTTAAAAAAATTAAAAGAAAATATTTAAATAAATGATAACTTGTAACATTACACAAATTGTAACTGTTAAAGTTCGGGGTAAAATTAAATAATCATTATTTCGGTATGAATCAACATTACAAAACCATGCACATAACAAAACACTATTAACATATAAATATTATTTATAGAATATTTATGAATTATAAAACAATTAATAGTTGTAAATTTTATATATTTGTTATTCGTTGTGCTTTGTAATATTAGATTTCATTTTATTTCATGAAAGGTAACAAACAATCAATCCCTTTCTAATTCTGAATTTCGACTATTACTGTTCAACTATATTCAATTGTATTTTTGAGATCAAACCAGAAGATAAGAGAACTCCTGGATCTCGCATTTGGGACAAACTAGCCTTCGTGGAAGATTTTTGAAGGAACTAACCAGCATTTGCGTTGCATAGATAGGAAAGCCACGAAAACATCCAAAGTTTAGTCCGATGACAAAGGAATTCGAACCCATGATTCGTCTAACACTCATAATAAATGTTCTGTCCGCACTGTGATCGACGCTAGCTGGGAACTGACCAACAAAAACATAAGTTCTGGCCATCGGCGAAATAATTGCTGGTACTGATTGAAAAGTGACGGTGCATATTACTGTCAGCTGGGTTGATTGCTGGGACGCCCTCTGATTTTTTTCCAATATTGTAGGAAGAGTTGGGCCCGCATTTCACAAACCGCTCCATTGCGTCAGTCTGAATTGCTCCCTGTACCAGCGAATTAAAGTTGTCTGCTGCCACCAGTGAGGCGTTCGAGCGAGTAACTGTAACTGTAAATTCATTGTTTGCAGGGAGATGCACGATGGACAGCGATAGTTGCCGACATTGATCTTGTGTTAAAGATTCTTTTAATTTTCAAAAAAGGTAAGGTTTTATTTTTTTGATTACATTGAAGTTATTATTTTAATAATTTTTGATTTACTATTGTTCAAATATGTTTACATCGTGCAGATTTCTGTTTACAAGGAACCGCGTTTGAAGTGCTGTTTTAGCATTATGTTTTAGATATGCAATCATCTTTATTCATCTAATACATCATAATTAACACCTTTTTATGATAGAATAATAAATTTTTTTAAAATTAATTCAATGTAAAGCTACAGAAAAATGTTTTATCAACACCAAGATCGCCGCCAAATTTTTGGCGACAATTGAGCAATAGCACGCAAAAAACAAATATAAAATCTGTTGTATGATGATGCTTTTAGTGCAATTCATAATATGTTTGTTGTAGCATATGATATAAATCAGGTTTATCTAAGTATTTTACGAAAATAGGTTTGTATAATAATCAAGAATTTTCATTAAAACTTATTTCTTTAAGTTAAATAATATTTTGAATTTAGTTAACTAATTTCTGTTAGTAATATTAAAAATGTTTTCTGTTTTATGCATTTAATTTTAAGGAAATTTTTGAGCTAAGTTCAAGTGTAAAAATAGGTAAAGGTCTAATAATTTATATTAAGTAGTTTAAATTAAGATGAAAAAATTCTTTGTACGTGTTAATATAAATATTTATGAAGATTCATGTTGTGAAACAACCTAAAAAAAATATAGATTTTGGAAAGTTTTATGGCATGCAGTTGCTCATGTTTAATTGTATATTGGCTAACCCCACTTACACAAAAAAATATTACAAAATTCTTTTATATTTAGAAATTAATGTTAAGTTACTTCATAATTTTTGTTAAAAGTTAAGTGAATAATTTTTTTATTGTGAATTTCAAGTTAATATTCATATAAAAAAAGCACAATTTTTATAGGGATTACAAAAATATATAAAATTTCAATACAATATGAAAACAAAATTAATAATCAATAAAAATAGCAAGCAACACTTTTTCTATTAGCTTTGAAAATGTTAGAAAACTTGTGATAGTTCTCCATGAACTTCTATAAGTTTCCTTATTACCTACTGTGTTAATTATTATTAGGTAATTCAATGAACTCGCTCTTGTATTGGTAACTTGAGATCAAAATTTCTACTTGTGCTTGTTGCTTGTGCTTGTTGACAATTTAAATTACAATCATTTCCTGACCACTATAGACAGAAAATAATACCATTTTATTGATAAATAAGACTTCTTAAAAGGATATTTGACCACTTTCCAAGTAGCCGAGGTGCTTCAAATTTAACTTGTATTCTATTACAAAAACAAGTTAGAACTGCTTCCGAATCACTGAAAGCTAAATTTATTATAATTTTTTGCAGAGAATCGTTCAGTGGAAATTAAAATTTTTCATTTAACTCTTTGAACGATTTTCAACGTTAACGATATATTTTGTGATTCTTGAGCCGAACTTAAAAACTTTATTTGTTTTATTGTTGATAATTCCATTAATAAAATTTCCTGGAATACAAGTTATTTTTCTCATTCTAATTAATAAAAAATATTGGTCTAATTTTTATATAAACATTCCAGGTGTCCGTTGTGTAATACTTTTAAAATGTTTGCTAAAAGTTGAGCAAAAAATATTTTTACTGTATATCTCAAATTAATATTCACATAAAAATAAGAATTTTTTTTCTTTCAGCTCTTTAAATGTTGGTAAACCAGTGCCAGTCCTCCATGAATTTCTGTGAGTTTTATTACTTAATGTGTTTATAATTATTAATTTAATTAACTCGCTTTCATGTTTGTAACAATGGTAACTTGCAATTGAAATTTCTACTATTTTCAACTAGTTGAAGTACTAAAATCTCTAATGTAGCTCTGTGCTTATCAACTTCATTTTTCAATAAGTTGAAGCGCTCCAAATTCAACTCGTATTCTATTGACAAATAAGTATTGTCATTTTGAGAAGTATTACTTTAATTGTTAGTATTTAAATTATGATTTTAAAGAACAATTAGGGACATTTAATGTATTAAGCGAATTCATTTATAAAGTACACCAGTCTTTGGGACCAAGAGTAAAAGTCTATAAGATTTTAAAAACAGTAAGTTCATACAAATAAGAAAAGCTGGATAGAAAAGGTTCAATGGCTGTATAAAACTACAAATAGTCATGAATAGTGACTAAACCTTCTAATTCTTTATGATTTCAAGGAACGTTTTTGTCATCTCTGCTTTTGCTGAAACTGTATAATAGTAATCGCTACAACTTAACATTCTTTTACCAAAAACTATTGTTTTAATTTTTGGTGGGAAAGAAACTGTGCATGATAAATTTGTAAAGCATATGTTTGATACATATATATGGTTGTTTTAATATGGGTGGTGTAATATGTAAGACACCATATTCAAATTCATAGAAGAAAGTGTCTTCCTAGAAACAATATAGGTGAAAAAGTGGAAGAAAGAAGAACTATTTAACTAGATCCAGTAACATATTTCATTTTATCTGTAACGAAGATTGTTTATTTGCTTTAATTTTCAATCTAAAAACTTTTTCTGAGAAAAAGTGATTTTTTTTTTCTATTTAAACAAAAAAAAAATCAAACATTTTTGTCTACTTTAAAAAAAATTGCTTGCTGAATTGAAATATTTATTTTCTAAATGATGCATAAATGAATTATCATTAAAATTATTTTCCTATATAATGATAAATGATCCTTGAGAACCTTTGTATATATGCAAAATCACATAAAAGAGGTGGCGCAGAAGTGATAGGTCACTATATGTTGTTTGATATTTTAAAAATGGTTATTAATTTTAATTTTAATAGTTTTCTCCCTTATTCAATGAAGAAAAGTGTCATATTTATAAATTTTATTAATGTGTATATAAAAGATTTTTTCAAATTTTATTAAGTACTAATTAAAATTATTTTAATTAAAATTTTGATTGCGAAAACACAATCAAATTTAAAAACCTACCTTGTTAGCATAGCTTCAAAACATGTAGGTTAAAGAGAAAAAAAAATTATGTTAGAGTACTGATTTGAAGCATCTTTAAACTAACCTGCACATTATTTCATGTCTTCTAAGACATTTGGTAGAAATTTTTTTTTCGATAAGAACCATTTTTTAGTCCAAGCAAGTAAAATGCCTCGTAAAATGTGTAAGTAAATTTAATTTTTGGTAACTAAAAAATAATGTTACTAACACCTACATTTCACTTATTTATCCATTCTTAAATAGTATAAAATCTTTTTATTTGGCAAAAATACACCTTTAAGAGAAAAAAAAATTTTCTTGAAACTAAACTTTAAAATATAAACACATTAGGAATCTCTAAATTAACATTTAAGTGTGAAAGAAGATAAAAAGTTATAGAAATCTCACGATTTCTTTATGAGTAAAACGAGATGAAATACATCAGAACCAGTTTTATTGCATATTGAAATGTTGAAGTTTTAAAGATTCTTTTTTAACTTTCCTGTCCTCTGGCAATCATACAGGTTTAAATGTTTTCAGTTCAGTTTTCCTTCGAATTATTCATTAGATTTCAATAAGTTTTGTTTCTTTTCGTTTGTGACCCTTAATACGTGTATCCTATAACAAAGTTTTTTTTTTACTAAATTCAATAAGTATACATTGAAAGTGGTTAATGTGCAACACCTGCTATACTAATCGACGGAAAATGACGACTAATTTTTCTGTATCAAACGAAACTGCATGTAGTATGCAGTGTACTTCCTCGAGAAGGGCCATCCGTCCTCACTGCCCTTTGATGACACTGTCTGATAACATTCCTTTTAAAAAATTAATTGTGTAAATGATAATTACACATTTTTAAAATTATTCCTGATAATAGGTTTGATTCTGATACCATTACAAATATTTACTTTGTAAGGATTTTTCTCAACTGGTTAAATTTTTAAAAGCTTCTCTTTTTGATATTAATAAGTTCATTAATAGATTTTAAAGAAAAAATTTGAAATAAATTTTTTTGTTAAAAATTAACCTTTAAATATTTATTTACTTCATAATTTTCAGTTTAAATTATAGAAAAAGCTCTCAAGTCTAACAATTTTTTTTTAAAGTGTGCACAATGATTTTCTATGAGCATATATTTTTTTTTCGTAAACTACAAATTTTTCTCATTTTGATAATTTGTGAGAAATACTTTTTGAAATATACATGTAAAATAGTATAAGATGGTAATTTTACAGTCGTTGGGAATCAAATTCATCTATTACAAAATAGTACACATTTTGTTAAATATTTACGGTATTAATTAAGAACCCTTTAAAACTCGGTGTATCCATTTCTGTGAGGAAGCACCTTGCCCTTTTTTATTCCTAGGCGTAGTAGTGGAGTATTTAATAAAATTTTTCGCTAAAGAAAGTAACTAAATAAACAAAAAAAATTGAAGAAAAGAAATTTCATCAGAGATGTAAACAATGTTATTAATAGTTGTCTAAACTTTTCATATTTTGTCTTACATCTATACCAGTTATATAGAGACATTGCGAAAATCGTGATACTGGTCAAATCTGTAGTAATTCTTATCTAATTCTTGAGTTTTTTATGTAAGGAAAACATATTAATTTCGCAAAGCATCACCATTAAAGTAATTTAAAAATTTATTGAAATATAAAGTTATTACGGAATTGGAAAATTATCTGCCTTTTTAATTAGCAAATTTTGAGCAACCTTTTAACATTTATTACTGAACTGTTTTCAATTAATTACATATCATTGTTTTGATGCCTATTTTAATATGAAAAATGCTGTAAATTTTGAAATTTTTTTTTGTCAAGCGCATACAATTAAAAATTTAATCATTAAAGTAAAGCGGAAAAGAAATGCAATTGATAAATTCGTGCAAGTAAGTGATATATATTTAAAAGTAATTTTTCTTCTATACCTTTCCTTAAAACAATAATTTATTTACATTGGAATATCATAATTATTTTAAATATTAAAAGCAATAAAATTGAGCACCATAAAGTTAATAAAGGGAAAAAAACGGCATGTCTTTGAAAATTAAATATCTGAGAAAAGGTGTGCACAAAATACGAAATTGAACACCCTGAATAACTTTTCATTTAACAGTCAGATTTTCATGTACTAGGTGTCAATCTTAATGGGTTCATGAGTCAATATTCAATAATTTCATTAAGAAAGGAATTTTTTTGCTCAAAATCTTTCTAAATTATAAGGCAGGTGTATGTTTGCATGGTGTTACAATATGTATTTTGATGAGTCAAAATTTATCAATGAAATGATAAAAGCAAAAACTTTTAGATAGAAATTTTAGTTTTAAAAGCTCATTTTCTCAAAAATACTTATGTTGCTTAAAATATATGATTTGCATAATTTTTATTTTAATATCCTCTCTTTCAGGATTTTGAAAAATGTCAAGCATTGATTGGTGCAGTTGTTTTATTGAAGTTTTTCAGAACTCTTCTATGCTATTCCAAGTTATTCTATGTAGACAAAGATGTTTATTTCTCTGTTGTTTTTATTATTTTTTAAAATTAAATGCGAAATATAAATAGAAATTTGTGTAATATCTGTATTGTTTATGGATTTGTCTTTGTATAATAAAATATATGCAAGAGACAATGTTGATTATGTATTTAACTAAGTTCAGGGTACATTCAATTCATTACATGAGATAACCAGGTGATTAAATTGGTACATTTTTGTACAATACACTTTTTTTTTGCTAAATTTGCTACAGGACTAAATATTATCAGTAAAACATGAATTCATGATCAATACCGCACTAAATGATCATCTGTAGACAGCTTCTTAATATTATCGACAGAAGGTTGTATTTATTTCTGTATAGGGTACAATAGTATCACAAGATTCTTTAAAAACACACAGCTTTTATTTCAATACTTTATTTTTAGCTTTATTTTATGTTTAGTAATTCATATACATATATAATGACTACAAGTTAAAACTTGAATAATTACTTGTGAGATACAGAATTTTTCATAAGTCTGGACAGCATTTTTATTATTCTGCTTTTAAGTAGAATAGCACAGTAAAGGATCTAGTTTAACAATGTATTAATTAGCGGAAACATAGATTATGCACAGAAAGTCTTCTGGACTAAGGGGTTGAACTGTGTAAAAAATATTTTTCTTTCCAAAAAACAATTTAAATGAAAAAATTACCTAAAAATATTTTTTTTAGTTCATATATTAATAATTTATTTAAATATGTATTAGATAGCTATGTATTTATTTAACTAATTGAATTAAATAAAAATAATTAGAATTGTGGGTTTTAATTACCCCTGTAACTAGGTCAATGACTTCTCGTAAACCTCAATAGACTGAAGGGATGCTGCTGGGTGTATATAAAATGCTGGCCCTTAATTATTGATTCATTAATTACCCTCTGCTGGAAGATGTCGGGCAATCACTTACCCTGCACATTTTAGACAATGAATGCTGGGTTAAATACTACTGGCCCGACAGGAGGCCAGCCATTCATTTTAGTAAAGTTGAAAGTGACTTAGAGCAGGCACAGACCCGTCGCTTTAGCTGTTGGCAACCAGCAGTTCTGTGAAGCTGGACCTACACATTTGTTTTGGCTGAAATCGAATCAACCTATATATATATATATATATATATATATATATATATATTCGGTATCTGCTGAAACAGTACTATTACCATGATATTAATTATACTAATTATCAAAATTAATTAAGGATCTTAGACGTTAATAGTTTGGCTATTTTTAATTGTTTCCCTAAACGAATAAGTACTTTTTCTCTATGAGTTTTGCTTTTAGTACATAATTTATTTTTTCATTTCAATTACCATTAATTCTAAATTATTTAATTTAAAAAAATGCTTTTCAAGAACGTAATTTCAAACAAAGTAAAAACGTGTTTTCAGAAAACAAGAGAGATCTTAATTATGTGACATCACATGCCCTCCATATTTATCATTGATCCTACCTGATGAATAAAAAATAATTAAATATTAAGAAAAAGGTGACATAGATCACTTTTTTTCCCTTGACTAAATGATTGCTAGCAATCAAAAGTGGTGTTATTAATCTATTCGTTAAATATTTGAGAAAGAAAAAGACAAAGCTTAAATTATAAAATGGCTAATAATTTCCGACTTCCAAACTGTATAATTTAGACCATTGGTTCTCAACGGTGGCGATACCGCCCCCCTGGGGGCTGTGGGAGTATGCTGAGGGGCGGTGAACTTGTTTTGGGTGGTAGGGGGGCGTTGGATATGTTTTGGGTGGTAGGGGGGCGATGAGCATGTTTTGTCATTCAAATTTAATTTCAAAACTTGCAAATAAAATTATTGAATTAAGATTTCTTTAATAAACAAAATTAATCTAAAATTAATCTAAAGGAAAAAAAGATGAAATTTATATATTAAATAGGGATTATCCGATACACCGTTGTACCAGCTATAAAACGAACTTAAAAGACACCTATTCTTCGATCCGAACCAACACAGCTCAACGCATGAGTCAGTAGTTTTTGCCTCTGATTCATTCAAGCCATTTGGTGGAAATTGAAGTGCATGCGCTTTCAGTATGAATGTTTGACTGGACCAGTGTTTCTTAAGCTTCCTTGCGGTTTTTTGCCCAGTTTCGATTAGATCTCATAGTTTATTTGGCCAGGTACGTGCGCGAATTAGTTCTTTTTCATAAATTATTTATTAATTTTGAGAAATAGTTGATTTTTTTCCTCGTCTGTATTTTGCTTACACTAACAATGTCGGTTGACAAAAAGAAGTGTCATCAATACAGTGCCACGTGCTTGAAGTTGGGATTTATACAATCACTGTTGCACTCTCAATTACCCATGTGTTTACTTTGTAATAAAGATTTTTCTAATGAGGTAATAAAATCATACCGTTAGCAGCAGCATTTGAGAAAAACTTATCCTGACAAACAAAATATAGATTTGTCATTTTTCTCAAACACATCTTGTTTCACGTTTCTGAAAGCATCTTCGGTGTCAGGGTAACTAGCAACCTCATCACAAAAATGAGACGATGGTTTGATAGCTTCTTATAATATATCAAAATTTATTGCTAAATCTGGGAAAGCTCATACCATCGAAGTAGAGTTGATACTGCCGGTTGTCAAGGAAGTTTTAGAAACTGTTTTACACTAGCCAGCCGCATCCAATGTAATAAAAAAAACATCCCATTAGCAACAATTCAGTACGGTGACGAAATGATGAGATGGCCGAAGACGTTCAAATTTCTTTATGCAAATTTTTGATATCCATCGAATTTTCCCTTCAAGTTGATGAATCAACCTTGCCAGGTAATGTAGGCTTTACTGTAGGCATAGGTCCGGTTTGTAAAGGTAGAAAACATTATTCAAGATATACTTTTTGCAAGAAGCTTGATTATATAGATACCAAAGGTAAATCTATTTTTAATACTGTCGAAGATTATTTCAAAGAGAAAAACATTCCTCTTGCGAATATTATGTCTATTGCCACTGATAGGCTCCTGCAATGGTGGGTCGACGTCGTGGGTTTATCGTCCTTTTAGAAAGGGTGGTACCAGATATTTTAACTGTTCACTGCGTGATTGACATACAGCATTTAGTAGGAAAAAATCTCAGGGACCGTTTGCATCAATCATTGCAATATTCCATATCTGCAGTGAACAAAATTCACAGTAATGCTGTCTACGATTGATTATTCAGACTCTTGCTACTATACACCGAGATTCTCTGGCTTTCCAAAAGCTTCTGTCTCAATAGGTATTGGAATCTTTTCGACTCTGTGCTTGAGTTCCTCGAAAACAGAAATGTTGCTCTGAGAGACAGATTGCTAGAATTTATGAAAGACTTTGGCTGATTTATCTGTAAAATTTAATGGCGGTGATTTTAAAATTTCAAGGCGATGAACTCAATTTGATCCCTACAAAATCAGTTATTTCAGCCTTTCTAAAAAGACTCATTTTGTGGAAGCAGTATTTTGGTTGGAAAGAGTTCAGCCAAGCAGGCGAAATTCTCTCTGATGACGCATAAGAATATTGTGAACACCTTGACTCTTGGCACATGGACTTTTCTGACCCTTTTAAAGACGTTTTGTTCCCCAGAAGTCCCTCAATGGACTTGTGTGTTTTGAACCCTTTTGTAAATATTGAAACAACAGAGGTTCAGATTTACGAGGAATTGATAGAATTTTTAACAAATGAAATTTTAAACTGGTGATCGTCTCACAGAATTTTTGCTAAAAGGTAACATGAGTCGTCTCTATCCTGGACTATAGACAATAGTTACATTTTTTTTAATTGTCTTCCCTGCCTCCTAATTTGTCGAACGGGGATTCAGTGCTGTTACGGATCTTGTCACAAAAAGGAGAAATCGACTCGAAATTGTGCAACGAGGGTATTTGTGTCTTCCTCTCACTAAAAGTATTAAACCGAGGGTTAAGGAATTACTGTCTGAACCATTAAGTACAATCATCCCAATAACATAGTTACTTGACTGTTTCGTTGATATTACTTTTTAGTGTAAAAAATTATTTTGGGTGTTTTTTTAATTATCTAATTAAGAATAAATTATTATTTTTCAGTATAAGTTTCTTTGCTGTATTTATTTTTTCATTAAACGTATTTATTTTGATCATAACAAATAGACTGTGATTACCTGCCGTGAGAAAATTATCGAGTTAATTTTTAAAAAAAAAAAAAACCAAACAAATTTAAAGTGTAAGAATATTGCTTCAAAATTTTGTCTCTTATAACTCAGCACACGTCCCTCCGTCCCTAGTCTAAATAACAAAGGGAGGTGTTGAAATGTTTTTTGCTCCTTAAGGGGGCGGCAGCGTTATAAAGGTTGAGAACCTATGATTTAGACCCTTTAAATGTTAACATTATTCTTTGATTTTTTTCCCCAACATCTCTAGAACTATTAAATTGAATTGAATCATTATTGAACATAATTATAAAATTCTTTAATCCAAATATAATTCCTTGCAAAAAATAATAGATACTGCAAAAAATAATTTATTGTTTTATTTAATAATGGTCGAAAAAAAATTTCATTGCGAGTCATACAAATTTTTGCATTATTTTACATGTAGAGTAATTTTACGTTATGTTTTGGATTAGATTTACAGACGAATGGTTTATAACCTTTTAATGCTAGTGTTTTAATCAAAGCTTGTGCATAATTTTTCCTGTTTGAAAAAAAATTGCTCATATTGAATTTTCTTTTGAAAATTTTCATGTGCCATTTTAATTATAATATAAAATATTAACTTATAAATTTAAACTTTATATAGTTTTATAATGCCACATAACTTTATATAGTTTTATAATGCCTGTTTATCATAATTTAATGCTCAGTTGTTATTACTGATGATACATATGCCACTTGCCAATATCCGTTAGCCTGCTTGAAATCAAGCGAACTGTTAAGGCAGTGTGTGCTCTTTCTGTTTGTAGTGGTGCCATCTATGTCCAAGAATACGATTCTGCCACACACACATGTTGCAACCGGTTTTACAGGGAGGACTCATACTTCCATTCATTCTGTCAAGATCTTTCTAAGTTCATGTAAAATGATTTTTTAGGATTGATCAGTGGAAATGTTGTTATTCTAGGTTTTCCGTATGTTTACACTTTTCGACTAGATCAACTGAATTGATTAGATCAACTTCAACACTATTATCTCAAGTAAAGAATTGTAAGAGTCATGAAAAAATCATGTTAATATCAGTATTAATGTAAAAGCATCAAGAAATTATCAAATAAAAAAGAAGACGATTATTTTTGAGCTTCTCGGAGTTGACTGCTTTCCTATCCAGACTAAGTTTTTCTTTTTTATCTTCCTCACAGTGTATTTTTATAAGTTCTACATAAAATTACTTTCAAGTATTTTTATATTCTTTTCATAGTTAACATATACATAACTACTGTTCTCTTTCTTGGCAGCTATTTTTATCTAAATATTAATACTGAAGAAGGAAAAGTACTTTGTGAAGTTCTACGAAATGTATATTGATTGGAATTAAAAATAACTATCGTGCCTATCGGTCTGCAAAAAGAAAGAAAACAATTAGCTTATGCACATTTTGCAATTTATGACGACCATTTATAAAAATCTATTCAAGAAAAAAAGATGACCAATGGGTATCCAGTGACCGGAGCAATGCGATTGTCTCTAAATTATCTCTCTCGTGTTATTAAACAAATATAATTCTTTAAATTTCTTAAATTTCTTTATTAACGAATATAAGTGAATTCAGCAAATATTTTCCTAAATTTAATTCTAAAAATAGTATTTTTTTCCATCTTAATAACACTTAGCTCTTTTATTATTTTTTATTTTTGAAGTTGCACAGTATTTAGAAAACTGTTAAACTTCAACCGTTCAATAAAATTTTATATAATAATATTTGATATCTAGTAATTTATTCTTAATAAGTTTACAGTTAAAGATAACAAGTTTCACTATTATAGTTGGAATGAAGAAGTTTGATAATTAAGACGTAGTTTAAGTCAGCATTTTATTTTTTTAAAAAAATGTTTTGATTTGCATATTTTAGCAGAATATTTATTTTGAAGAACTTGTAATTCTGCAATACTAACGTATTGCTGAATTACAAGAAATTTCGCAATTCTTTTGCGGTATTGACACATTAATTCCGTATTTGACTTAGTTCAAATTAATTTCCCCCTCATAATCAATTTAGAGCAGTTCAGTAGATATATCTTAACAGAAAATTAAAGGAATTAAGCTTCCTTTTCAGAATTTAAACACTTTATATAATCTTCACACTACTAATACAAAACTTGAAAATATTATTTTGAATTATTTTCGTAAAAACAGAAGTAAAATTTACTCACTGCCCCCCTTTACCCAGGTTGCTCTCACAGGAGCTGCCCATCATAATAATGAATTCCTCGAACTAGTGCTGTTTTTAATAGTTTTCGATAAAATTATAATAATTTGAATTATTATTTGGAATAGTTGCACTAAAATTATCAGTTTGCAATGCAAATACTTTGCACATGGTACGAACTGGAGATCTTTAACTGGATATATTGAATACAAAGTCAGTATCAAAAAGATAATCATAACAATTTTAATGATCAATTTTATGCAAAAGAATTTTAGGAATCAGAGCAGTTTGTATGTGTATTTGTTTGCCCCTCATGATAGTACAATACTGAAAGAAGTGCTTTAGAATAAGAAGTTTCTGCTTGTTTTGAGGGGGAAGAGTAGTTGATGGAATACAGTTGTATTAAAAAAAATCCTTTTCATCTCTTTATTAGTGTTAAATAAAAAGAAAAGTTAACAATGTCCGATCATGCGTTTTTCATCCTACCCCAGTAAACATAGTGTTTAAGACCTATTCAAACTGCCGATACCACTTCTATTGGTCCAATATCGTTTGACGAATCGACTGCGGTGAAAAAGTGTGCAGTCGACACCACCGATGATATCGGGTAGTTATCGGACAAACAACATATTTCTATCGAGCCGATACTATCATATGCGGGTAAAAATTATATCGACTCCTTTCAAGTCTACCGACACATTCAAATTTTCCTGATATGATATATTAATTTTCCTGACCCGTTACAACGATGGAAGTTTACATTAGGCCGATTACTAACCGATAAACCATTTATCCTTGATTTTTAGCTTCATCGATACTGAGCAGTTACAAATATTGCATTATGCCAGCTTATATTGGTTCGCATACTAGCCGATTTACAGGGTGTTCCGAAAAGAACTCCCTCAATATGCATTTTCAGAATCCTTATCAAAAATGAATTCAAAAAAGCATATACGTTGGTGTTAGATAATTAACTATTAAGTGAAGAAAAAACAAAAACGCTATTGAAAACTGACAAAGCACAGTATATTAAGACTGATATAAGAAACAGTAGAGGTTTGATTCTGAGAGAAGTAGAAAGATGAATATTAGAAATGCTTTCAACCTACAATTAGACCTGTTTTGTTTATTACATCTATTTTTCTCTACCATGCTTTGTCTAATTTTGATAGCCCTTAATATGTCCTCACTAAAATGTTAATTTAAGACTAAGAATAAGTTTACTTTTTCATTTTCATTTTTGATAGATTCTAAAGATACATATTCAGGTAACATCATCAACTATAGAACAACAAATTGTTAATAATTTATATTGATTTGACTGTTACTATATTTCTTACTGCTAACGAATATAGATTATATGATTAGGCAATTGAGAATGTGAGTTAAATTTCAGTAATGTTATGCATCAAAATTCTTATTTGCAAATTTTGTGCGCTGTCATTTTAAGAAATTTTTGTCATTATTGTAAATTTTTATAGTTTAGTCAGGGAAAAGTCTTTTGAGAATTACCAAATTTTATCATATATTTAATAATCGAAGTATATTGTTAAAGTAAAGCGAACTTTATATTTTGTTATGTACTTTTGAACTAGATTAATAATTTAATTCAGTACATATTCATTTACTGATACTTAGGATAAAGTTTAATTTATTTAAAAGCAAATACTATAATTTTGAAGTTTCTTAGTTTGCTAATACATTATAAATGAAAAACTTGAAATGAACACAATAAGTGACTCCATGTTTTTTAGAAAGAAAAAAATTGACAAAGAGAAGAAAAAAATTGACTTTAAAATTAAACCAAGTTCAGCGGTATGTATATTGAACTAAGCATTTTCTACTACCTCATTAAATAATTCATTTTATGAGAAAATAATTTTGTAAACAGTTTCCTATTGTACCATACTTTGTAAAGTAAATTGTACATACATTTTCACAAAGGTCACTTCGAAACTAAAAATAACAAGTTTCTTCCACAGTAGAGAAAATAATGGAATAATCTGTCTTGGAAAAGTTAAGTTTCTTCCTACTATGTGAAAGAAATATTAGACACTCTGTAAAAAAGCATTATCATCCTATATTAAAACAGTTCATTTTATTATAAACTTGTTATTACAATTCTTATTACTGTATTAATTTTAAAAGTAATTTAATACATCATTTCAAAATAAATGAAAAATAAAAAGAGTCAAATCAAAGAAAAAATAAATTTATTGATTTTCTTAAGAAATAAAAATTGTAGTTACTGAAAAGAGCTGTTAAAATATCTATAAAATTCTCTTTGTGGTGCAGATTTATTTAGGAGGAAAATAGGGATAACATAAATTTCGTTTAAAAATGAATTATTACAATAGGTGATAGATTTTAGTAATATACATAGTAAAATTAATAATAGAATTTTTTTTTTTAAAAAAGTTAAGATCAAAAACATTTACTTTCTTGCATGTATTAAGTTTTTTTACCCATTAACAACACATCCCCTTAAAATAAAACGTGGTTCTTTTTTAAGAAAATTTCAGGGTTTGTTTTCCACTTTGACTAAATAAAACTTTTTAGTGGGGTTATAAACTAAAAACTTTCCTTAAATCAATTATTTTCTTATTTAATTTCAATTATATGACCTTTTCTGCAAAATTTAGTGTATGTATAATAATACTGAGTAATAGACTCAATATAGATTGTTCACGTTGAATTTAATGTTAATCTCATGTATGTCGATTCGCGGATTTTAACTAAATTTCGTTCGTATAAGTATTTGTTAGAGGGAATCAAATAACTATAAAAAATAATTAAGTAAAGAGTACTTCTTTAAAAAGTCTACATCTTTAAAAAAATTACTGCCATGAACAATAAGAAACAAAGCTAACAAATATAAATGTAAACAAGAACAAAGCTAACACAATATGATTTTTTCCCTGCTTCTAGAAGGGGATATATTACGAACCTCTTATTAATATCACTTCGAAAAAATAAAACTGTGAAGCTTAAGTTTTTTTTTTATTTCAATTGAATTATAATTTTGCTAGAAAGGTATTCTTTCAAACGAAAATTTTTCTCTCGGAAATAAAATTTACATTTTTATATTTACTTATAATTAAGTTTTCTATTATTCATAGAAATATTTCCAGTTTGGATTATAACGAAATGAGAAAAAAAAACGAAGTTTTCTTGCATGCTTTCTAATTTTAAGTTTTATTGCTTATGAGAATCTGTACAATTTTAAACAAACATCATTCAACAATTTTTAAATGCTTACGTAGAAATGATTTTCCGTAAAGTTAAATGGAATTGGCATTTTGTTCAGAATAAACTTATTTCTTGCAGGATAGGAAGAAACTGAACAAAACGGATTAAAACTAAAACGACTAATACAATGGATCAAAGTTAGGTAATGTAATTAAAACAAATTAAACTTATAGTAACCGAAAGTTTATCATGTTTACTTAAAAAAAAACTTTATTTATTTATGGCAAGCTTTGAAATCTATTTATCATATTTTTTTAATAATCCTGGTTTCAGTATTCATAATTAACTTTGTTTAATTATCGAAAAATGCTATTTGTAGTTAAGAATTCAATATGCTCTTTTAATAGTATCTATGTTCAGCATGTGATTTGTTGATTTAGTAGTATTAATAAATATTATGTTATTTTGTTAGTTCTTTTAATATAAATTTACAATTTAATATACTCTTCAAAATAAAATAATGATTAACAAGTTATATATTACTAGATAATATCCTAGTTAATATTATACTATTTAGTTTTATTAGAAATTCATGAAAACATTAAAAAAAAATTCTGATTTTCATTTCCACTTATGCAAAAATTATGAATACTTGAAAAATTAATACTTTTATTTAAACTAGATTGTACTGTTTAAAAAAAACTTTTTAAATGTTTAGTATTTCTTAGTGGAAAAGAGTCTTTTCCACTTAGGATGGAAGAAGGTGGTTTTTTTTGACAGGAAAAGGTCTTTTCCAGGCATGATATTTAATAATAAAATATTTACCAATTGTTGTGTCTTTACGAAATCTTCATTGATCTATATAGGTGACGCTGCATTTCAGCGCTTTTTCTACTTCACTTCTAAATTAGCAATGTAACCTGTTTAAAAAATTTTCTAAACTAAAGATTTAAATGTGAACTGTCGCTGTTTACAGTATTATAATACTCGGGCAAAACTCCAAGAATTTAAAAAATGTTGACATCTAGCAAACATTTCAGCAAACCAGTAAAAGAAATCCCATTTTTCTTAGTTTTTCTTAATTCAAATTTGAAATTTACATTCATAAAAATACTTTCATTTAGAATATTTATTGCAAAATGTAGGTTAACATAAAATATTAAAAAATATTAATAGGAAATCAAATAATGAAAATCCACGGAATGAATTGAAAAAGCTATGTTTCTATAATTGTAATTTCGAAGTATTAGACTCTAACAATTAAAAATATATATTATCTGCTATATTTGTAATTTGTCAAAAATTTATTTAAAAAATGAAAATTATTATCCCTCATAATAGTGTTAATCAAAAAATATTTACTTTTAATTTAAATTGTTCCACTTCATTACGCTGAATTTAAATTTGTTGCAATAAATATTTCAATGAAACATTTTACCGGATAAAATTTTTACTGGATGTGTTTTCGAGAAATGATGTGGACAATTCTTTTATCTAATTTCTAATATTCATGCATCTCATTTTAAGTTACGGCCTGTCTGATTCCACTTTACTGAAACTTTTATTGAAGTAAGATTTGCCTTTTAACTGATTCAGATTTTAAAGTGGATATATCATAAGATTTTATAATTACATCCGACATTTACATTATTGCATCCTTCCTTTTTATATTTCAGAACTCAGTGAAACTGCTTTCAAAGACATTTTTCAGCAATGATCAATTTACATGCATTACGTCTTTAGTTGCAAGTTTCTTTAATATGATTTGATTCATCTTTACATCTGTGAAGCATTTATCAGTGGCAGTTCTTTTTTTCCAAGGACGTCTTACTTATTTGAAATTTTGTTTCCTGTATACTGACCTTCACAACATACTTTTACATCTGCAAAATTATATTACGGATCATTCTTTAGCTTTAGCTTGGATCTCTGTAAACAATACATCATCACATCGATATATTTACATTGAGAGCTTTCTCAATTACAGTTTTGGTGCTATGTAAAAGACAGTCATCGTCACATTTCTTTTCTTGCTGAGTTGAGAACTTTTCTAACTGCTTACCACTTATTAATAATGTAAACGTTTCATCTTTACATCTAGACAACATCATTTACAATTCATGTTCAAATACTATGTTCCAAATTTTATTGTCCGGACCTATAGGTCATGTATTATCTATATTAGCAAGTTTCAACAGATATAACTGCTTTGAATTTCTAAGAAACATATAAATAAAATGGTTCAAAGCTAATTTTCAAGATTGACAGCACCTTTCTGTGGCCTGAAAATTTTTAAAGTATATTAATTAGCAAATATCTATAAATAATTTTTTTTTTGTCATTTAAAGTTATTTACTTGTAGAACTGCTTTATAATCCTTTACTAATAATATAATTTACTATTATGATTTCATTTTCATTTCTATCCCCAAATCAGGATCATAAAAATAGATATCACCTTATAATGCAATTTTTATGCCTTATTACTCGATACAATTAATTCCCATTTAGCTACTAATAAAGCATTCAGTTGCACAATGCAAGCAATAATATTTCATTCTCTTGATAAGTAAACCACCTATTTTACTTTCAAAAGTCTCTGCCCTTGATCCATGGTCTCATTTCATGCAATAAAAGAACAACTGAGTCTTTTAAATATTTTTTATAAGACAAGGAAAATGTTCCTATCAACTGTAATGATACTGAAATTTAAGGACTCTTGAAAACCTTGAACCAAAATTAAATACTTTTAAATGTCCTTATTTTCCTAAATAAAAATTAAGCAGATTTTATGAACTCTTAAGGAACGTAGGAAACCAGTTAAAAATAGTAAATTAAAAAATCATATCCACGCTAAAAAACAAAATATTTTAATTGGATATCAATTTACCTCTCTTATAATACTCACGAAATACTCAATAGACAAAATTTAAAAAAAAGAAAAAGAAAAACAAAAAAAATTCTCCAAGGACTTAAAACTAGTAAACTGGTAAAAACTTTAAACTAGTGCAAATTGTTTTTTTAATGTAATAAATTGTGAAAAAATTATAAAAAAAAGTATAACATATAATTATAAAATATAATTTAATGCATATACTAAATTATATATGAAAAGTGGTATTTAATATTTTACTTTTATGTGCTACTTAAAATATGTATAATGTGTTGTACTTACTACTTGACGTATGGATATCAATACATAAATACAATTATTTATTAGGGTTTTGGCGGTTTTCGATACAGGCTTTGATCTGACAGTTATATATTTGAAACAGTTAAAAAAACTGGTAAATGTTAAAAACTTGCTTTGCTTATAAATGAACCAGGGTTGGCTCTTTGAAACAATAAGCAGTGAAAAAACAGTTTAAACAGTTAAAAATTAACCTAGGCTAAAGAGGAGAAAATCATAGTAGAAAGAATAACTGCTTAGTATTATAGTAAAAAGTCAATAATGTATAAACTATATATAAAAAACAAATTTTGCTAAAAATATAATAACGTTTAAAAGCATGAATATTTTTATCTTGCACCAATTGCAATCACGTCTTGATTACTTTCCAATGAGGGGAAAGTATCTTTCGACTATGCCAATCTTCAGCTATCTAAAGGTACCCCACGATTGAATCAAGTTAGGATGTCTCATATACTTGTGAGTTGATGTTTAATAATCGTAGTGGTAGTAACTCCACAATAATCCCCCAACAGAATTTTATCAGGGATAGAATTCAATGAACGGTTACCAATAGTTTTACGTATTTGCGAAAGACCGAAAGAGCTGTATTAAGCTCACCAGATTTTGAGCACTTGTGATGAGAGTTGTATATGTTCACCGAGTTTTTGAGCGTTTGTCGTGAGAGCAGTATTAATTTCACTGTTGTGTGCGTGTGTGAACTCTCCTGTGTTACTATTAGCAGACGAGTGTGTGTAGGATCCCATTGTACCTAAGTGAGACTAAAAAGAAACAGCGAGGAGGACGATGAAGCAGTCGCAAATAACATGTCAATTGTTCAATGTATACCATTCATCGAAGTGAGAGTAACTTTTGAAGTTGTCGAATTCACATCACGTCCGGGTCACCCTTATGTTCGGCAAGATAGGTTACGCATATCAAATGCATTTTGTTAAATTAAATTCCTTTCCTAAAATTCATTTCTTGAAATTCATTTCCAGAATTCATTTCCAAAATTCATTTCCAAAAATTCCGGTCGCAATCTTCTAGGTTTAGCAAATAAAGGAGGGCCTATAGTCTCAATGAAGTGAGAAACCAGAACATTTTGTTTCTGTTCACCTAAACAGCAAGAATTTGCTAACGTTGGAAACTCCGAAAAAATTTTCTTATATTCTGTCTAAGGTTCAGACAAGGTAGTTAAATTGAAAATGAATTCTTCGTCTTGAACTCGGAATCCGGATGTCGAAAGTTTTGTATTTGCATCAATCAAGCAGTTGTGTCGATCATCGACCACCAAATTGGAATTTGTTAAAAATTCGACACCAATTGTAGGTTGCTTAATATCAGCGAAAATAAATTTCATTTGGAATTTGCGTCTTAAATTCAAATCTAAATCAAGTAAGTTCGCTCCATACGTATGAATTTCTGTACCATTAGCAGCATATAGGTTGAGTGCAGAGTTAGCCTTACAACATAACTTAGGTTTTGAAAGAACGCTGACATTAGTTCCTGTATCAACTAGAAATTTGATATTCGATACACATATTTTTTTCCCTCTCTTAAGTAATTATTGACACTGTGTTCAAAATTTAAAATTAGAAAAAAATGCTATCCACTTAAAGTAGAAATTGCCACTTGTCCTAAAGTAGAACACTTAGTTACACTTGACGGCAACATCAGCAAAATATTTTTCTTTGGTACAATTTAATATGAGCTAATTCTGTGCCAAAAAGAAAAAAAAAAGCATTTTTTTCCCTTCTGGCACTAAAGTAAGAGAATGCATAAAGCAGATGCATTACACAAAAAAAAAAAATATGTTGGCAGTTTGAAAATAATATATTGAATCCAGATGAATGGGACAGCTATAAACATGCAGGACATATAACAGCATTTATTTTTTTTAAAAAATGGTGTATGTTTCCGCCACTTTCTCCATTTTTCATGTTGACAAGTTTATTTTGTTTTATAATTTTTTTAAGTTCAATAAAGAAGAAAAAAAAATGAAATTTCCATATATTTTTTTTAACAAATACATATTAAAAATACATATTTTGAACATGTATTGAAGGGACATGTTTACTTCTAGGTAAACAGTTTTATTATGCGCAATGGTTCAATTGTATTGGCTGAAAAAATAATCTTAAAAGATGCAAACAAAATGTTAAAAATTTAAAAGCCAAGCAATTGCTTAACTTCCATTTTTTTTAAAAAAACAATTATTATTTTAACCCTCATTTAAAATTGCTTTTCCTTAAATTTAGTATTAATATTTTTTTTGGATTATTTTTTCGGTTTCAATTATTTTTTCATGAAAGTTGTCCCACATATTGTTATTTACTGTATTTACTACTAATCATATATAGCATACGTTAATTTTTTTCGATAAAAAAAATTATAATAATTACAAATCTTAAACAATATGAGAAATAGCCAAAACAATAAAAAATCTAAATTTTACAAATAAAATAGAATCTTACTGAGAGATTTAAATATCTATACAATCTATTGAGATTTAAATTATTATGAACCTAAGCACAAAATACTTAAGCAGTTGAAGTTTTAGGAAAAAAAACCTTTAGTGTTTTATGTTCTGCTAAAATAGCAAAAATTTAATTTAGTGTGACACAAGCTAAAATTTTTCTTCACCGAACAACAACTTTTGGTACAGGCTTGTTTAGGCACTTGAATATTTATAAATACGTATTTTTATAACTTTAAATGTAAGCAGATGTTATCTTAGAGCTTTAATGGGAAGGAAAAAAATAGTAGAGTTAACAAAATAACTAAACAAATGACTAAAAAAGTAACTAAAATAAAATTGAGGTTACCAAACTAAACATTTGACAAAAACTGATAAAATTAACGTCGCTTTAGGTAGAATAACATTTTAGATAATAGCTTTTCTAAATTTGCTATCAAACATCATGATAATGAAACCATAATTCATTACTAAGATGCTATGTTATGTTCATCTTCCTTTAAATTCCGCTACATATTTTCCTCATGCGAAATTTTTTAGAGGGACATTTATTCTCCTGATGTTTATTATTACATTTTTTACCGACATCCGTTTAAGCATTTCAAGCATTTAAATATATATTCTGTGGTTTAGTTATTCTCAATTCAAGGAAAAAACATCAAATTTGTTGAAACAACGAATTCCAGAATACAATATTTCAATAGAAATAACACACGAATAAAAATTTTGCAAAACAGCTATTTAATTTTACTTACTTAATAAAATTACAAGCATTGAAGAGCCAGCAATGGAAAAGGATTTTCAATCTTTATCGTGCTTGATTTCAAATACAGCTTGCCAAATTCGAATAAAAAATATAATCTTGAAAAAATTTGTCGTCATCTTTCTAATTAGAAATATCTGGATGTCAACAACAGATTCGATCCCTCTGAATAAAACATTTCAGTTAAGCATTTCTTATTAATTTATAATAGTTGATAAAGAAATGTCTATATATATGATATTTATATATATATATATATATATATATATATATATATATATATATATATATATATATATATATATATATATATATATATATATAAATTAATGTATGTCTGTATGTATGTCCTTTATAGACTCCGAAAAGCGATGAAATTTGTCCTACAGATAGTTTCAAGCACGTGGAAGCTCACTGCCATCATTAGAATATTCTGCGACAAATCGTTTTTGCGGGATAAGCAAAAGAAGAAATGGAATTTTCTGATTGGTTAAGCATTAGCCATTGTTTTAAATTTAGCTATTAAATTTTCACATATTTTAAGGATAACATCAGTGGTAATTGCTTGCTTGTAGCTCTGTTTGAACAAAAAATAGTTTATTGTACGTATTTAAGGTCATCAAATTTATACTTAGCCTGATACTACGCGATTTTATTTAATTTATATTAATTCTTTTAAACGTGTTTCTAAGAAAATGCTTATTCAAAATCAGTGGTAATGAAATTGAAAAAGAAATATTCATGTATTCAAAAGCAAAACTTAATGGGACAGTGGTACTAGCTCGTTTAGGAGAAACATAAAAACTCGTCGCCGTATTTGAGGCTTAATTATGCCAATAATGTTCAATTAATTAAGGTAATAGGTATATGCATGTTGAAATAAAAGAAATAAGCTATGTAATAGGAAAAAAAAGAAATGGAGTAAAAGAATTTATTTGTCTAGAAGAACCGTAAGAAGTCTTCTTACGATCATTGACGACAATGAGGCTTAATTTATGTTGGTAATATGTATTAATTGAAATAAAAAAAAGTAACTTCTGTTCTAAAAAGAGAAAATAAGGAGAAAAACGCTTTGGGTAACCATAAAAGATCTGCATATTATTATAGACACTAATGCTTATTTAATATTGATAATGTGTATTAATTGAAATAATATGAAATAAGCTATGTGCTAAAAAGCCAAGCCCTTGGAAGAAAGGTTAATGGGAAATTCGCTTAAGAAAACATTTAAACATCACCATTCACAGTTGATGCTTAATTCATATGTATCGCTGACGGTAATATGCACAACTGGTTTTATGGTAATTGGCGATTTGGTTTTGATACGAATTCTACAACGATTTTTCCGAAGTTTCAGAACATATTTTTTTCCAGCGGCAGCTAAGATAGTGTATTAATATTATCATGAATAAGAATTAAAATAACTTTTTCCATCACTACTTTTAATTATTTTAACAGTAAATTAAAGGTCAGACAGAGAAATGGTCTTGCTCCAAAATCTTTATAAAGTTCTGTTTTTTTTTTTTTTAATTAATTAATTCGGTTTTAGTTGGCGGCCACTGACACATAGGCATAAACTCAAATCAAACTCAAACTTTGGTGCAATAAGCACCAAATACACTTATATAGGTATAAAATATATTGATATATTTGGTGATTATTAAAACTGCACCAATCAGTTTTAATACCTATACTTAGGAATTAACTGTTATGGCCCCTCGAAAGGGATATGTACCTAAGAAAATCAGTTAATAGTGGTAAATTTTAACACGAACAATTGCATCATGCCAAGAGATGCTAAATACATTTTATCTTTATTCTATTGGTATGAATAACAAACAAAGTGCTCTTCTTACTTCACTAACGTAAAGCCACCGAAGATTACAACATATAACATTAAGTAAAAAAAAATTATTGTAGCTATATTAATTCAAAAACTTAGTGGAAGAACCAGGTGCCAGGAACCATTTTCAGAACGAACAAAGAACACACGCATTTGAATTACTTTACTACCAATTTATTAGAAAGTGGGACTAGTAATTCTTTGAATTATTTTATTTACCATTACCTAATCTATGTGAATTAAAATGACTGTCTCTCTGTGCGTGTGTGTTTTTATAGAATCCTAAATCATCCAAACGAAATCGAAGAAACTTAACATTTAGTTAGTTTGAAGCACGAGGAAGGTCACTGTTGATATTAGAGCATTCTACGACGAACCATTCGAAGGGGATGTGCGAAAAACGAAATGGAATTTTCTGATTGGTTAAACTTTAGTTGTGGTCGTAAATTTAACTATAGACAATTATGTTTTTCACATATTTTAAGAATAACATCAGTGATAATGTCTAACTCTATTTGATAAAAAAAAATCGATTATTTGCACATATTTAAATATTGAACTATTTTATATTCGGTATGTCAGATAAATTTATTGAGCAACATGATGAGGTAACAAGCGAGGGCTAAGTCACCAAATTTATACTTTTAAAGTTATCTGATACCACATATTTTTTGATTTATATTTCTTTTAAAGCATTTTTCTAAAAAAAACTATTTATTTAAAATGAACGGTAATTGAATGGAAAAAAATATTTATGTATTTAAAGGCAAAATTAATGGAAATGTTGTATTTATTTGTTTAGGTGAGACGTTAAAAATCGCCACATTATTATTGATGCCAGTGTTGCTTAATTAATTTAAATAATATATTCATGTTGAAATAAAAGAAATAAAATACTAGAAAGCAAAAATTAATGGAGTTAATCTATTTATTTTTCTAAGAGAAGAGTAAGAAATCTTCGTATAATCAATGATGACAATGATGCATAATTAATGTTGGCAATTTGTTAAGTGACATAAAAAACTGATCAAAATTCTAGCAAAAATATTGAAGAAAAGATGCATATTCATTTTGAATCGGCATATTATTAGTGACAATGCTTTATTAATACTGATAATATGTATTAAAAGAAATAAAATAATAAAAGCTTTGTGCTAAAAAAAGGGAGAAAAGATTAATAAAATATTTGCTTAGGAAAACCGTAGAAAATCACCATTCACAGATGAAGCTTAATTCATATGTATCCCTGACGGTAATATATACTGCTGGTATTCTACTAATTGCTGTAGTTTTGATAAGATTTCTACAACGGGATGTCTACTACGATGGTTTTATGTCTGATTAAGAACTATAAGAATGAAAAAAAGAAACAATATGACAGTTTTTTTTAATTTCAATATGAGGAATTTTTAGAAACGCTTTTTTATCCTAAAAATTCTTTGTTTTACGTTTTTTAGTTTATGATTTTTAGAAAAAAATTGTCGTCAAAATACTTTTTTTGAAAAATTAAATGGTATAATATTAAGTATTTATGCATATTCTAATGTTTGAAGTAATATGATTCTGAAAAGTACGGAATAAAAATTCGGTACTTATATAATAACGCCACCGCAGCTACAGATTTGACAGTTTTTAAGTGCCGCCAATCTACACCTAAAATTTGTGCGACAAATCATAAAATAAAACACTTTATTTAAGATCAAAGTAGTCAATCGGATTTCGGTGAGAAATGTGCCGATATAAAGTTTAACGTATATTCAAAACAAACTATATTTCCGTTCACCAGATGATGTCGCCATATTAACTCTAATAAATAGGATTCCTGATGAGCTAACATTTCCAAAACGTATGTTTAGCTAGATAAAGTTTCATGTCATGGGAATTGGTAAATTTTCGTTTTTTTTGGTAAAACATTTCGCTCTTGAAAAAATGAAATTGCATCTTGTTTTGTTTTCGGCAAATCCCAAAGACGAATTTTCGTAGCATTAAAAAATGACGACAAAAAAGAATTGTTTTTTTTTTTTTTTTTTTTTTTTTTTGCTTCGTACGCATTCTTTATTTTACATTTTTTAGTTTCTAAAGGATGATTTTCATTGAAACTTGAAATTTTTTGAAAAAAAATTGTTGTCAAAAAACTTTTTTTACAAAATTAAATTTCATAAAATTATGAGGCTTATGTATACTTTTTGTTCATTTTAATTTTTGAAGTAATAATATTCTTAAAATTATGGAATGTAAAGTTTAAATAGGCCTTTCATGTTATATCATTAAATTTAGTAAAACTATTTCTCGGGCATTATGTTTTAACTTTTATAAGAATATACATTTTTTTTTTTCTGTTAATTTACAAATATTTTCCTGATGTGTTTTGGATGTTCCTTCTCTAAATAAAAATTGATACTATTTTGTTTTCACTTTGCACGAGAAAAAATTCTATTGAATGGCAAAAAAGAGGATTGCCACATGATTTTGCTTATTGAAAAAAATCACGCCATGCCAAATTGGTCAGCTCATATCAGCAGAAATACCTGATATCGCCATTAATCAGACTTATTTCAGATCATCATCCAAAATAGGTTTCATGGTGCGTGAGCATCACCATACATGTTTGTCTGAAAATGCACTAACGATATCGTAGAGAATTAACTGCCGAGACTATCACTGATTTTTTCACCATTAAATAAAATTCTCATTTCAAATCATAATCGCAAATCTCATTTAGACACTTAAATACAAAATTAAAATTCAAACTGAAAGCGTTGCAACGCACGCAGGGTACAGCTAGTATATATATAAAAATGAATGTGTGTCTGTGTGTCCTTTATAAACTCCTAAACTATGTAACCAAAAGTTATAAAATTTGATTTAAATATAGTTTCAAGCACGAGGAAGGTCACTGTCAACATTAGAACATTCCAAGGCAAACCGTTCTAATAGGATGAGCGAAAAACGAAATGGAATTTTCTGATTGGTTAAGCGTTGGCCATTGTTTAAAATTTAACGAATCCCTTTTAACATATTTTAAAGATATATCAGTGATAATTTTTAGCTTATAGCTCTATTTGATCAAAAAATAGTTCATTACACTTATTTAAATATTTAATTATTTTATATTCGCTAGGTCAGATGAATTCAATGAACATTAAGTGGTAGCACGCGTGGTCTACGTCACCAAATTTATACTTTGTCTGATACCACGTATTTTTATTTTATTTATATTAATTTTTTTAAGCGTGTTTTTAAAAAATTACTTATTTAAAACCAACTGTAATTGAATAGTGATGGTAAGCAGGAGAAGATGATTGGAGAGAGATGTGTCGGAAGTAAAATTTTGATGAAAGCCATATATACGTCTTGAAGTTAGTCTACTAACTACCGCTTCTTTGAGAAGGAGTGTAATCAGTGTCCATCTCGGCACGAAGAGCAGCATTGTATAACATGCCTTAGGTTCGTAGACCGTTTTAGCTGGAGAAAGAAAAGATGTGGCTTTCAAAATCAAGAACAATGGCAGGATTTTTTTCCGGCTCTATTTCAAGGTTCCAATCCTTGCACCATTTCTGAATTTGATTTAGTGTAAATTACATTTTATGTGTCACTTCGAAAATGTTTCTGCTACTGCTATCAGGTAGATATCGTCCCCCACCCAAAAATGTCACTGGGGAGAACAAGGTGGAGATCAGACATGTAAATCACGAAGAGGAAAACTGTTGCATATTATCACAAGGGTTACATATTGAATATCTGAATGAATCATTCAAACGGAACATTTTAAATAAGCCGTAGAGGAGTGAACAGATTATTACCCTTCTTCTTGGCAAGAGGCATAGACATCAAAAGTATAAAAATACCAAATGAATAGAGAAATGATTGATAGTTCTGGAGATTATATTGGTAATTTTAACGTAATACTTTATGGCATAAGAATCATTCATTTGGTTACATTTACTTGCAAAGATTCGAATCTTCGAAAAGATTCTTCGAAAGATATCTTCGAAAGTTTCGAATCTTGCAAAGAATGCAAAGATTCGTATTTTTTACTAAGTATATTGAAATAAGAACTATAATTTTGGAAAGCAGAGTTTCCGGTAAACAGTAACAACAGCTAACGGTAAAATTGCCGTATGAATAGTTTAAATATCGTTTCCATTAATTTAATTTTTAGAATTGCGTATTCCAATGTCTTTACTAACAAGTGTAGTTATTTTTACTGAATTTTTTTTCCGAGTGTAAAACAAAAGTAGTTGTGCACATCTATTTTCATACATTTAGATCGCACTCTAACAAATGTTATAAAATATAAGTACTTAAAAAAATTAAATAAAGCAAAAAATATCTATTTTTTAATATTGATGTTACAATGCAAATGTAAAGATTGGCAACACACATATTGATAAACTGTAGTTACCTGCTTCTTAATAAAATGACAATAATGCTATTCCCCTCATGCAAAATCATACATAGTCAAATAATATTTATCTTATCAGCTACTGGTCGGAGTTTTCTCCAAGACTTTGTTGATAGTTTAGTACAAATTTTCAAATTTTATTCCCAATTTTATTATTCCTTTTATCGCATGTTACGTTTGTTATCAAATGCAAGGTGCTCAGATTCCCAGAGAAAATAAAAGAGTGCTAATAAAAGAGCAATTTAAAAAAAAAAAATCACTTATAATTCAATAAAGAAATTTGCATAATATAAGTATGATTATCACAATATTTTTTTTTACTTTCAGTTTATTAAACTCTACTTGTATTTTAAATTTTACTGAACTTCTATTTTAAATTTATTTTAAAATTAAATATTAGCCAAAGCCAACATTTTTTTTTTCATTTACAACTGCTTCTTCTTTCCTAAGAAATGTACGCATTTTGTAAATAGTATTAGAAATGACATTTTAGAAAACAAAAAATTTACAATGTAAAACATCCCTACAAAAAATATTAAAAGTCATTTTGAATCAGACTGAAATATTATAAATTAAATAAAATAACTAAATAGATATGTTTGCCTAATCCTACTAAACACTACACAGTGGATTCGGTGACATTAGCGTTGCTTCGGACGGTGATAAAGTTTGCTACAAAATAATAGATTTGGCTAGACTTATATTTTTTAATAGTAACATGGTGATGTAAATGGATGAATCGAACATATTGAATAATGTAGGCAAGATTAGATTACAGGTGAATATTTATAGAGCGCCGAGTAATGTGGGCGCTGGAGTCTATTTGGGCAAAATTAAAATAAAAGCCTTTTTGCGACCTTAATTTATCCCTTACTAAAAGCTTTTTTCCTGCTTGCTTGTGCAAAATAGCAATCAAAATGCACTTATTTTCCAGATGTTTTATAATAAGTTTGTTCTATTTTATTTTATCAGTGTAAGACCTCTTTAAAATATTTTAATTTTAGTTAAAAACATTAATTTAATTAAAAAACATAACTTAATATAAAATAATGTGAACTCGAAATTTTTTTGTTTTCAAAATTTTCCTGTTTATTGAAATTTCTTTTATTTTTGGTGATTTAAAACCAGTCTTTATTTCACTATTAAGATTTAATTTCACTTTTTACGTTTATAGTCATATTTTTAAAACTAATGAAGCAATTCAAAGAAAATTGCACCCACTCATAAAACTCATTTACCCAAAGATAATTTCATGAAAAAAATAATTTTTAATAATTATTAATAATTTTTTATTGTTTAATTAAATTGAGGATGAAAAAGTTTGAATTATAAGGCATGAATTTTTTATGCCATACTAATCTACATATTTTTCAATTGAAAAATCAAAAGTTTCAACTGTTTTTATTTGTTAGAAGCTGAGAAAAATTAAAATTAATTATTTTTAAAAGAGTAATTTAGCGACAATAAAGAAATGATTAAATGACGCGATTAATATTAAAATGTGATAAACTTGCGAGGAACTTGACTTCGCACGCGCAGCGTAAAATTTCATTCATATTTTTTCCCCTAATAATCGTTTGCTAATCTTTTTATTTTTATTTCTTTCAAACAACACTATATTCAACGAATTCAACGAATGCCTAGGTTTATAAAAGCGTGCATCTGATAAAATATGATTTTACATCAGATTGTGCTTATTTAATGTGATTATTTTTAATTTTTTTATTTTGTTTCTCAAAAACTGATACAATTTCAATAATATACATACGTATGCATAGATTTAGAATAATATTTTTATCAATTTCTTGACAATATATTTCATAAATACTAATAAAAATACGAAGTCAACATTTTTAAGCATGTCTCACATCACAAATTTCCCAACATCTTATAGGGTAAACTGACCAATGAAGCAACATTTACGCTTAGATTGCCCTTTAAAAAAAATCATAAACATTTCAAAATTTTTTATTTTAGCTAAATTAAGGAGTCGACATATTTATTACTAAATGAGAATTATGTAAAAAAAATAGATAACTTACATAATATTGTTTTAAGCTTTTGGTGGTTTAAATAATAAGTAGTAAGATAACCAAGTGAAGGAACAGTTCTTACCAGTGAATAAACACTAAATTTTCCAGTGAATGAACACTTAATTTTGAGAATGTTTGATGCTCGTTAGGAATCCATAGGCCACACAAGTGTCTAAAAACAAGATTTTACTTGGAATTACAACATACAACCACAATTAACGTGGAAAATGTTACTTTTTTTTCTGTCATGAAGAGGAAAGTAAAATATGTTTGAATACATAATTTAAAAAAAAAAATAATAATTTTTTTTCTCACAGTTTAATAGTCTATTCTAAATTATGAATGTTTATTTTTTTGTTTACTCTTATCCCCATATTTTTTGAAGCTTTTTTTTATCTTTTTAAGTATTTTTTTTCTCTTTGTCATACTTTCTGCATTAACTTTTTATCAGCTCTTTCAATCTCTTTAAATTTTCGTTCTTTTTCTGAAGTTAATGCAAAAAAGTAATTTATTTCTTCTTCTTTTGATTTAACATTCCTCTTTTTTCCAAATTTTTGGCCTATGTAAATGTATTTTCGAAATTTCTTTTGATTTTCCAGTACCATTTCTAGAACTCCTCCCTGGATAATAAATGAGAAAAAAGAGTTTCGAGGTTTGAGTAAAATCCATCTCTCATTGACTTATATCTAGTGGGTCTTCAGCAGTACTTACCATTTACTTATGGAACCAATTGTTTCTGCAATTAACAATGCCTCAAGGGGACTTATCTCAAAATCAGTTTTCAAGAAACTTTCATTATCAATGCTAGTTGTATCAGCTTCAGTGCCAAAATTTGATTAACCAAATGTTCTTTTTAAAATAAATTCTTCAATATTGAGAAAAGCGCAGGCTATTGGATAATTGGGAGATTAAACTTTTCTGTCAATGTTTCTTTAAAAATTTGCAACATAACTTGTGAGATTTCCTTCTCAAGCTTTTGAAGAAATAGTGCATCGTAACTCTCGAAGCATGTGTTTTGTTGATAAGCTGTCTTGCTCATTAAATCTCGGAGTCTGTTTTGCATGCATTTGTTAAAGACAACATTTTCTACATCGAATGGAAAAATATCGCATTTCATAAAAGCATTTTAACTTCTTCAGTTGAGGCCTCAAATACTTATTTAAAAATTTTATGCAACATTTTCTAGACATATTGTTTTACAATTCTTTTGTTTTCAAGATCTAAAGGGAGATTTCCATGAATTAGGCAGAAAACTAAACCAGAAAATTTGTTTTGATGAACAAAACTTGCTCAGTTTCAAATTGATATGAGATTTATACCTAGGTAATAGGGAATTTAATAGCATTTTTAATTAGCCATGGGTAGAATCATTTGTAATATATTTGTAAAATGTTGCTGCGGTCATCATTTTATTTCAAGAATCGTTTTTTCCAATGAAATATTTTGCAGGGACTGATTCTGTAATATCTCAAAGAATTCTGTAATATCTCAGTAATTCTTTTACTCTTTTGAATTCTTTTCTGAAGTTATTCAAGCCTGACAAGTCTTGAAAATGGGTGATTATATTTGAACGCTCGAAACATATCGACTTTTACTTCCCTCTTCATATTCTAATGCACATTCTCTGGGTTTTCTATAATTTACGATATTTCTTTATTCTATAACTCGTGGAATTGCTGAATGCTTAGTGGCATTTTAAAAACATTGAAATATGTTATGTTTAAGAATAAGATATTGAAATATACGATAAAAGCCAGTTGAGTTTTTATCGTCAATTATACTGTTTTAAATTTGGGTCTTGATCATTATTTTGATAAGGATATTACACTCGTTAAAGTAAACGTATGCATTTTAATACTTTAACAGGATTCATGTGGTCTTTAAAAACGTAAGAGCATCAATATTGTAAAAGTTATATTTGACTTAAAAATTAAATTTTCGAGACCAGATACTTTGAGTTAATGAAATTAAATATTTTAACTTTTAAGTTTTTGTGCCCCCATTTCAGTATCTTAAGGATCTTACGAGCTCTGTTTAAAAAGAGAGTATCAGATATATATAAGAAAACGAAAATAATCATAGTAGCAGTACTTGGTGGTAAATGTAGCTTATCGTAATTGAAGAATATGCTGTGTGACATTTTATGGTGAATTTGCTGACGTAAGTTTCAGAATGTATCGAAACATGAGGATGGTATTTGCTAATCAACTTTATCCAAAGAAAACCATGTAAAATAAATAACTAGCAGAATGAAGCGATTTTTTAAACAATGAATCATGCAATATGCAACATATTATTTCAATATCTTATTCTTAAACATAACATATTTCAATGTTTTTAAAATGCCACTAAACATTCAGCAATTCCTTGAGTTATAGAAAAAAGAAATATCGTTAATTATGGAAAACCTTGTTAATGTGCATCAGAACTACTATACTATCTACATTTAATTTGACAGCACTTTTTTTTCTTCAAACTTTCTTGCCTAGAAGACTCGATTAAAGCTGTAAAAATGATTATCCCTAAAATTTTGTATATAGCTATAAAAAGTTATGTTAATTTGATTTTAGTATGAGATCCTCGAATAAATATAGCAAAAGCAGCATAATCTAAATAATATGAGATAAAAAGTTCATGTAATTAAATTCTAAAAACTTAAAAAATTATAAATAATTTATAAATCGATTAAAATTTTCTTTTCAAAGAGGATTTAAAAATTTTTTTTTTGCTTTTTGGATAGAAATCAGCTTGAAAATTTTCTATTGCCCCGAAACTACAAGATATTTTCTATTAACAATTAATTAAGCCTCTCCGAGAAATCACAAAACATTATTTCAATTTTTTTACAGTCAGGGATTGGTTGCCTAGCAACCTAGTAAAATTAAGCATTCCTCTTTTGAATTAGTCAATGGGTTATCTTAAAATATTCATTAGCGCAGGCGACTTTTTTTGGCGGTTTTCTGGACTATCGCCAAATATATAAACCTTTATTGCGACCAAATTTACCACCCAATTTCTTTAAAATTTTGTCTGCCCCCCCCCCTCAATTTAAGTGTGTAATGTGATTCCAGATGTGTAAAAAAAATATATGTTTATTCAAAAAAAGTACGTTTTTGTGTCTGATTTCGTAACTTAATTAAAAGTTAGCACTAATTAATTAGCATATTTGAGGTCACCCCTGAAACCTTTAAGATTGACACTTAGTTCGTGAAAATCCGATCATTAGAACGAAAGTTATTCAGGGTGATTCGTTTTTTTTTTCGTTTTTTTTGCGGACTATACATGATGAACAATATATATAAATACGAGTATACACTCTATAACAAAAAAATCGACGCACCAAGAAGCAATCATCCGATAGCTTTGAAATTTCGTATGCATGAATGTTTTGAACAGATATGCAAATGATTGAAATTTGGTGTCCAATGAACGAATAGTTTGATCTCTGGCGAATCGGAACTACGCATCCAGGAGACGTAATAAGGAGCAGTTCTTCAACGGTAGTTAAAACTTTCGGTTTGATTGCGATTCGGATTACCTTTCAAAAATTTAAAAAAATGCATCGCTGCAGGATTCACGCTTATTACGAACAACTTTCAGAGTTTGACAGAGGTCGAATCATTGGATTGAAAGAGGCCGGTTGGACAAATTGAAGAATCGCTCGTCAATTGAATCGAAGCGATGCGGCGATTCAAGGATGCTGACAAGGATGGGTGGAAAATGGCAGAGTTCAGCGTCAGGATGGTAGCGGTTGACCTAGGGCTACAACAGAGCGTGAGGACAGAGTGATTGTCCGAGCAGCTGTCACAGCGCCTTCTTCATCTCTATCAACCATCAAACGTTCAACCCAAACACCAGTGTCCACCATGACCATTCACAGACGTTTGCGAAATCTACGAAGAGAGAAATCTACGCTCGCGGTGACCGTTACGCCACCTGCCACTCACGGCAGCACACTGCCACGCCAGATTATAGTAGTGCTTGGCTCGATCAGGCCGGAATGATGCCGACTGGGGACGTATAGTCTTTAGCGATGAGTCCCGCTCCCAACTGTGTCCTGAAATGCACAGGGCAGAGGGGGGATCCTGCCGTCACTATTGCGTGCCACACCAGCCCTCAACAAGGCATTATGGTTTAGGGTGCCATTTCCTTTGACAACCGGACCCCTTTGGTCGTCATTAGAGGTACACTTACTGCACAGCGGTATGTCGACGATATCCTAAGACCTGCTTTGCTACCGTTCCGTTTGCAGTGCCCTGGGCTGGTTTTTCAGCTGGACAATGCCAGACAACATACGACACGTGTTGCTATGAACTGTCTGCAAGCTTGTCAAACTCTCCCTTGGCCTGCCAGATCACCAGATCTCTCTCCCATCGAGCATGTCTGGGATATGATGGAATGACGATTGCATCTGACACGGAATGTTGATGACCTCGTTCGACAATTGGATAGAATTTGGCAGGAAATACCGAGAGAGACCATCCGGGAGCTTTATGAGTCTATGCCACGCCGTGTGGCAGCTTGTATCCAGGCTAGAGGCGGGTCAACACCTTATTGAACTTGTTACTGCAACTCTGCAATAAATTATTCAATTGTTCTGAAATTTTAATCATTTACTAATCTGTACATTGTCTTCCTATCCGCTAATTTTAGTTTCTATCGGACAACTCCTTCTTGGTGCGTCGATTTTTTTGTTATAGAGTGTGTATGTCACGGGCAATGTAAATAATTGGGCATTGTTTATAATGCCCGGGCAATTTAAAAAGTGCCCAAAAGAATATGACAAAATTATAATTTATGTTGCAATTATTACATTGCCCGGTCATTATGTATAATGCTAAAAGTCAAGTGGGCAATTTGTGTCACTCACAGCCACAGAGTGTCTTGGGATATTCATCCATTTTTAGATGCACCTGGATAATTTTTTTTAAATTTTTTCCCGCACATGCGCTGTATAAAGCAACTACTTCAATTACTCTTATCTGGCACAGTTTTTATTATTTATTTTTTTTAATTTTAAAGCAATAATTTCGGTATCTGTTTAAAATTGATTCAAACGCTTTGTTTAATTTTTTTAAATATTTCAGCTCTAGCAAAAGTGGCACTAGACCTAGTATATATTTTGAACATTTACCAAAGGTCTAGTCATACTAGGTCTGGTTAAGTGCCATTGCCCGGTATATATTTGCACGGTATATCCTACACTGATGTTTTTTCAAGGTCAAGTGCCACTGCCCGGTATACATTTGCCCGGTATACTCTACACTGATGCTTTTTTAAGGATCAGTGCCACTGCCCGGTATGCATTTGCCCGGTATACCCTACACTGATGTTTTTTAAGGTCTAGTGCCACTACCCGGTATACATTTACCCGGTATACCCTACACTGATATTTTTTTAAAGTCAAGTGCCATTGCCCGGTATATATTTGCCCGATACTCCAAACACTGATGTTTGTTCTAATCTATCGTCAGTAAGTATTAAAACATCGAATAAATGTAATTATATCCGCGAATAAATTAGTATCAAATTGGATGTAATAAATATTTCGGAAATTCACCAAAGCGACTAATTTGATTGTCAACATTCACCGGTGAACATTGGCCAGCCAGAATCACACCACACGCACGTGGTTGTCCCATTGCTGTCAATTAATCAAAGTGCCCAAAGAAATAATAGCGGTATTTATAATGACCAGGCAATGTGAGAAATTGTTGTAAAGTAATTTAAATTTATCAAATTGCCCAATTTTAATGGTCATTATTCATAATAAGTAAGCATTATGAATACTGACCTAAATAATTACATTGCCCGTAACATATATATAAATAATGTCTTACATTATTTATATATATGTTACGAAAATGATTAAGTGAATAAAATTAAATAAGACTGAAAGTAAAATGGAGAAATGGCTATTATAACCATTAACTCTTTGCCTTTCTTGATATAATTATCTTTCAAAGCAGATATCAAACATGTTTTCTTTTGCTCCATCTCAAGCGGAATATTTAACTCTCAAATAATTTTAAATTTAAAAGTAGATTTTATGACAGATTTCTAAATCTATGAATCACGATGTGAATCGAATTAAAATAGCAAAATTCATGATCCCATTTCTTAGTTTGAAGAATTCATGTTATTTTCCGATAAATCATATTATTTTTTTTTCAGATGTTAGAAAACATAGGTTAGCGCATTTTGATAAAATCTCAAAAACTTACCAATTAAAATAATTTATATATATTTACATTTACATATATCAAAATTATAAAATTACTTAGAAATAATTTGTAAAATTTAATTTTACTAATTAAAATACATAATTTTTTAGATATTATTTTAATTGGTAAGTTTTTGAGATTTTATCAAAATGCGCTAACCTATGTTTTCTAACTTCTGAAGAAAAAAAAGAATATGATTTATCGGAAAATAACATGAATTCCTCAAACTAAGAAATGGGATCATGAATTTTACTATTTTAATTCGATTCACATCGTGATTCATAGATTTAGAAATCTTTCATAAAATCTACTTTTAATTTTAAAATTATTTGAGAGTAAAATATTCCGCTTGAGATGGAGCAAAAGAAAACATGTTTGATATCTGCTTTGAAAGATAATTATATCAAGAAAGGCAAAGAGTTAATGGTTATAATAGCCATTTCTCCATTTTACTTTCAGTCTTATTTAATTTTATTCACTTAATCATTTTTATTGTACCTGCAGACCTAATAACAGGAGGAAAACGTGAAGATTTCATAAAAGCTTTTTGACTAAACGAAGCCTTAGTCAAATATATATATATATATATATATATATATATATATATATATATATATATATATATATATATATATATATATATATATATATATATATATATATATATATATATATATATATATATATATATATTCGAATTTATTTGCCAATTTTTTTTTAAAATTTCCATAACGCTATTTATTTATTTATTATTTTCTGTTCACTGTACAGAACTTAAATTATTGCAAAATTATTGTAGCTTATAATTACAGCGCTATTCCTCTTTTCCTCCTTTGCAGATCAGGAAAGGATCAGGAATTTATTAATATAATTATTTAAAATGCATCATAATTTTATCTAGTAGTTTCGAATAATTTCTATGATGTTGGTCAAATCTACAAAATAATGACAAAACACTTATATATTCCATAATTTAAATTTCTTAAATGATTTTACAATGAATCTTTAATTTATCTACAATAACTTATTAATTAATTTACAACATCAACTTTTTTGCACTGTGAAAAAATAGCTTTGTTTTATGATTATTAACTTCTGTGTAGCAGAGCTGAAACTTAGTAATTAGAAACTTTAGTAAGTAGAATTAATTTATTTTTATGTACAGCCCAAATTTATTAAAGTACTAGACGCCTAAGGCGGCCAGCTGTCCGCCACGCTAAAGGTTTTCACAGATAAAGTTTTTTAAAACATAGCAGGAAATCTTAAGATTAGTGGACAATTAAAGTGTTCCTGTCCTGCTGTGAAATATTATGTGCTTATGCGCAGCCTATTTTTTGTTCCTATTTAAAGATGGCAACGAGAAGAGTTTTGGTGGTTGCCATGGTAAGTTTAGAATGAAAATAGTTTTGAGAGAGTTTAAGATTTGTCTTTTGAATTTTCGGCGATTCTGTAATTTTGTTGTAAATAAATCTTCCTTTTTATAATAAACGTAATAGTAGAGGTTTCTTGATTACTTGATTCGAAGTCTTTCCTTGAGGTCATCTTTTTATTTTGTGTATTTTTTGACATATGGCGTCCGTGACAGGACTTTGAATTTCTGTTGAGATTTTAGAAAACGACTATTACTGAATCTGAGTGAAAATGGAAGTATTGAATCAAGTGAGAACACAGCATCGTAGATTGTTTACTCAGTCATGCAATGGTTTTGCAAAAATTGAGACTGAAATGAACGATGAAGAGAAATTGTTGAAATTAAGATTCATATCAAAAAGAGGTAAGCAATTACTTATATCTGAAGAAAATGTAAGAACTGAGTTGTTTTCGGAAGTTCGAGATGAAAAAGAAATTGATAAAGAAATAGATGATTCCGAATCTTATATTGATAAAATTAGAGTTTTCGATATTAAATTGGAAAATTTACTTTATTCTATTTCTGAACAACATAATATGTCCGTTACTAGCCATTTAGTTGTTGGTCCGACTAATTTGCAGTATCCAAAGATTAAGCTTCCAGTCTTTGATGGAAATTTGAAAAACTGGCTCAGTTTTTGGTGCCAATTTGAGAAAATTGACAAAGATCCGAATATTGGCGACCATGATTAATTCCTTTATTAATCGCAATCCATGTTAAAAGGATCACCTGCTGATGAACTTTTAAGGAGTTTTCCTCCGAGTGGAGAGAGTTATAAAGCTGCAATTAATCAGCTTAAAACTCGGTATGGAAAGGATGAACTGCTGATTCAAGTGTATGTGAGAGAGTTATTAGCTTTAGTATTACAGAAGCAAAGCAAATCTGAGAAATCTCTGCGGAAACTTTATGATCAACTTGAGTCAAAACTTCGATCACGATCACTAGAAGTGTTATGAGTAACAAGAAAAAAATATGCTGCAATGTTGTTTCCTCTAGTCGAGTCATCAATTCCGGAGGAAACACTCAAAGCGTGGGAAAGATATCGGACTATAAATAAACGGTCAATTATTCATGTTGTTCCAAATGTTGAAGGAGCTGAACCAATTACCAAGACTGAGTTGGATACTTTGCTAGAGTTCTTAGAGGGTGAAGTAGAGGCTGAAGAGAGAGTGAACATGGCATCTCAATCCTTCGTGAGAGGTACAGATGATAGTGAGAAACGAAGAATTCCTACGAACGGTAGATTCCAGTTGAAACAAAAATTTGGTAAATCTGCACAAGTGCCTTCCACTTCTACTTCTGAATTGCTTACTTCACCACATGAAAAGAGAAAGTGCCTTTTTTGTGAAAACCAGCACAATTCTTGGGATTGTGAATATGCAAAAAATTGGAGTTTGAATGATAGAGAAACGGCTGTTGCAAGATCACGTTGTTGTTTCTTATGCTTACGACCAGGGCACAGAGTAATAAATTGCAGACGGAAACCATGCTTTAATTGTGGTAAAAAGCACAATATACTTCTTTGCAGAGGAGTTGTGGCCAGTAAAGAAGTTCAAAACCCAGTGAGTAAGGCAACCGAAAGTGTCGTTGGCGATAACGTCTTAACTCGCCAGTCTCTTCATTCTGAAGTTTTATTACAGACTCTAGTCCTGCGCATAAGAAATGGAAATAAAGACAAACTTGTTTGAGCTATTATTGATACAGGCTCTGAGAGAACATACATTACGAGAGACGTAGTCAAGTATTTGGGTATAGAGAAATGTGGAGAAATTATGTTAGTACACAAATTGTTTGGAGGTGTATCATCAGGTGAAAAGTATCATTCTCAATACAAAGTTACTTTAGCGAGTATTGATAACAAATTTAATTGCAAAGTACTTTGTTTAGATCAACCTGTGATTTGTGATTATGTCAATCGCATCCCATATGGTCCATGGATAAAGAAGTTGAATGAATATGGAATTTGTGTGAATGATACTGAGTACAGTTCTCTAGGAGTATCTAATGACGTCAAATTATTACTTGGAGCTGATGTGACCGGCAAGCTTTTCACAGGCAATGTAAAATTTTTGATTGAAGGTGCTGTTGCCGTTGAGTCACATCTAGGGTGGACTCTTATGGGGAAGATACCGAAAAATGATATTGCTGTGACGACAAATTCTTCTCTTTCATTGCTTTTAACTGAAGCATCAGTGAATCAACTGTGGTCATTGGATCTTTTGGGAATCACAGATCCATCTGCGAAGAAAGTGCAGGCAGAGTTGCAAAGAGCTACGCAAGAGTACTTTTTGGAGACAATCAGACTAGATGTAGAAAACCGTTTTGTGGTTAGCATGCCTTGGCTGGAAGATCATCCTCCATTGCCAACCAACTGTGACCTGGCGTATAAAAGATTGAATTCAACTGTCAACCGCCTTAAATTGCAGTCGATTTATAAACAGTATGAACAAGTTTTTAATGAATGAATGGGGGAGGGAATAAGAGAAGAAGTAAAGGATAATTGTGAGGAAAATGTACACTACCTACCTCATCGTGCACTTATAAAACCGAATAGCACCACCAAAATTAGACCCGTATTTGATGCTTCAGCTAAGGCCGAAGGTTTTCCAAGTTTAAATGATTGCTTAGAGAAGGATGAAAATCTTATTGAATTGATACCAAGCATTTTGAAGCGATTTTGGACTGAGAGAATTGGTGTCGTTTCAGACATCCTTAAAGCCGTCTTACAAATCGGACTTACTGAAACTGATAGGAATTACCTAAGATTTTTGTGGCTTAGTGATGAAGGCTTGAAGATTTACAGGCATTGCAGGATAGTATTTGGAGTCACCAGTAGACCATTTCTGTTGTCCTCAACTGTCAAATACCTTCTGATGAATGTTTTGAAAGAAATAAGGGAACAAAGATCTACTTATCCTGAATATGTTGTACAAAAACTAATGAAAAGTTTTTATGCAGACAATTGTGTCACGAGTGTCAAGGATATAGAAGAATTGAATATGTTTGAAAGAGTTGCTAATGAAATAATGGCAAGGAGAAAATTCGATCTTAGAGGGTGGGAGTACACCGACTTAACCGAGGAAACTTCACAGCCACCTACAAATGTTCTTGGTATGAGCTGGGATAAGAAATATGATACTCTTCAAGTGAGTACAGGTTGCATTAAAGAGCTTAACATTGAGAAAGTAACGAAGAGAACCATCCTGTCAGCTGCACATAGACTTTTTGACCCCTTGGGTATGATCTGTCCTGTAACGTTGATCCCAAAATTGCTTCTTCAGAGCATTTGGAAGTTGAAACTGAATTGGGATGATGATGTTGAGGAAAACATCAGAAGAGAATTTCTGAAATGGATTGAAGGTGTACTGTATATTGAGAAAATTAATATTCCAAGGTATTTTGGACTAAGTGGAGCCAAGAAGTCTTCCATTCATTTCTTTTGTGATGCAAGTAACTTGGCCTACGCTGTGGTTGCTTACATTAGAGTGGAGTCTGAGAATAATGTACGAGTTCAATTACTACAGGCGAGAAGTAGAGTAGCCCCTACAGGAAAAGGAGAAATTACCATAGCACGACTTGAACTTCTGGAAGCAACCATTGCATCTCGTCTTTCAACCCCAATTTTGTCTGAGTTAACTCATGATGAAGTGTTTTTTTGGTCAGATTCCACAACTGTTTTGGCCTGGATCAAAAGAAGTGAACCATGGGCCATTTTTGTTTATAATCGAGTGCGTGAAATCAGAGAGCAAACTGATGTTAACACCTGGAGACATGTTCCTGGAACGATGAACCCAGCTGATTTGCCAAGTAGAGGATGTTCTGCACAACAACTTCTGCGATTGCAATGGTCAGAGGGTCCCAGTTGGTTGCACTTACCTCAAGATTTGTGGCCTTCGTCTGAAGATGTCGTTAATGAGGAGGAAGTAAGCTGTGAGAAAAGAAAAAGTGTCACAACCTCAATGATAAATTTTGAAGTGACAAAACTTTTGAGTTCTAATATTTCTGACTATCGAAAAATTTTACATACTATGGCATGGGTGAAGATATTCCTTTTGGGTGAAGAGAAAGGGAGATCTTTCTGTTAAGGAATTAGAAGAAGCTGAGAAAACTACTGTATACTTAATACAGCAGGAGTCATTTACAGGAGTTTCAGATAAACGCCTTAAAACTCTAGATGTATTTATTGATGAGAAAGAAATCTATAGATTAAAAACAACGGTATATAAAAGAGATGATTTTGAAGAGTTTAGAACACCTGCTATTTTACCTGGAGAAAATTCTATAGTAAAACGTTTAGTACTGTTTGAAAATAAGAAAAAGGGACATGCTGGTGTTTCCTACACATTGAATTCTCTTAGAGAAAGATTTTGGCTGCTGTGTGGTAGAAGAACAGTAAAATCTGTATTGAGATCTTGCGTAGTCTGCAAGCGTTTTTCTGCCAAATCTGTAGATCCACCAACTGCATCACCACCAGCTGATAAAGTTCAAGATGCAGCTGTTTTCCAAGTAACGGGAGTGGACTTTGCTGGTCCTGTGATTTTGAAAGACAATTCAAAGGCCTGGATATGCATTTTTACCTGTGCCGTTTATAGAGCTACGCATCTTGAATTAGTCACATCACTATCAACTGAGGCATTTTTACTATGTTTCCATCGATTTGTTTGCAGAAGAGGAAAACCTTCGATTGTATACAGCGATAACGGAACGAATTTTACAGGGAGTGTAAAGGCATTATCTTGCATTGATTTTAAACAGGTTTTTATTAAGGCGAGGGATCAGCAGATTACCTGGAAATTCATACCTCCTAGTGCTCCCTGGTGGGGAGGCTTCTGGGAAAGGCTTGTTGGAATGATGAAAGGTCTGCTGAAGAAAACCTTAGGTCGAGATAGTTTAACATATGAAGAAATGCAAACAGCTTTATGCAACTGTGAGGTCATTTTGAACGAGAGACCTTTGACAACTGTGTGTTCTGACGCCAGTCTTACTGCTCTTACACCTGCAGACTTCCTAAAAGAGAAAAAACCCAGCTTTGTTCCGGACATCAAAACCAAAACTGATCCCAATCATCTGCGAAGGAGAATACAATACCTACAAACAATTAGAGAAGCTTTTCGAGTAAGGTTTCGTCAAGAATATTTAGGCGCCTTGTGTACTAGGCAGAAAAAGAACACCTTTCAACCATTGAAAGTAGGTGATATTGTGATCCTTGGAGATGATAACAAGAAATGGATCTTATGGCCACTCGGAAAAGAGATGGAAACAATGCCGGGTACTGATGGAGTTGTACGCCGAGTGAGAATGAAAACTAAACAAGGAGAGCTAATCAGAGCAGTACAAAGGGTGCATCCTTTAGAAATTTCTTCCAGTGAAAGTTTACCAGTTGCTAAGTGTGAGAAATTTATTGCCAATAACAGTAGAAAGGACAACATTCCAGTTTCTTTGAAAGATAAGAGCTTTGCAAAAATTCCCGTTGTGACTAGGAGTGGACGAGCTGTTAGAAAACCTGACAAACTATCTTTATAAAAACTCCATAGTGATTTAGAACTTTAATTTTTATTTCAAATTCTTGTAAAGTGTCATTTTAACATAATATATCTTTAGGCTATGTAAGTTAGCTTTGTTAATGTTGTTAACTTAGGTGGGAGGATGTGAAATATTATTTGCTTATGCGCAGCCTATTTTTTGTTCCTATTTAAAGATGACAACGAGAAGAGTTTTGGTGGTTGCCATGGTAAGTTTAGAATGAAAATAGTTTTGAGAGAGTTTAAGGTTTGTCTTTTGAATTTTCGGCGATTCTGTGATTTTGTTTTAAATAAATCTTCCATTTTATAATAAACGTAATAGTAGAGGTTTCTTGATTATTTGATTCGAAGTCTTTCTTTGAGGTCATCTTTTTATTTTGTGTATTTTTTGACACCTGCAATTTTGTCTTCATATCCATTTCTGCTGCAGATGTGTTATAGCTCTTGAGGATGTTTGAAGATGTAACTTTGCTACGGTAACCTAAGGCCTATGGTAACCTATGGTAAAAAAAATAGAGCGTGGAAAGAAGAAGAAAAACTTATTATAACAATTATGAACAAATATATCAAAGCGAAGCGTTCTATTTACGTATCGAATATGTTGCCACATTTTTAATTCAAAAGTTAAACTTTTCTCCACTTTGATAAATGTAAACTAATGCGAACCTTAGAATTAAATTATTAATTCCTTCGTATATTATTGGTTTAAGTTGTCGAAAATTAATATTTCATTAGTAAGGTTCGCATTAGCATACATTTATAAGAGTGGAGAAAAGTATATGCATTTTTAATAGTTTTTTGAATAGCTCCTTGAAGACGGAAAAGCATAAATTTTCTTACAAAATGACTGATAACTAAAAAACTAATCCAAATTTTTGAAAAAGAAAAAAAAACTTCTTCATTATGTCAAAACACAATTATGTGCCGAGTTTCGTGCCTGGGCGAGACTTCTGGAGCGAAATATTGTGATTACAGATAGACAGACAGACAAACAGACACACAACCGCGTTTATTACTATGTATAGATTTTAGATAGGTTTAGACAATATTTATGTAAAAAAATTTATTTTTGAATCAAATTAGAAATAGTTGTTGATTTTTAAAGTAAATTATTAGTTAATTATAATGCCTGTATAATAGATAGGTCAAAATAATCATAAAAAATTTGTTACAGTGTGTTTAATTTGCTTAGTTTCTGTAAATAAACATCCGGGTGGCAGAGCTTAGAAGGAATGGATTTTTCTAATATGTTTAGTGATACACATTATTATTTAATTATTTTGTTTATTAACAGTAGAATTCATTTAGTTTTTTAAGTGTCTTAAACTTATTAAAATGGTTTAGTAATGTTTGGATACTATTTGTTAAGTCTTGATCGGTGGGTGAGTGTGCTCTCTCCTTGGCGATAATGCTTGTTGTGATTCATATAAGAAATAGTTGTTATGTTTTTTACTTTAGATATTAGTTACTCCCGTATTATAAGTAGGAATCAAAAATTTGCTACAGTTAGTTTAAATTGCTTTGTTTTAGCAAATAAACTTCCGGGAGGAAGAGCGTTGAATCAATTTTTCTGATATTTTTACTGACACACATTATTATTCAATTCTTTTGTTTATTAACTGCATACTTATTAACTGCAGTATTTATTGTGTAGTTTATTAACTGCAGATTGTTGTTTTTTTAAATGTTCAAAACTTCTTAAAATTTTTCAATTAGGTTTTGATAATATTTGTGAAAGAAGTCTTGTATTAAGTGGTAGAGCTTCTGGGTGGCGGAGCTTCGAATATAAGGATTTTGCTGATATTTTCACAAATACGCATTACTATTTATATATTTTATCTATTAAGAGTAGACTTAATTAATTTTATATATGTATCAATTTTTTTCAAATTTTTCAGTTAGATTTTGATAATATTTATACCAAAAATTCTTATTTTTTATTGGTGAATGGGCTCTCTCCTTAAAGATAATGTTTGTTATGATTCATGTTAGAAATAGTTGTTGATTTTTTACATTAGATTAAGTAGTTTAATTAAGTAGTTTAAGTATAATGCCTGCATAATAAATAGAGCAAAGTAGGGATAAAAAATTTGCTACAGTGTACTGTGGGCCAGAAGACCATGATCTTTGGCCAAAAGTCTAAATTAAAATTTCAACTAAAATATGTGTAGGCAGTTTTAATATCGCCCAAATTAAGTATTCATAATCATTCCAAACATTATAATTTACTTTTTGGACCGGCGAGAGTACAATGTAGTGAAAAATATGTCAATTTTTTTTTTAAATGTAACTTTCAAATTTATATTTCAGATATATATATATATATAGGAATTACACCTTACTCTTGCATTTTTATCAGAGTAATTAGTCTGAAATAATAGTACAATTTTTCAATTTGTTGGAATAGTTCAGTGATTCTCAACCTGTGGGACGCGAGCACACTTGAGGGAGCGCGAGGATATCCAAGAGATAATATTATTTGGGAAAATTGATTAACTGGATGAAAGGAAAACGCACATACACATAGAAAACAAAATACATTTCGACATATTTAATAACTTATTAAAATGAAACAACTTATTAAATCAAAACTTAAGGAGGGGAGCCATAAACGGCTTTGCTTTGAAGATTTTTCCTAATTTTCTGGTTAAGTCTGCGCCGCTGAAATGTTTTTTGTAACATCTTGCACCTATCTCTAATATATATCACGTATACTTTTAAATTTAAAATAAAATTTTATTTATTTTATAGTACAATTTCAAAATTGTAGCTTCTGCACCTAAGGTTTCCCACAGGTTCCAAAAGTCAGCCATATATTGAAATCACTTTTTCACTTACTCAAATTATCTTTAGATAAGACACTTGGACTCCCCAATGTCTTTCAAAAAGGTACTTTAAGTGTCTTACTGGTAGGAACAATTTTCCCGACTTTAAAAAAGATAGTTGTTTTTAGAGTGTATAATTTGTTTATTGATTTTACACTGATAGTTCTTCTGTGAAGTCACTAGCGATTCTTTTGAGCTAACTCATTAGAATTAATTAAGAATTACTGAGTAACTTTTTTCAAAAGGGTTAACTAACAAGTAAGAGTCAAATAACCATAATAGAGTTAACTGATCTAACCTATAACTATTATAAAAATACCCAAATTTACAAGAAAATACCAGAATCTACCATAAAAACACTCATAACTATCACAAAAATAAAAATAAAAAATACCTGAAAAATTACTTTAAAATGCAAACAAAAGAAAAAACTTGAAACAAAATATCGCAAACTCTACTAAAATGCATTGAACGTCAAAATATTATAAAAATTTAAAATATACCACAGTTCCACATTTGTTTAAAAGGAAATAAATCAGTTGCTATTCAATTAAATTATTCCTTTTTGAGAAATAATATGCTACGTAATGATTTATAATTAACTCTTTTATAAATTTCACGTTTGTTTCCGAAGGTGGCCCACGTGTCCCCAAGGGGGCACCGGTGTCAGGCCACATTGGGAACAAGCATATGGTCACCATTTGCACGACTTAAAAATATTAATCTGATAGATTTATTCGAATTAAAGTAATGTGGTTAAAGAAAAGGAAAGAAACTTTCAGAAAGCATATCAAAACTCAAAGTTCTAAGAATTTAAACACTTTTAAGTAACAATATCTTCTCCCCCCCCCCCAGAAATTAGAACGACAGCTGCAAAAAATTAAATCACTTCATACAATGGAGGCCATTCAAAGAAATATCTTCAAATTCAGCCTCGTGAATCTCAGATACAAGATTTACAATGCAGCAGGGACATCTTATAATCTATACATAATAATAAACGCGGCTGTGTGTGTGTGTGTCTGTAATCACAATATATCGCCCCAGAAGTCTCTCCCAGGCACGAAACTCGGCACATAATTGTTTTTTGACATAATGAAGAAGTTTTTTTTTCTTTTTCAAAAATTTGGATTAGTTTTTTAGTTATCAGTTATTTTGTAAGAAAATCTATGCTTCTTCGTCTTCACAGAGCCATATTAAAAAAACTATTAAAAAATGCATATATTTTTCTCCACTCTTATAAATGTATGCTAATGCAAACCTTACAATTGAAATATTAATTTTCGACAACTTAAACCGATAATATACGAAGGAATTAATAATTTAATTGTAAGGTTCGCATTAGTTTACATTTATCAAAGTGAAGAAAAGTTTAACTTCTGTATTAAAAATGTGGCAACATATTCGATACGTAAATAGAACGCTTCGCATATTTGTCGCTGTTCATAATTGTTATAATAAGTTTTTCTTCTTCTTTCCACGCTCTATTTTTTTTTCTTAAGCGAAGACGATACTTTTTGTAGCGATATAGAAATAGAAATTTATACCATAAAAAATTAATTCGTTTTCGTGTTCTTTTCATGTATTTAGCATTTTAGTTTTTTTCTTTTCTTAAGCGTTGTAGCTATATAATTTCAAACATCCTCAAGAGCTATAGCACATCTGCAGCAGAACTGGATATGAAGACAAAATTGCAGGACAGGAACACTTTAATTGTCCACTAATCTTCAGATTTCCTGCTATGTTTTTTAAAACTTTATTTGTGAAAACCTTTAGCGTGGCGGACAGCTGGCCAAAAAAAAAATTAATAATTAGTACCTGATCAAAAAATACTAAATTTAAAAAAATTAATAATTATTAGTGACTTCCTTGGGCCTATCTTGCAGAACAAAGTTTTTTGAGGTGAGGCTTAATATTAAAAAAAAGCCACTCTCAGTTTTGTTTCTATATTTAGCTGTGATCTATATTTTGTCTTCAAAAAAGCCACATCTGAAAATCCAGTTTCACAGAGGTAGGATGTTGAAAAGAGTAATAGAATGCGAAATGCCCTTGTTTTTAGAGTAGAAAAATCATCCTACTCCTGCCTAAAAATCAAATAGTGATTTATTACTAAATTGCATTTTGGTTTCGCCACTTGTCGTGAAGTCTATGAATTTTTTTTCCTCATCAATTGAGAGCTCTTCGGGAGTCTTATGAAATGGATTCCTAACCCACTCGTAAATTGCTATCAGTTTGCCGTCGGCAAGAAAATATTTTTTCAAATTCTTTGCCAGCATGGCTAAATGATTTTCAATGGTTACAAAAGCAACTTTTACGTGTTCTTCTTCAGCCTTAAAAAGTTTAAGTACAATTATCCACATTTGCAAACGTTGTTTGGTTTTTTTTGCTTTTCTGCCACACAATTCCAATTTTCTACAAAAAGCATTAACTTTAGCACACGTATCCAACATACGTGTATTTGCTCTTTCGAGTAGAAGATTCAAGTTATTTAATTTCTCGAATATGACGACCAAGTAGCTCAATTTCATCACAAATAAACAATCGTGAAAATTCTCGGATTCTGGTCTGTTATCTTCTTCTAGGAAAATGGCGATTTCTTCTCTTAATTCATAAACATGTTGCAAAAATTTCTCACGTGATAAACATCTTGCATCGCATTTAAATAGAAACTCTGAATGTATTCAACCAATACCTCCTAGAATAAGGAAGGCCTCAGCACGGGTTAACATAAATGAAAAATCCGATCCGTCAGTAGTCCAGCGAAGTAGACCTGAATGGCTGCCACATTCTTCCATTAGCATTGGCGTCATTCATAGCTTTGATTTTGGCGAAATGGAATTCCGATGACCATTACAGTCATTGCCTTAAACCCTTGTTGGCGCCGGTTTTTCCCTTCCACGTGTTTCGTTATTTTTAATTCGTTTTTGTGAAGTTTTAAGTTTATTATAGCTACTGCTGGATTACATATTTGCAATATATATTAATGTGTCATGCCTTACCATTGCTGTGCAGTAAACTGCAAAGGAAATTATGCTAACGGTCCAAAAGTTGCCGTATTTAGTTTTCCCAAAGATGAAGCTCAACAAAGACGTTGGCTACAAGCACTCTCACGGAAGGATTTTATCATCACTAAGAATTCTCGAGTAAGTTTTTTCACTTATTGTTTATTTCTGTTGCAATCGGGGTTCGTTGATTTAAATCAACAATTTCTTTTTTAAAATATTCATTCATGTAGTTAAATCAAATTATATTAATTTTTTTTTGGAAAAAAATATATATTAAATTTAGAAGGCATTTTAAATGAGATTGTGCAAATTTTTCATGATTTTCATAGTTTTAAAATTTGCTTTAATTACATTTTTGTGTGAGAAAGTTTGACAAAATATGAAAACATATTGCAAGCTATAAAACTCAAACAATATGAAACGATATAAAAAAAAAATATATGTTAAATTTAGAAGGCATTTTAAATGAGATTTTACAAATTTTTCATGATTTTCATAGTTTTAAAATTTGTTTAAATTACATTTTTGTGTGAGAAAGTTTGAGAAAATGTGAAAACATAATGCAGGCTATAAAACTCACAACAATATGAAACCGAAAATTTAAATAATTCAAAAAAATAAAAAAAAAATCACGAACCTCTGTTACAACAGTTCTATAAGTATTTTAATATTGTTTTTCCTAGAGTGATAATTTAAAATTTTACCTGAAATTAAAAGTTTTACTTAAATTTTAATTTGCATCCCTTACTTCATTGGGTATTGTGCATTACTAGTCTTGGTTTTGTGGGAAAAAAAAAGAAATTGTAATTGAAATTTTAACATATTTCATTGAGTATGACTTTCAACAAATATTTTGATTTTTCTGAAATTGTTTTCCGTTGAGTTTAGAAATATGAAAACATTTTAAGAGTGAGAACTAAATGTGAGAACATTAAAAGTTTTTTTTAATTTTTTTTTACATCAAATATGTAAAAAAGTTTATGACATCAAAACTATAAAGTATTTAGTATAATATTTTTTGAAGAAATAGTTAAAAATAAAAACAAAGTACTTAAAATGTATATTTGTTTTTAGGTGTGTGAGAAACATTTTTCATCGGATGTCATAATTAAAGAAACTGTGAAAACTGATCCAAAGACTGGTGAAATAAAAAAAATTCCCCTAAGTCGATTTAAATTGAAAAAAGATGCCATTCCTACCATTTTTGAAGGTTGTCCAGAGAATATGACTAAAGATCTTCCTCTGAGAGAATCGCGAGAAGACAAATTAAGGAATTTAGAAGAGAAAAATTTTAATCTTGCCATAAAAGAGAGTTTGCAGGCTTCTGAGGAATATGAAAAAAACCATTATTTCAATAATTATGAGGAATTCAAGAGGATTCTCAGAGATAACATGGATTCGTCATGGTCATGCCAGGATTTTATTTCAAAAACATGTTTCTTTTCTTTCTGTTTTGAACCTCAACCTAACATTATAAAATCTGTAGTAGTCAATGAAAATTTATCCGTGGAATGTTTTTTTAAAAATGTAAAGTTATCATCAATTGGTAATTTTTCTATGCCCTATACTTTAACCTCTATAAATGATTTGCAACAAATTTTGGATTTATTTAAAAATACAAACTATATTCATAGCTCTAAAGATATTATTGATTCAGTAAAAATTTTACTTACTAAGTTAAAACCTCTATTGCCCGCAGATAAAAATTCAGTCATTGAGTTTTTGTCTGAGGAAATTTCACTGTTAACTGTTGATAAAAATGTATTGCGTTATAGTTCAAATTTTTTAATATTTTGTAGTTTAGTTTATTCTATTTCACCTCATTGTTATAAATTTATTAGAAATTCTAACAACCTAATTTTGCCTCATCCATCAACTATAGAACGACTTTGTTCATCATTTAGCATGAATCCCAAAGATGAACAATTTGATGAAAATTTTTTGCTTTATGCTAAACAAAAAATTCAGTATTTAAATGAACACCAAAAAATTGTTTCCTTAATGATGGATGAGATACATTTAAAACAATACTATGATTATAAAGCTGGTAATATTGTTGGAAAATCTGTCAATAATGATAAAGCAGCTAATTCTGCTTATGTTTTCATGTTGCAAAGTTTTTTATCTGATTTTGAAGATGTTGCACACATTTTGCCTGTTTTTAATATTAATGCTGATTATTTATACACTTTTCTTGTAAAAATTATTTTAGGTTTGGAAAAAATTGGATTTCATATTTTATGTGTAACTTCTGATAATAATTCTTTAAATGGTAAAGCGATGTCCTATTTTTCTACCCCATCTAAATTAAGTTTTGTTTATGCCCACCCAGCAGATCCCGAAAGGTCATTATTCTTTTTATTTGATCCTGTACACATTTTTAAATGTTTAAGAAACAATTGGCTCAATCAAAAAAATGGTCATAATATGTATTTTTTGGACTTTTCGGATTTTTCTAAAACTAAAACTGCCTCTTTTAAAACTCTTAGAAACATTCATTCTTTGGAAGAAGGGCAGTTGATTAAATTTGCGTATGGAATCTCCATTAAGGCTTTAAATCCCACTAGTATGGAAAGACAGAATGTGAAACTTGTTTCACAAATATTTAACGATCATGTCATTTCAGGTTTAAGAGCTCTTTGTGAGCAAACTAATGACCTTAGTTGTTCAGACACAGCCGATTATATACAAATTATTTCAAATTGGTGGAAAATAATGAACGTGAAAAATCCAAATAAAGGTGTTCACAAAAAGGATAAATTTTCTGAACCAATATCAAATGCTGGTAATGATGAAAGAATTGTTTTTCTCAAAACCTTTCTTAATTGGTTAACTGCTTGGAAAGCAGCAAATTATTCTTCAGGATTTTTATCTAAAGAGACATTTACTGCTTTGTTTCATACTACGAGTGCTGTCATCGAATTGTCAAAATATTGTTTTGAAAATTTAAATTTCAGATACTTTCTCACGGGCAAAATACAAACTGATGCTCTTGAACGTCGTTTTGGAAAATTTCGGCAACTTTCTGGGGGGCAATATAATATATCAATAAGACAAGTTTTTGAAACCGAAAGCAAATTGAGATTACAATCTGTTGGCCCGTTAAAAATTAAATCCTCCTCTTTTGGTGAAATAGATATCAATTTGGTAGAAACTGATAATGCAGAAAATGAGGTAGAAAATGAAAAATTAAATTTTGGTAAAGAAATTGATGTTAATGAAGATGATTTAATTCCATTAGTTTGTATTTTGCCTGTGCTTACTTATATTGCTGGTTTTTGTTGCTACTGTTATTTAAAACGTAAAAAATGTTCATCTTGTGAGAAATCTATCACATTAACAGATATCGAAGAGAAATTTAATATGATAGATGAAGTGGAAAACTCTTACATTCAAACATTAGACAGAGGTTGTTTGGTATACCCTAGGCAAGAAATTGTTGACATAATCTTGCACGCATATGTGGTAGTTCAAAAATTAGTTTCTGAAGAGTTTGAAAGCTCATTTCTACAAATGCATAATCATAAAGTTTTGGCTATTGAAACTACTATTAATGTTTTGGAAAGAAAGGAAATATTCTTAAATAACAATCAATGCTCTGCTCACGATTCCAGTTTCATTGTTAAATTTTTGGTAACTCGAGCCATTAACACCTTTTTAAGCAATTATTGTAAAAAGCTAAATGATTCAATTTTAACTGAACGACTTAATAAAAAGAAAGCTAACTTAAACTTAAAAGTAACTAAATCTAAAATTGAACCAGAAACTAAGAAAAGAAAACTACAAACATTAAAATGAAGGAGCTGCTTTTTTTTCAACATTAAAATAAGAAATCAATTTTTGATACAACTTTTTGTTTTTCTGTTTTTTATTTGTAACTTTATAGACAAGTAGTATTATAATACTTTTTGAGTTTATTTGAAAAATATTTTGTATGACTAGACTAATAAATTAATGTTTAAGTTAATGTGATCTTTTTTATAAGCTGAAGAGATTGAAAATGAAATCTTACATTGTTTCTATATTTGTATTTGAAATAAACAATTTTGTTGCTTGTTTTATCACTTTTCATTTTTGAAAGCTGTGAGCAAGTAACTTGTAAAAAATTTTACTGTATAATTTTACTATACTACACTAATTTAAAATTGTGTTCAAATTTCAATAAAGTTAAGGATATAACTTTATATCAGCTGTCCTAAAAATGAAAATTTGTTTTCATAAAAATTTTACTCAATAATAAAATTATTTATTATATATAGCATGTTTTATGTATATATTTAAATGAAAGACTAATACTAAATGCTTACATAGATAAATTGCCAAATAATATTGTCTCATTCCATAACATAAATTACAAAAGGTATATTAGAGTGCAAACCTTTTTTTTAATATCTTTATTTCAATTGATAATGCAATTAAAATAATTTGTCTCAGAATATTAGTATACGTTTGATAAATTTCATTCTTTTCAGTACAGAAGTAAAGTGCTTAAAAAAAATTTATTTTTTGAAAGGTAAGTTTCTAGTTAAAAACAAACTCATATAAAGTATCCGATCGAAGCTTTTCTGAAAAGACGCGGCAAGGATTCGCGTTGGACTACTAAGGATTGAGAGGGGTGTGTCGTGCTGAGGCCTTCATTCTAGGAGGTGTTGATTCAACCCATGTCTTTACGAAGTGCGGAAAAGATTCTCGATCTCTGGGTTCTTATTTTTATATAATTTACGACGGTTACAACAGTTATTAACACATTTCTCATCAACAGGACTCATTTCTTTCGACGCCAAAGCTTCTCTGTGGATCCTGCAATGTGTCCAGACGCATTGAGGCAATTTTTGTTTTACTAGTGCTTGTATACTTTCGAACCTTCCGGATATTGAACGAGCACCATCGGTGCACATTGCGATGCAGTTTTTGCATTCTATGTTTGCCTCATTCATAAAATCATTTAAAATAGTAAATAATGCGAGCGCTATTGTTTTGAGTTCTATTGATTTGCTGAAAAGCAGTTCTACTACTGACATATTATCGCAAAATCAAACATAGGCAATTAAATGAGCATCTATATTAATATCTGTTGCTTCATCAAGCTGTATTGAAGACAATTTGTCCCGCAACATCGAGAAAAGCTGACACTATACATTTTCAGCTATATCACCAATTCGACGAGCAACAGTATCATTTGAAAGAGGTATGAACTGTAATTGTTTCGAAATATTAACTCCAAAAATAGTTTCAACAATCTCAATTGCTGCTGGCTTTTACTTTACTTTTTCTTTGGCAGTTAGTTAAGAATAATTTAAAGACAGAATTCAAAATACTCTATATACGTTATTGTTGTATTACATTTTACTGTAAGGGGGGCGCGATGAAAATTATGATTTAAAACTGGGCCGCGAATACAGAAAGGTTGAGAAACGCTGGATTAGTTAATACTCTTGACAAACTTATAGTTTATATCTTATCATTTGACATTTTACTATGTTTGAATCACTTTCGAAACTTATTTCCAAAAATTTCCACCAGGTAATAAGCTAAACTGTTTTTTGTTGTCTTCTTTGATGTTTCTTCTTTCGAAAACACCTGCTCCATTTTCCCCATATTGCAAAGGTGGACTAAATTTACCGAAAAACTAAAATTATGTTTTTTTTTCATGTTTCTGCGTTATTTTGCAATATTACTTCGAAAATATAATTTGCTTTTCATTTTTAATATAAAATTACGAAAATTATTATATTTTCATTGCTATATTTAATTATTTAAACGTATTATATTATTTTATTTTTATTTTTGCTCGCCATCTTTCTGTCGCCATTTTCTTTTTTTTGTTGGTATTTTTAGTGTATTTCATAATTTCAACTATGAATTCAATTTACCTGCACATAAAATCCCCTAAATAAAAACCCCCCAAATTTTGAAACAAATTTTATCGAAATGCTAATTTTGGCCACAAAATCTTGGATGCTGGCCCACTGTGCAGTGTGTTCAAATTGCATTGTTTTAGTAAATAAACTTCCAGATGGCAGAGCTTTGAATGAATGAAATTTCTGAGATTTTTACTAACACACATTATTATTCAATTCTTTTTTTATTAACTGTAGACTTAATTTATCTTTTTAAGTGTTCGAAACTTCTTAAAATGTTTCGATTAGGTTTTGATAATATTTGTGAAAAAAGTCTTGTATTAAGTGGTTGAGCTTTGGGTGGCGGAGCTTCGAATGTAAGGACTTTGATATTTTCACAAATATGCATTATTATTTGTATAAGTTTCGGTGATGGGGAATGTAAGACGTCAAATGAAACAATATGGCAATGAAACATCCTCTTTAATAGTAAAAGATAGCAAACCATCAAGAAACTCACGAACTCCAATTAACAGGTTATTCGTTAAAAACATTTAAAAGTTGTTATTAAAAGAACTATTAAAGCTTAAACTTTCGATTGTAAATATCTCATACTGCAGGTGGGCCTCACCAGGTAGAAACGGAATATCGGTACGAAGTCTTGGACGCTGCACAACAAGGACGCTGTCCTAGTCCTGTCGGTTGGTCAGGGTGCCTGAGGCCGGAACGGCCCTTTACCCCTTCATCGTGAGATGCAGATCCTTGTAGTGTTTCCTTGAGGTCCTTGTTATCTAAAATTGAAAGTAGAGAATTAGTAATGAGCAAATTGCTCGAGTAACGTCATATATAATGATACATGTTGTAATAAATACATAAAATACAACAAAATAGTACATAAAAATGAAAATAAGATAAATAAGTAATAGAAATTTAACTTCTAAAGAGAAGTTTGTCTAAAATTTTATGCCCCTTTTACAAATTATCTTCATTCTTCTAATCTATTTCATTCTCTCTAAACATGCAGGTTCATTCATTCTATACCTTATTACCATCATAATGATTTTGTCAACGCATCATAGTTTTTCTCCAAGTTTTAATTGTCATATATATTATAGTGCTAATTATACATTAATACAGATATATCAATTATTAGAGCCATTATAAAATGTTTACTTCTAGAAAGAAGTTTGTCAAAATTGTACGTCTCCTGTACAAAATATCTACATTTCACCTCATACGTTTCATTCTTTTGTTATTTACAATGTTCGTTCATTCTATATCATTTTGCCCCTTTACAAAGCATTGTCAGCATATTTATAACAAATCAAAAAGATTCTGTCAACGCTTATATAATATTTACAATATTTACATGTCATGTCCGAGTAAGTTTCCATATATAGTATTTTGATAGTGCCATAAATAATGCCATTGAGTTTGTCCCACACTGTCAGAATTACATCACTTGTCAAAAAGTGTGCAACTGGCCTCAGGGAGGTGTCCTCTACTAAATTTTCGAACTCGAAAATAGAGTCGAAATTTGCTGCATTGCTGTCTAAAGCCTTTTTGAAAAAGTTTTGATTTAGTTTGTTAAAGTGATGTTCGAAACTGTTCAACTCTAGGTCCGTGTGAATACCTACGTTTCTTTGATACCACTCTGCGCCAGTTAGCTTTCTCAAGATCTTGTTCTGCGTTGCTGTGAGTTTCCCAAGCTCACGTTCTGATACATTACACCATGCTTGCGAGGCATAGGTCATTATCGGTCTTATCATGAAGGTGTACAGTAACCTCTTCAGTTTCAAGCTCAATTTTTCGCTGTACATGATGAATTGCAGTTTTAATGTTTCAGCATTGGCTTTATTTTTAACATTTTTCACATGATCCGACCAAGTCTGTCTGTTGTTAATGACTAGACCTAAGTAGGTAGCTTTGTTTACCCTTGGTATCACTTGGTTAAAAAGTACTAGGTCATTATGCTCTCTAATTGATTTCCTGTTCTTCTGGATAATCAATAGTTGGGACTTTTGGGCATTTATCTCGAATTTCCAATCTAAACACCATTCTTCGTAATCGTAAATCTTTTCTTGCAGTTTCTCAATAGCCATGTTCGGGTTACTATATTTCACTATGACACCTGCGTCATCTGCGTAAAATGCAGTTAGACTGTTCCAAATACTACTCCTTTAAAAAAAATAATAAATCATACTTTTTGCGTAAACTAACAAAAAATTGCACGAAGAGTAATAATATCTTAATAAATATACACTGAAGAGTCAAAAAAATTGGTACAGGCATGAGTATGCAAATAAAGGGGTAGGGAGCCGATCAAACTACAGCGCTGCGATCGGCAACGCGTATATAAGACAACTAGTGTCTAGCGCAGTTCTTTGTGATTTATTTTAGACATGACTCTAGGCTTACAGCGAACCCGGTGAAGGAGCAACCCTGTAGGGTCCCATCCGGGCAAGATGTAGGTCTATTAAACTTAAAATGATGAGCAACCCGGTACGAGCGGTTGTTCACCGGGACGACCGGGTCATCGTTATATCAGAGGCTCACACTAATTGATATATAAACAATGTCAATATGTAAATATTGTAAATATATAATAATGTAATTTTCCTTATTTCACAATCTTGTAAATTATCTTGTACATATTTATTTTTCAATTCATTGTTTCTTTAACATGCCAATGACTCTAGGGACTTTCCCAGTACCGGACCTTATAGATAACTAACCAATGTTAGTAAACTTCTTTTTCTTTTCCCTGAACCAAAGCCACTAGTCTCAGTTGCCCTAGGGCCAGTAAATAGATGAAGAAGTGAGGTGCCCGCATTCGCGGACAGGTACTTCGACCAACTACATATCCAAGTCCAAGTCCAAGCGCAGTTCTTAGAGCTGTTACTGCTGCTACAATGCCAGGTTATACAGATTTAAGTGAGTTTGAACGTGGTGTTATAGTTGGTGCACGGGAGATGAGACATAGCATCTCCGAGATAGCAATGAAGTTCGGATTTTCACGTACGGCCATTTCAAGAGTATACCGTGAGTATCGGAAATCCGGTAAAACATCAAATCTACAACATCGCTGCGGTCGGAAAAAGATTCTTGTAACGTGATGTTCAGAAGATATCCCCACCCCCTCTTACTCCCAATGGTTTATGGACAGCCCTAGGATTCATGGTGTCAATTATCTCCAGCACTATTTCACACATTGATCGAATACATGCCACGTCGTGTTGCGGCACTTCTGCGTGCTCGCGGAGGCCCTACACGATATTAGGCAGGTATACCAGTTTTTTTGGCTCTTCAGTGTATAAAAAGACCTTCCCGTGTATTTTTATTGAAATAAATGCACTATTTTTTCCAATATAAGTGATTTTTCTACGAAAATTGCTCTCTTCATGCATCTTATCGATATAGTGTATGTGTAATATGCATAAAGACCCACCCTATTAATTTAGGGTATGAGTTAAAAATCTGTACTATCCCTGCGGCAGGCTCAATCAGTGCCGGTCGGGGAACCCGGTGAAGCCCCACCGTGGCATTTGTTAGAATTTGGATCAGTTTATTATAAGTTACATGACAACAGCCCGACAATTTATTTTCAGCAAGGGATACATTACAAGTTGTTCAAAATATGCCACAAGGGATAATGACAATTAATCGTTTAAAACACAAAAAAAAGGGAACCACTGAATTGAAATAAGGTCATAGGATCCTAATAAATTAAGAAAATATTAGGTCAACAGATCCTTATATTATCATACAAACCCTTACGTATTTCAGTAATAAGTTGGCTGCACAAGGCAGCACACAGGCCAGGGCTGTTTGAACTCAGGTCCAAGAGTGGAAACAACAACTCAAAACATAGACAATACAGGCAGTTAAAAGTAAAAGCATCAGATAAAAGATCAAAAGTAATGACAAGCATAAGAGTAAAAGTTGGCAGTGTAAAAACATAGAATGTATACCCAAAAGTGGAAAAAGCAATACAATTCAAAAGATTCAAATGAGTTAAAAAGAGATATGATAAAAGGTACGGGATAAAACATTAAGAATACAAAGGCTAAAAATACATCAGAAATGCAACAAAAGGCTAAAATACAACAGTAACAATCCTCCAATAAATTAAAAGTAGATGGTAAAATACTGTAAAAATGTAAATATAAAATACGATAGTATACCTTAAAATAGTAGTAGATAAAAACAGCTAGGTAAGACCAAAAAATACATGAGAAAAAAAATGAGTAGAAATGGGACACCCAGGGTGGAGTGTGCAGGTTCCGGGATCTTATCGATATAGTGTATATGTTACCGGCAAAGTATAAAATGCCGGCATTATATATAATGCCTGACGTTTTTAGGCAAACTATGAAATATGAGAAGTATTATGTACTTTATTATATATAATGACGGAATATATATAATGGTACGAATTATATTGGTACGAATACATATAATGGTACGAATTATATATAATGACGGATGGTATTTAGGCAAAGTATGAAATAAATCTCCTGATGAGGTTTTTAAGTAAATGATGTGCATGCTACTGTGAATGACCGAAATCGGTGGTTGTTGACTTTCACCGGTGAATGTTGACAATCACATAAACGCTCTGGTGAATGTCCGAAATATTTATTACATCCGATTTGATATTAATTTATTCGTGGATATAATTACATTTATTCGATATTTTAATACTTACTGACGATAGATAAGAAGAACACCAGTCTAGGATATACCGGATAAATGTATACCGGGCAGTGACCCATGACCTTAAAAAACATCAGTGCAGGGTATACCGGGCAAATGTATACCGGGCAATGGTTTTTTAAGGTCAAGCGCCATTGCCCGGTATACATTTGCCCGGTATACCCTACACTGAAGTTTTTTTAAGGTCAATTGCCATTGCCCGGTATATATTTGCCCGATACTCCAAACATTGATGCTTCTTCTAATCTATCGTCAGTAAGTATTAAAATATCGAATAAATGTAATTATATCCGCGAATAAATTATTATAAAATCGGATGTAATAAATATTTCGGACATTCTCCAAGGCGACTATGTGATAGTCAACATTCACCGGTGAAAATCAACAACCACCGATTTCGGTCATTCACAGTAACATGCACATCATTTAGTTAATAACCTCATCCGGACGTTTATTTCCTACTTTGCCTAAATAGCATCTGGCATTATACGAGACATATATATTGCCTAGGCAATGTGTGAAATATACATCATTTCATATTTTGCCGGCTAGTTTTAGGAATTATATATAATGTTTAGGCTTTATATATAATGCCGGATTTCTTACTTTGCTGGTAACATATATAATGTGAAACGTAGAAATATTTTTTTTTTGTAAAAAGGCACTAAAGGCTTTATATTTTTAATAATATTCCTTCTTTATATTTTTAATAATACAAATCATATAATTGATATCAAATAAAAAAGATTATTCTCATTGACGTAGAAAATGCATCGATAATACTTTAGTGAAGAATTAAGATAATAATATGTTAATAAAATCAAAAATTTGGACTAATAGGAATTTTAATTCAAAATTTGTGTCAAAATATACCCATTGGTAATGTGCATTTGCTATTACTGCACATACATCATAGTGTTTTTAGTCTTACTATCGAATGTGCAGTTGTACGTAGTGACTGTTTTGCAAATTTTACAATAGGGCATACGAAATAAAGTGGTCTATTGGTCAGGAATCAATTAAAATTAATTCGATTCACCATGAAATGATGATATTGATATAAATAATAATAATTGAAATAATACATATTTTTAATACGCCCCTGCAGTGAACGTTTTGTCGTCGCTTTTCAATTTATTTTATCAAAATTTGTTTGTTGTACTTCTTTCCTTTTGAAGCTTTTTTAAAAGTACTAGTCTGGTTCCAGATACTTTGCATTACATGTCGGAAATTACTCCATTTAGCTACTTTTAATGATAATTGATAGCCGTTTATAATTATTGCCACAGCACTTTCCATGTTGAACTGTCCAATAGCATCAGTCATTACCTCTTCGGAACAAAGTTGCCATATAACGCCGTGCAAACTTTTGTTTGCATTTTGTGTTTGCTCTGAGGTACAGCGTTTCAGCAAATCATCACATGCTAAGCGTTGATATACTAGCATATTTTTGGCCTAACTCGTCTATAATAGTTTGCGGGCTTTTATATAAGTCTAACTGTCCAATAAAATATCAATCTAACTATCAGAAAGGAAAAAATATTAAAAAGAAGTTCAAGTGGCTGCATTGACATACGTGACATGTTTGTCGGAGGGGTAGGGTGCATTACATGCTTAAAAAGTAATTACAAATCTTTTATCATCAAAGTAAAATATTTTTGCTTCAGCTAGCTTACTGGCACTTAAATATTTTTAAGTGGATAACTGTTATTTTTTATGAGAATAACTTGATATTACGTATTTCGTTATAACTTAATAAAACAAACATGTGGGACTATATGTTGTTGTTATTGAAATAATATTTTTTGCACTTCATAATATAAATGGATTTTATAAGAAAAGTTTTTTTTTTCACCTTTAAAGCAACGACGCATATAATATAAAAATAAGGCAAAATGATTTAGCAAAGTATTTTGACATTAAGATTTTAAAATACTATTTAATATTTTTAAAACTAAATTTTTCTTTATTTCTCTGTCCTCAACTTATATAAAATGTTAATTCGCAGAAAAATATATAATTTTATTTTAAAAATTCTTATTAAAAATGGATACAAAAAAGTATACTCATTTGAACAAATTTTTAAGTTAGGAAAAAGCAAAAAAGTTATTGAAATCTGCCACTCTTTATTTAGGTAAATGAGTTAACGTTCATAAACATCAAAATCTGATTGATTTAGGTTAAAATATGAATGTGTCTTTCATCTTTTCTGTTTCCTCCCTTAAAGTTTCTATATAACTAAAACAATATTAAAATCAATGCTTATTAAAATGAGGGAAAAATTATTTAAATAAATTTTTATATCATGAGTTGATTGCGAAAATTAACCTTATGCAGAATGATACTAAATACATTCAGTCTTGCTTAGATGAGACTTCTAAAAGCATGTTTTTCTTAATGTAATAAAGTTGTCAAGAAGGGCAATGATTTTCGATTTCTTAATTATGTCTCTGTATGACTTTCAGGTTTGAGAACAATTTTTTAGCATAAATTTGTATCTATTCATTTATTAGTAACTTTCTTTTAATTTTTTAAGCTGGATGAAGAACAAGTATTCAGCTAGAAAAAAACGAATTTAAATTCAAACGAAACCCGCATTAAGATGCATAAGAGAGAGTTACAAAGTACGTAATTACAGAAAATATAAAAAATACTTTCTTTTTATTAAGCAAAAAATAATAAATTAACAGCGGTCAGAAATCAATGACATAAAGAAACGAAAATCCCGAGGTGCAAAAAGCTATCTATGGTAATAAATTAATTTATGTCAGTACAATTAAGTACAGTGCCCAAAACATAAATGGACCACCCTGAATATCTTTTAATCTAGTGATATGATCACTTGAGGGGGTGATCTCAAATATGTTATTATTGGGTGCAGACGATATTTTAAATTACAAAATCAGACACAAAAACGCACTTTATCTGAATAAATGTACCTTTTTTTCGAATGATTCGGATTTCCAATCTCCAAAATTTAGGGGGTCAGAATACGTGTTTACATGAAATTTTGGCAAATAGCATAGCATAATTAATGAAAAAATTGATTTCTACAACTTTTATTATTAATGTTATTTTCACAATACATTTGTATTTATGTATACTTTTTCAATGCATATTTTGATGCCAAGGAAGCACTTTTTGATAATTCTCTCTTGAATAAATCGATTGGAAATGCTTATCACACATAATTTGTACTCAGGACAACGTAAATCAATGTTCGAAATATTGTTCGGAATTAAATGTTTGTCCCTTAAATAGTTTATGTTTAGCGACATTCCTCTTTGTTGATGAATTTTAGGAATCTTTCATTAACTTCATGAAAGATCTCATATTTAAGGAAGAGAAGGCTCCCGTGGATCTTGAAATCAAGAAATTAATCTCGTATTATTCAGAGAAGCTCTTTACCTCATCATTATATTGTGAATAACTTTCATTGTTGCCTAATTACATTGTTAATAACTTTCAATAAATATTAAAATAAATTTTAAAGATTCAAATATGTTTGAATATTTGGTAGGAATTTTTAAAGAAATAATTAGTAAAATATAGCAAAATTTTAATTTGTTAATTTCGTGCCAAATTTTTTGAAATTATACACATGATACAAAAACTATTTGAATGATTAAATGTACAAGAGTCGTGGTGTAGTGGTTAGAGCGTCCGCCTTACGGATACGAGGTCATAAGTTCAGTCCCATTTTGGGGAGGGAGATTGTTCACAGAGCTTATAATAGTTTTTATTCAAAGATCATAAATTAAGAAGAAAATTTTTTGTTAATTATGTAAAAATTGATTCATTATTATTTTATTTGGCAAGTATCGCTCATCATACGAGTTTTTAAAAACTAATTATAATATTATAATTTTTTTACTTCAATCAACATAAATTAGAAGCAATTTCTTTGTTTAATTTGTTAACATTAATTTATTAATTTTTTTTGCGACAAGCAATAGAAATTATTTTCTTAATCAATAAAAATATTTAATTTATTAACCGTATATAAGTTTTTTCAAAATAATTATTTAGACATTTGTCTACTTTTAAATTCCATGCAATGAAAGAAACATTTACTTTATATTAAAATACTGATTTAAATTTTTTTCTTTCCAAAAACTTCATGAATTTTAAAAATAAAATTAAAGTACTTTGAAAAATTTATCAATCTTTATTCTTTAATGTATATATATATTACTGAAAAAAAATCATACATATTAAAAGACAAGTAAAAAGAAAATTCTCATAATTAGTTTTCGTAATAAAATTTAGTGTGGAAAGATTTAAAATATTTGTTGTTATTAAAAGACGTTTTTACGCAAAAAAAAATTTATTCAATTTTGCTTTGAATCTTGAATTTTATATTCTAGAAATTGTTTAATTATAAAATCTGATATGCAATGTGTAAATTATTTATGAAAATCATATATAATAAAAAATAATATAAATATATAAAATATAAAAAATATTATAAATATATAAAATATAGAAAATATTATAAATATATAAAATTTAAAAAATGACATGAAATAGCTTAAAATATAAATAATAATTGTAAGTTTTGTTGTAATGTCAGAAAAATATTTTTTTTTATAAGAGTAAGTTATTAAAATGTTTTTTTTTTTAATTTAATGTTAAGAACTAATAAAGATTAGTCCTTATTTCTTCGCAAAATACTATTTATGACTGAGTTTTCGTATATGTTAAATTGAAGTGCTTTAAAAAATAGTGTGAGCATTAGTTCGTTTTTTTTTCTTCCGAACTGTCAGTTTTAGTCTTCCTTGCATTGAATAGCCTGTTTTTTTTCTTCGTTTTTTTCATATCGGGCAATAATGCTATATAACAGGGAATTTACCTAGGGACACAATGCTTGGATGGTTTTAAATAGTTAATGACGTTAAATAAATTGTTTTTAATTATTTAGATCATATAAATAAGGAAGAAAAAGATTTAAGTTAGGGAAAGAGAAAGTTCCTCAAAAATTGAAGTTAAGACCAAAATTTTGCAATGCTATTACATATACCCTAAAAAAACAAACCCACCTTTAAAAAAAAAAGAGGAATTAAATATCTGTCTTTTCATATTTTGACATTAGTGTGACTAATTTTTTCTATGTTTTTTGTCCAAGACTTCTTCATTTAAGCTTAGTTCCGGGTTGATAGGGTCTTAAAGAACCATTCTAGTCCTTGACGGGGCCGGTACTTGATCCTCGACACCACCGAGTACATGCAATATATGTATATATGCAATATATGACGAATATCTGTGGAATCGATGGGCCTGTGGTCGGTTGTATTGCTGTACCAAATGTACAGGGATCTGGAGAAAATTTCCTACCCCTTCAGATTCAGGTCTAAATGGATGATTAGCCTGATGTGCAGCTCTAGTGCGACGTAACTAAAACTCCTACCTTCATTAATTCGTGGACACGTCATCTGTTTACACTGTGTTATCTGGGAATACAATTTCAATAAAATCTTTTTAGTGTATACATACATTGCTTTTAAAATGTAGGCAAATATCAACAAGCGAAAACACCGACTCAAAAAAATTTACTTTATTTATCTGAAGCACTGAAGAGGGAAACGGAACGTTTAACGAAAATGGATTCTTCCAGCTAACGATAAATATGAAATTTTTAATATATTATCTGAAAATAACTAGATCCACGAGGAATGTTTACACTCGACTCCCTTTTTTGCCATTTTTGTTATAAAGTTTTCAAATCCAATATATTACATTTTTCTTTTTTTTTTTCTCAAATGAAATCATGATTTAAAATGTGCTTTTTATTTAAATGTGAATTTTTTTATGTAATAAATATTTTATGAATTTGTTCAAACTATTATTTTGAACACGGTCATCACTAGCAACTAAAAAATAAAAATAATACCTAAATCATGAGACCATGCCTTCATGCATGGCAATTAATGTATGAAAATCTTCACCCACGCAGACGAGAAAAACAAAAAATAAGCACGAAATTTTAGAAATAACCAGTAATCATGATATAATAATTAAAATTAAGCATAGATAAATAAATGTACATCTTGATACCATGTTGATACGTAGTTAGATTAAATCTTTTTGATTTGATCGAAGACCTAACGTAGAATGTATTCTACAATATCTTTCTTTTTCTCATTTCGGATTAAATGGAAATCTTACAATTTATGGTTCATTGATCAGCCTATATGACGCACAAAAAAATGAATTTATATTTTTAGTTTTACAACTTCAAAATACATCTCATTAATATCTCATTTAGTTAAATTACTATACTACAATCCCCCAAATGTTACAGATCAAGTCTTTGATTGCAAATGAAGATACTGGTGAGAAGAAGCAAAAAAGTGCAAAATTTTATGTTGTTAATATGCAAATAAAATCTCATTTTTCCTCTCCTTCTGAAATAAGTTGCGCGAGTTGCGTGATGTAATACAACGACTTCCCGATAGGGGAAATAGATATATATTTGTTGAAGAAGCTGGCTAGTTGTTGGTTGATTCAGATGTGTAGCACTGTGTGTGCGAACTATTGTTTCCTCATATTATGATTTAATAAATACTTTATTTGCCGGCATTAGCCTCTGTGTTATTCAACCAAACAACAGTGGTAGCAGAGCGTGGTTTACGATCATCATGGAGAAAGACTTAGCTTTTGGATTTCAGAAGTTGACTGGAACTAATTATCATCTTTGGGCCATGAAAATGGAAGCGGTTTTGAACCTCAAGAAACTAATGTCGGCAGTGACAGAGGAAGCTCCAACTGACCCTGGTAAATGGCAAGTTTGGGAAACTACTAACCAAGATGCCGTATCATACTTGAAATTGTCACTATCAGGCGAACAAGCTTTGCAATATGCAGAAGAAAAGAATGCAAAAGCTTTGTGGACAAGAATTAAAACTACCTACACTGGGCTTGAGGAAGATAGAAAGATTGATGCGGGTGCCGAACTTAAGAGCTTAGAAAAAGCTGGATTCAGAAGCCGTAAACGATTATATAGCTCGAGCTAAAGAATTTTCGACTAAGTGTGCTTCCTTGGGACTGAAAATATCTGACAGAGAATTAGTGTTCAACACGGTCAGAGGTCTAGCTGGAAAATATGAGCGCATAAAGCAAGTTTTAAAAACGCAACGAGAAAAATCGATAGAAGAAATACTTGAAGTCTTAAGGGAAGAAGAAAAGGATTTACTACAGAAATCCCGTGGACATAGAAATTTGGAATCCGCATATGCTACTCAGAAGAAGAGTTTACATAGGAAAATTTGCTACGCCTGTAGACGACCAGGACATATAGCAAGGGATTGTTATTCGAAACATCAAAGAGTGGGAACAGATAGAGGCTACAAACCATCGACACGCAGAGTAAAAGGTCGCCGAAAACTAAATTTTCAAGAGACATTGGTATCCGAAAGTGCTACTCCAGATGATTACGCCTTAGTTTCAGCTGAACAGAAAGGACAAGTGGACGAATGTTGGATCCTGGATAGCGGAGCCACGTCTCATATGTGCAAGGGTGAACGCTGGTTCGAATCTATAGAAGCTTGCGACAGTAAAATATACCAGGCAGGTAAGACTTTTACATTAGATACTAAAGGAACCGGAACTGTTAAAGCTATTTCACTAAGTAATAATGCAAGAATTATAATTAGTAATGTATTGTATGTACCAGAATTACGTCATAATTTACTGTCAGTTACATGTTTAATGGATTTGGGGTTTAATGTAAAATCACATTCAAACTCAGTATTAATTATTGCTCCTAATGGACGCGTAGTTCTGAAAGCTTTAAATGTGAATAAAAAATTGGAAGTTAAGCTAAAACCTAATGTTAATAACGAGGTATGTCTTTCTGAGTGTAACAAAGTTAAAAATAACGCTGAAATGAATGTAATTTGGCATAAAAGATTGTGTCATTTAAATGCTGATTATATGCGTAAAATGTGTAAAATGTTGAATTTAAAAATTGATAATGAATTGTCTTGTGAATCATGTGATATTTCTAAGATTACCAGAAAACCTCATTCTAGTATTTTAACTCCTCAAAGTTCAACAATTTTAGAATTAATACATGATGATTTGTGTGGGCCATTCCCAGTTAAGTCTTTAGGTAATTCGAGATATATTTTAATATTAGTAGATGATTTTTTTGCCATGTATTTTACTTATTTTCTTAAGAACAAAACCGAAGTATTTGATAAAATTGTAAGTTTTAAGTTGAAATTTGAAAACTTAATAAATAAGAAAATTAAGAAATTCCGTAGTGATAATGGTCTTGAGTTTGTAAACAAAGATCTTGAGCTTTATTTCACTGAATGCGGAATTACACATGAAAAATCTGTGCCGTACAACCCAGAAAGTTTGGGTAAAGCTGAACGAGCTAATAGAGTTTTGTTAGATAGAGCTAGAACATTAATCTATGATAGTAAACTTCCTTTACATTTTTGGGCTGAAGCAATAGCCTATGCAACGCATGTTACTAACCTAACTCCTCGTAAAGGTAAAACTGAAGTTCCAAAAGAATTATTTTTTAATAAGAAGCAGAACAATAAATATCTACGCGTTTTTGGATCTACAGTATACTATTACGTTCCTAAAGCTTTAAGACACAAACTTTCTATTCCAGGTAAAAAAAGGTATTATGTTGGGATATTCGAATGAAAGACGAGCTTATCGTATTTACGACCCTGAAAGAAATAAAGTAATCGAAGAGCGTTCAGTAAAATTTAATGAGAAATTATTAGGTAGTAGTAATTTGTTTAGTGAGGATAAATCTAATGACATAGATGAATTTTTTAATATCCAAACTAACGTAGAAGACCAAAATACAAGTTTTGAATTTCCACTGGATTTGAAAGATACCCGAGATTTAAGTGAAACTAAAACTCGCGGTCGTCCAGTAGGTGCAACAAAAGAAAAAATTAGGGAATTAAATGAACAACGAATAATTGAAGACGAAAACAGGTTACTAGAGCTAGGAGTACGTCGATCAGATAGAATAAAGGAAAAAGCAAGTTCAAACTTAGAAACTAATATTCCGGGTAATTTTGATGAAGCTAAACGTGATAAAAATTGGTTAAAATGGGAAAAAGCAATGAATGAAGAATTAAATTCCATTCACGAACACGATGTTTGGGATCTAGTTGATAAACCTGAAAATGTAAAATTAGTTAAGAGTAAATGGGTTTTTACTATGAAAGAAAATAAATACAAAGCTAGGTTAGTAGCAGCAGGTTTTAATCAAGTAAAAAAGCGTGATTATTTCGAGTCTTATTCACCCGTATTAAGTACCGAATCTTTGCGTTTGTTGTTAGCATTATCTGCCAAATTAAATTTAGAAGTAAAATTTTTAGATATCAAAACTGCATATCTTTATAGTAATTTAGAAGAAACTGTATATATGACTATTCCCCCTGGTTTTAAACATTTGTATGGGGAAAATAAAGTATGCAAGTTAAAACGTAGTCTTTACGGATTACCCCAATTAGATCGAAATTGGCATTTACATCTTAAACGGGAATTAGAAAAGCTTGGTTTAAAACAGCTAGCTTAGGATAATTGTATTTTCACTAGAATAGAGAATTCTAAGTATTTTTATATTGGAATATACGTCGATGACTTAATAGTTATTTATTCAGATCTACAAATGTATAATGATATAGTGGGAAAATTATCTCGGATATTTGAAGTGAAAGAAAGTAAAGAGAATAAATTTCTAGGTATAGAAATAAATAAAAGTGAGAAGGGCGTAACTTTGTCTCAAACTGAATATATAAACTATTTACTGTAGAAACATGGTATGTTTGATTCTAAATGTGCAAAAACACCAATCGTAAGAGGTGAGGATAGGAGTTTTAATTGTTCAAACGAAATGGTTAACCAAACACAATATCAAGAATTAATAGGGGAACTTTTATATCTCTCGAACAGAACACGACCTGACTTAGCATTTGTCATGAGCTACTTATCTCAATTTTATCATAAACCTGAGAAACGACATTTTAATTTAGCTAAAAGAGTGTTAAAATATCTCAATGGTACAAAGGATAAGAAATTATTTTTTAGTAACAAATCAGGACTTTTGAATGCTCATGCCGATTCAAGCTGGGGAAATGCTGAAAATGGGAAATCATTTTCAGGAGAAATTGTAATGTTAGGTGATTCTTTAATTTTATGGAAGAGCAATAAACAAAAAACAGTTGCTCTATCTACTTGTGAAACGGAACTTGTTTCTTTAGGTGGTGTCTGTAGAGAACTAATGTGGATATTAATTTTATTGAAAGAATTGTATTGTTCTATATTTGTAAAGAAACCTGTGACCATTTCGTCTGACAATCAATCTGCAATTGATTGGTTGAATAGTGCAAAATCATCTTCTAGAACGAGACATATAAATTTGAAGCTTCATTACGTAAAGGATATAATTGGCAAAATTATTAAAGTAGAGTATGTGCAAACGGACGAAATAATCGCAGATTTCCTAACTAAAGCTGTAACTTTTGACAAGCTCACTTGGACTGTGTCGTAAATAAATTTAATTGATTAATTGTTAATAAGTTTAAGTTGTATGAGAAATTTAGTATATTTATGTTTTATATTTTGTGGAAAAATGTGTATTTATTCGCTGGGGGAGTGTTGTTAATATGTAAATAAAATCTCATTTTTCCTCTCCTTCTCAAATAAGTTGCGTGATGTAATACAACGACTTCCCGATAGGGGAAATAGATATATATTTGTTGAAGAAGCTGGCTAGTTGTTGGTTGATTCAGATGTGTAGCACTGTGTGTGCGAACTATTGTTTCCTCATATTATGTTTTAATAAATACTTTATTTGCCGGCATTAGCCTCTGTGTTATTCAACCAAACAACATTTTAAAATAAATAATCACGTATTTTAAATAATCTTGTATGTCTTCCGAAGCAGTGATCTTAATTTATAATATTTATTCATGTTTTTCTTTTAATAATAAATTATTGTTGTAATAATTTTACATTCCCCGAACGAAAAACAGCAATTTTTATGAATTCGTGAATTCATAAAAATTATAAGAAGCATTATAATCGGTTTTTTGTAATGTACTAGCTATTCAAATAATATTATACTAGTTAAAAGACTATTATATCTCTGGAATGAAAATAACACAGCATAACAATATAATTCCATTTTCCTTTAAGTCATGAGGTAAAATAGTAATAATTTTTTAAAAAATGCTTGACAGTTTTATTTAACTTTTTAAAAATATTACATAAAGTAATTCTACAATGCAGCATTTTATTCCAGGTTTAATTAGAATAATAATAAGAAAAATAAGAAGAAAAATGAAAATAGATGAAAAATTAAAATTGATCCACCACATAGGCTCGAAAGTAATGTTTCACATTGCTTTCAATTAATTGAGTTTTCGTTTTACAAGTGGATTAAACGATACTGAGTTTCAACTTTTTACTCCTTTTCCGTGGGCCCAACTTCTACACAAGGATTGCTACCCCTACACTAGACGACGCTACTTAGCTTTTATTTATATTTTGTTGCTGCACGCCTGTTATATCAGGTTGTGAATATATACGACAAATTCAATGATAAGTTCTTTTATTACTTAATTCAATTATTACTATTTAATCAATTATTACTATACTCAATCAATTATAATGCTTCACTATCGAAAAAAGTAAATGATTATTGTAGTTAATTCTGCTTGAAATATAAGCAAATTTTCTAAGCCTCTCCTTTGCAAAGTTTAACAAACTAAGACAAAACGTAACGATTTCGGAAAAAGGAAAGAGAATTTGCTGATTCTCATTTACTGAGCATAAAATGTAAAGAGAGGAAATACAGGCCCTTATAAACGATTGCTGTGCAGTTAAGATATGTTTAATAAATTCACGATTTTTTTAAAAGTATTCTGATGGCCCCAAAGCTTAATGAAGGAATATTAATTTTGAAATACTGAGTTAAACTAGTTGCGATCTTATGTAAAAAAAAATGTCCGTTTTAAAGCTTTAATATCAAACATTATTCTGCAGATAATACTTAAATATTATTAATCACTAGGAGGCTTCGCCCCCTGCTCGCTGGCGCTCGCCAACCCCCGGAACTGCTTTCGCAGTTCATTTCGGATCGCTTTGCTCGCTCATTGGATACGTTCTTAACGTCTAGCTTTTGCATACTTTTTTGAATACTGAAGTTCCGAAAACTTTTCAATGTAGAAAATTCTAAACCTGTACATTTCAATATTAATCTGAAAATGCAAGCAATTCACATATTTTTCTTAATCACACTATTCTAAATTTCAGTTGTTGAGAAAAGTAACTGTTGTAAGTTTTGTTTCAAAATCTTGCCCACCAGAGGGCTAAAGCCACGTGTTGTAAAACAATATGAAATAGTAGTCTGCCACTGAACGCCGGATGTAAAGCATCGGCTTTGATGAAGATATTTTTGTATTTTTAATTCTCTGAAGGGCGCCACCCTAATAATATGGAATTTGTAAAATAAATGTAGATATTTTTGATTGTTGATGAAGCCCATCATTTTGTGTTTTCATCAGTTTTCAGAAGCAGAACAACTATAAGTTTTTTTATTTTATCACAAAAATATAAAATGTATAAAAAACAAAGAAAAGAGTAAGAAAATGAGTATAGTCATAGAAAAAGTCAAAATTATAATATAGTATTTGTCAGTTGAAATAAAACTTTTTGCTTAAGTCATTTCTAACAATTCAAATTTCTCCGAGACAATTCTAAAGTATAAATTAAGGTAGTATTGTTAAGTTGAAACACAATGTTTTTAGTTTTGATGTCAGCAATACAATTTAATTTTCACAAAAACGATTGCTTCCATTGTTAAATTCAATGTCAAATTTTTCTGAGGCAACTCTTAACCTCTAAATATTACTTTTTTATGTACACATTTCTAAACGTCAGTATTCAACCACAAAACAACTTAGAGTCCTCAAATTTAGCATGAAGTTGTAAAATGTAATGAAAGAGGTCATAGCAATAATAAAAGTAGAAGTAAAGTTAGTACTGTAAAATTAAAACAATATTTTTAATCAATGAGCCAAGTTCTTCAAGAAGCAGTTGTAGAAGTAGGTTGTTTATTTAAAACTTTTTATAGAATTTCTTTAAAAACACAATTGTTAATTTGGGCATTTGGCGATACAACACTTATAGAATTGAAGGATTTGTTACGTCAAGCGCTCAGGTATCATAATTTTGATCTAGTTGCGCTTCTATGTCATTTTGATTTATGTTGCTAAGTTAACTTTCAAAAAATTCTATGGCTGGCAACAGCATTTTCATTTTTTAAGTTGTTTATTTTTATTTCTTTTAGAATTCGTTATTTTTTGGGCGAAATGTTTTTTAACCTAACAGAATTCTTTGCCGACTGATATATGAAGAAAATAAAGTAAATATTTAAGTGTTGTGAAAAGAATCTTATTTAGCTGTACAAAGTACTTCAGCCAAAATTTGGGAGCCACGTAAGAGAATTATATATATTAGATCAGAAACACATCATTAAAAGGCAGAATGCTTTGGTGTTATCAAAATGTAAACAAAACAAAGCAAACGTTGCCACCGGTGGAAAAGAAATACAGCCAAAATTTGGGAGCCACGTAAGAGAATTATATATAATAGATAGATGGTCGACTTTACACACTAAAATATGAGTAACGGGGATATTTTCCTTCTGAGACTCGTTGCACCTACTATTGTGGATTTCAAACTTGCATACATTTACATAAAGAAAACCTGTAGAGGTATGCCAGGGGGTAGTGGCTACAAGATATACCCTTTGAGTTTCTTCTCATGTTTTCAGTTTTTTCCCTTGTTTTTGTTTTCAGTGTGATGATAGCCACTGGAAGTTACCAAGACCTGTTGATTATTCTGCCACAAGTGATGATAAACAAATCTTCCAGAGTAGAAAAGAATATTTGCTTGATTTATATGTAGAAATTATTGAGTTATGCAAGTATTGACTGAACATGACATCTTTAAGTTAAACTAACTATTTATTCAGTATACTACAAAAAAGAAACAAAATGGAACGATGATCGTAATATATATATATAAAAATAACAAAGAGCACGGGCTTCATAGGTGAAAGTTAAATTAGTAGTGCTGATGTGCTCCCAGATTTCCTAAATATGTAAATACCAATGTTTTTTCTTTCTTATTAACACATCTACATCAATATTATAATGTATATTTTTCTGTTTCACTAATTTTAGGGGATATTTCTGTATCATAATCTGTCGCACTAACTGCAATTGCCAAGCTACCAAATAGATATAAACTTGCAATCTAAAGAAAAAAAACATGGATGTTTGCCAAATGGTTACGATTTATATCTTTCGAGTTGGTCCCTTTCGGTGAACTTTTTCTTTTTTTTTTTAGTTTCTCCGATACCACAAGTTGCCAAAACGTGGCGATCATTCTGTCACAGTTCATGTTATAGATATCTCCTCTAATTTTATGAGGCAAATAAAAGGGGATGTTTCCCTATTTGTACTAGATTGTGCCAACTACAAAAGCTAAAGAAAAAAAAGAAAGAATTTGTACTTAGCAAAAATTTAAAAAGAAGTATGTAGAAGTTATCCTGAGGGTTGCTACAACTTATCTTCTTTCAGTTACTCCCATTCTGTGATGTTTTCTTAGTTTTTCGTGGACCGCTGGAAATTTATGAATATTTTGCCATAGGTAACGACATAGAAATCCTCATTAAACTTTTAATTCCCGTTTAGGGATACTTCTGTATTGTGAGCAGTTGCGCCAACTGCTATCGCCTAGGCACCAAGTAGATTTCCAATTGCTAACTTTTTAAACGAATATGTAAAGGTGTGCGAAAGGTAGCTACGAGTTATACTCTTCAAGTTAATTTTTTTTAGTTCCTCCTGGTTGCTGCGTGGAAGTTGCTTAGAAGACATAGTGATTATTCAACGTTAGATCATGATACGGGCATTTTTCCTACTGTTTTGCCTACTCAGTACGAGATGGCATTTTTATTAACAAATGAGACTGGAAGCGTTTTATGTGCGAAGCAGTCCTATCATATTGTTATTAATTTGAGCTGTCTTATCTACTTACCTACCATTGTCTTATAAAGTATAAAAACTATTAGTTGTTGCATTTTTAAAAAAGTTGAGTAGTGGCAGTTGCGATTAATGGCAGTTTCTTTTAACTTTACCTTTTTTAAGAACCAAGGGTTAAATACGCTCTATTGGTGTCAATTTTATGACAGTCTATAGCAGATGGTTTCGGGATATAGTTCTTCAGCCAAAATATCGTGGATATATCATCTTGACAAACTATTGCAAATGAAAATCTCACATGGACAGAATAGTTTTTTGACAATTTATTTTGCGAGATGATAACTTTTAAAAAAAACACCAAGTTGAACAGTTACTGTAAATCCTTCTTCTTATTTTTGAAGCATTTTTTGAAATTTATCAGCTAAGCGATATGGATTTTGGTGAAAGGAAATAAATTGTTGTTTAACATGTGCCAATTTTTGTTTTCTTCAGCTTATTGCAGTAATTTTTAATGTTAAGTTATCTTTAGAATTATTCTTATTTAAGCTTTTATTTAAATTTACTTTGTTGTTTAAAACTTTTTTAATTCTTTTGTAGTCACTGTATTCTGAAAATATGCCTAGGTGAAATAGTTCAATTGGAATTTTTATTGCTAAATTTTTCTTTTAAACAATTTTTGTCTTGGTTTTTACCTAGCTTTTTACACTTCTAAAAACCTTGTTTTTATTAACTGTATGACGCAGTAATTAAGAAGTTTTCAGTTGGATTTATTCTTATCTGGAAAATATGCTAATTGGAAAGCTGAGATGTGAAATTTTATTTTGAGAACTAAAATAGATTTTTCTGTTTTACATTTGTATATAATCTTTTGTTTTTATTAGTGTTTTTTAAATAACACAGAATTTTAATAACATATTTTTAATAGATTATATTTCTGTTAATGTTGCTTTATGGATACTGTTTTACAGAAAATATTATTCTTAGCGTAGAAGTTTTGTTGTAACAATTAAGATAATTTTTTTTCTCTTTCTATTTCACTTTGTAACTTTTGTTTTTTTATAAGTACTTCTTGTTTAATTTTTGCTTTTCCCTTAAGCCCATTCCACAAAAATAGATAAGCATGTAGTATTTTCCAATAATAAATAAACTTATTTATTCGTAAAAGATATTTAATATTGAATTTTTATAAAAAAAAAAAAATATTGCGATTCAGCAGCGGAATATTCAGCATTTCACCATTTTTTTTTAGCTAAAATTCCGCCAAACCGTTACTCCTTACATTCCTAGTTCTGAATAATAAATGTGCCCGTATAAATAAAACAAAATATGTATGAATAATTTCTATTGTTTTTAAACTTATTAACTGAATGAATTTTCTTTTTCATTATCTATTGATGTACTTCTGAGAAAGATCTTTGGAAAAGATTAGGGTTTGAGAATAAGGCTCCATCAAGTTTCATTTGATGTACCTGAATTAAGTACGTATATAGAAATAACTGTATTTAAATTACATCCTTTTTTCTTGCACTTAAAAGTGGGTGAAAAAATTTCATAAAATTATAAACATGAACAAATCAACTATTAAAAATTATTTTAGATTACTTTTGCTGATACTAAAAATAGTAATTAAAATTTTTTTACATATTTTTTACTTGATGCAATATCATCAGCATTTGTAATATCCAGCTAATTTATAATAAAAGCTTCTGGTGTACGTTTCATCGTTAGTATCAAGCAGAATGGTAAACTGTTACAGTTTTTAAATCCACTATTTTTGCTGTCTTTAAGGAAATGTTTTATTTCGCTGGCACTTAAAGAATATGTGTATTATCTGCATTAAATTAGTCTTTTTATTCATAGTCCTCGATAAGTTCAAACAAATTCTGAAACTTCTGATCCTGAAACTTCTGGATTGCTTTTATGAATTCTTCTGCCATCATACAGATTGATGAATCACTCACTCAAAGGCAGAGGGAACTCAAACCAAACATTTGGCAAACATTCCAATGAATTATAAAAGGAAAAAGCAACATCAATTGAAAATTCTCGGGGAATCAAGACTTATACAAATTTCCCAGTATTTCAAATCTCCGTGGCAGAATCGCAGCGACACGGTGACATTGTTGCAGAATTTTACAGAGTTCTTGCAGAAAGATTTTTCTCTTGAAAAGAAGAAAATATTACTTTTCTTTTTTGCAGAAACATTTGAACACACAATATTTGAATCATGAATTTAGATAATCAGTTTTTGGCACTCTCAATTTTCACCAATAGTATCATAAATCGATGTAACGTCACTATAGTATTTTCGGCAGTTATTGATACTGATTTTCACTCGGTTTTTAAACATCTTGATATTTTTAAACAATATGGAAAATTCGAATCGTGCATTTGAGTATCTATTTTCTAAGGCAATTATTCTATCGAATTTTTGGAAGTTATAGATGTTGATTTCTCCTTAGTTTTCAAATCCGATATTTTTTATACGATATTATATATTACAACCTAATTTCAAAGCGTAACACTCTTTTGAGGAGTTCAATTTACGTAATTTCATCATATATTTTTTTTTTGGGGGGGGGGGCAATTACTACTACTGATTTCATGATATTTAATATTTTTTTATAGTGATGATTGCCAAAATGCGAAGAAGTAAATAAAGTATGTGTTTTCCCACCAACAAAATGTGATAATATCACCCATAATATTGAAATAAAAAATAATTTCATGTTAAATTAGAAAAATTATTATAGCTTTTTTTGATGTTATTTGCTATTTTAAATTAGAAACATATATGTTTGTTTGTATTAAAAGTATTTTGCAATTAGATATTAGTGCTAGAGAGTTTAGTCGCAGATAGCTCAAAAACATTCTGCTACAAGATTTCAAATTTTCCTTGTTTTAATTAAAAAGAAGCCAATTGTATAAATGTTTATATTTATTTATTTATTTATTTTTTTGTGTTCATCTGCAGTTTTCTACAATTCCGCACATTAGCAATCGAACTTTAAATATCGTTAACTTTAATCAATGATTTTATGTCTATGACAAAACCTATGATATTTTCCATTTATAAGATAAATCTGCCTATGATATTATCACTTTAATTTTATAAAGTTTTTTTTCAATAACTTCTCTATATTATTATACTTACATTAAATGAAAAAATTCTTGATTTCAAACTGTTAGAAAACATATTTTATTTAAATATCTTATTTTTCCAAGTGAATGTCTTTGTGCTTATTATTTGCTATTAAAGTATTAATGATTAAAATGTTTTAAAACACGATTCAATGTGTATATCAAGGTTGCAAAAAGTGCTTACCTTTTTCTAAAAGAGTTAGACTGACTTGTTTTCGTTAATTTATTACATTTTCTGGCATAGCATACTTGTGTTCAAACATTTTTTTTTAAAAAAAGTAAAATTTACGTTAAATGTCTAATATTGCAGAAAACTTATATATCTTGTAAGTTAAATAACTCATGCAATGGAAATTATCGCAACTACAAACTATATGAATTACAGTTTGACAAAAAAAAAAAAGAAAAAAAAAAAAAAAAAAAAAAAAAAATATATATATATATATATATATATATATATATATATATATATATATATATATATATATATATATATATATATATATATATATATATATATATATATATATATATATATATATATATATATATATATATATATATATATATATATATATATATATATATATATATATATATATATTCAAAATCTGATAAAAAACAATGGATACCCAACTAATGTAATAAAATTTTATATAAAATCATTGAATTAATCGTATATTTTGGTGGATATATTTAATAAACAATTTTTTTTTTAAATTTTTATGATCTTCCCATGTGCAAATCCATTTCAGGCCAAAATTCATTGCCAAAATTATTTACTAAATAATTTCTTTGTTAATTTATATATAGTTTGAAAGAAATAAAAATAAAGAGATTAGCAAGCGATTATTAGCGAAAAAATATGAATGAAATTTTACGCTACACCCGCAAAGTCAAGTTCCTCGCAAGTTTATCACATTTTAATTTTAATCGCCCCATTTAATCATTTCTTTATTGTCGCCAAATTACTTTTTTAAAAATAATTAATTTTATTTTTTCTTAACTTCTAATAAATAAAAACAGTTGAAACTTTAGATTTTTCAATTGAAAAATATGTAGATTAATATGGTATAAAAATATTCATGCCTTGTAATTCAAATTTTTTAATCCTCAATTTTATTAAATAATAAAAAATAATTAATAATTATAAAAATAATTTTTTTACTTGAAACTATCTTTGGGTAAATGAGTTTTATGAGTAGGTGAATTTTCTTTGAATTGCTCTATTAGTTTTAAAATATGACTAAAAACGTAAAAAGGGAAATTAACATTAAGGGGTTCGAACTTTGGATCGCTCTCCTGACCAAACTATGGGGACCATATTTCCCAGATTGCTGCTAACCCCTATATTTTGAAGGCTAAGAATCCAAGTATGTAAAAAAAAAATAGGTTTATTCAGAGAAAGTACGTTTTTGTGTCCGATTTCGTAACTTAATTAATAGTTGGCACTAATTAATCAGCATATTGGAGGTCACTCCCTGAAACCATTAAGATTGACACTTAGTTCGTGAAATTCCGATCATTAGAACGAAAGTTATTCAGGGTGATTCGTTTTTCTTTTGCAAACTGTACAGTAAACGCGTGAGAGTAAAATTTTTCCTATCTAAGTGACATCTTAATATTTTACCCTTATATTATTGTACTTTAGTTAAGTAAAAAGAGGAATCGTGTAAATAAATTTAAGATAAGTTCTTAATTAAGAGGGGGGGGGGCACTAACAACACAAAATCCCCTTCACCATGGATCTCTATAAATTTCATTTTTTAATTTATTTTATTTTTTTCCGAATTGATCACACCTTCTGTATACTTGTGGATTGTAAATCAGGTATTTCAAATCTTATTTTATGTTTGATTTCATATATATATATATATATATATATATATATATATATATATATATATATATATATATATATATATATATATATATATATATATATATATATATATATATATATATATATATATATATATATATATATATATATATATATATATATATATATATATATATATATATATATATATATATTATTATTATTATTATTATATTGCGAAATAGTTATGTTCATTATGGTTTATTTTTCTTAATTACTATAGTGTGTAATTTCTTTTTACATGTTTGTTATAAATCTTTAAAATTTAAAAAAAAAAATTGATTTTTCAGGCATAATATTTGCGTTGATGAAATTTTATAAAATATAATGTTAGAATTTTTCTTTTTGAGTAGATCGTGCTTAAGTGTCACGCGAACAGTTGAATATATTTAAAATTTGGTTATTTTTACTTCTTCGATATGATATCTGAAGCAATTTTCTTTTAACACTGATTTTAAAGTATATCTCAAACTCGTGAGGATTTTTATAAACAACATTGTGTTTATTATTTTATTTCAGGAAATTTTCACATGATTATTAATTTGAAATTTGAGACAAAAAGTTTATGCTTTTTTATTATTATCAAGTTTAAAATAATATAATTGTAAAATTATTTTAATCGTAAAAAGCTCTTTGACTTACAGCTGAATATCATTTACATTATAATAAAAATTCCTAATCAATTTAGAAAAGAATATTGCTTAAACTTTCATCTGAAAGGTGTTGTATATTCTTTGCGAAACCATGAGCAATTGCGTCTTCTTTTTTTAAAAATTCCCATCCAAGACGTTTACCTATAATGACATGTTTGTTTTTACTATGCTCGTAATGCATAATCACTTATGAGCGAAACACAAGCAATGGAATTGATGGATTTTAAACAAAACATTTGAGAAAACAAGGTTTTCAAATTTATGACTGATGATAGTCAAATTTGGATCATTAACACAAAAGGCAATTTAAAGTAAAAAAAAATTATGTTTTTTTGTCTCATTCTTGTATGCAATTAAGTAAAAAGAGGAATCGAGTAAATAAATTTAAGATAAGATTTTAACTATAGGGGGGGGGAGTTGCAATAAAAACATAAAGTCCCCTTCACTATGGATTTCAATAAATTCCATCTTTGAATTTCTTTTTTCGAATTGATCACACTTTCTGTGTTTTGATGGATTGTAAATCAGGTATTTCACATCTTATTTTATATATATATATATATATATATATATATATATATATATATATATATATATATATATATATATATATATAACATAAAAAGCTTCTTGTAATCTTTTTATGTTATCCTAATTAATTATTCTAATCGAAATACTTTCTCACACTTTTAAAAGCCACATCCTGTTCTTATATCTATTTTTGGCACAAGTATGCATTTAATTCAAAGCAGGACATATTTCCCTTTGCTCTGTGTGGGAAACATTCGATCTATTTCATAAACCAATAGCAACTACTAATATTTTCCTCTTTCCCTAAATTAAGACATTTTACGGATTTTACTTAGCAAGATTTTCCCTAACATATAACCAAGGAGCTCAACTTTTCGTGTTCACTTTCACTCACTCTCATGACTGCTCTTGTCTAATAATTAATAAATAAATTTTGTACCCTCCTTCTCGACCAAAGACCTGTTTTAATCCTTCCACTCGGCAGCGACGTTATATATATATATATATATATATATATATATATATATATATATATATATATATATATATATATATATATATATATATATATATATATATATATATATATATATATATATATTGTTACATGTAAATTGAAATAGATGATGAGTTGAAATTATATAAGTGTACATATATTTGTAGTCATAATTAAAAAAACAGGCAATGATTGAATTTCATGATAAACAAATTATGGCCGAAAATAGTATAAAAGGAAATTAGATTAATTGGAATGTGAGTGTTAAGGAAAGTGATAGTACAAGGCTATCGTGGGATAACAATAACCCAATAGGTTCAAAGGGTCATAAAGTGTGAGGTTTGAACAAATTGGATAAATTCCCAACAAAAACTTAAGATCCAGCCCTCACCGAAATATCTGCTGGTACTACTGTCCGCTGGATTAATTGCTGGGCCGCCCTCTGAACGTTTTCCAACATGGGGGAAGCGCTGGGCCCGCTCTTCACTAATCCATCGTGTCAGTCTGAATCTCCCCCTTGCCCAGCGCATTAAAGTTGCCTACTACCGTCATTGAAGAGTTCGAGCGAGTAACTGTAACTGTAAATTCAATGTTTACAGAGAGAAGCCCGATGAAACACGATGGTTGCTGAAATTGATTTTGTGTTTATGATTCTATGATTCTATAACTTTTAAAGGTATGCAGCGTTCAGGACGTCTAGCAAATAAGCCACCTTTGTGGAGGCGTCTGGCCACTGTAAATCTTGATACTTGTCGCCCTGTGGCTGTGCAGAGTTGCTGAGATATGGCGCTCGCTGACTGAAAACGGTTTCTTTTCGCCTGGAGGACAATGTAACGGTCATCTCTTGGTGTTGTTTTCCTTGGACGGCCACCACCAACCTTCCGATCAGCTGTACCAGTAGTTTTAAAGACATTCTTCGGCGGCACTGGTCACACTACGCCCCTCCTCAAACTTCCCAATCATTCTTCCTCGAGTAAAGTCGTCTAAATGATTTCTTGAAGAAATGTTTCACAAAACAAATCACTTGCAATTGCAGCGAATGCCTTTAACTACGGTGCTCTTCATCTTTTTATCACAGCTTTGACCTGCGTGTGCCGACCCACAAGGTTTACGTACATTTACATCCCCTACGACGTTTTATTTCTGACATTTGCATACAAATAATCTTTCTACTGAATTGCGTGTATATTATACTGCAATTTCATGGTTATCTTATACTTTGTTGGGGAGCTGTGGCCGAAAATTTACTTGTTGCTTAAGTTTTGCACACCAGTGTACTTTAATTGGCATTTTTGAAGAGACAGAATTGTCCCTTAATAAGCCCAAAAGTCCTGTGCTTGTTGGGGTGCTTATACTTACATCTAAACATTGTTATTAATTTCAATCATAAAATTTAAGAATGATTAAAGAAGCTCCTTCGCCGCTTTTTGTATTCAAATTATTATTTTTGGAAGCACAATAATGATTGTATTTTATTTTTAATTTCTTATTTAATTGAAATACTTTTTCCCGTTAGTGATTCTATGCACTGTTTAAAATGAAATAGGAGAATACAGGTCTCAAGAACATCGAAACTTAATTTTTAAAAATCACAACTTCTTAGAAAAGTTACTGCCCACCAATTATAACAGTGACTTGCGTTTTCATCAAAAGAAATTATGTATCTTCTTTCAGTATCAGTCTCCATGGTGAATCAAGCGTGCATTTAATTTATTTTGGAATCCGTTCATCTTTTAAGCTATATGGAAAACACGCGAAAGGAATTTTTTGCATAGGTGAGCAGTTTTCTGAAAAGTATTTTACACATTTATTTCAGTTCATGTATTTATTTATTTTTTTGGCTTAAATATTTCTTGAATTTGGTTTTTTTATTTATTTATAACACATCATGTATAAAATTTTAGCTTATTTCTCTAGTAAAATAATTAAATATGAGCAGTTATAATAGGACAAAATTGGGAAATTTTGCTACTAGCTAGTTGTCCAGTTTTAGCTTGTTTTACAGTGACCACTTTTGAAAAATAAAAATAGCCACTTCATCAAGAATTAAAAATTTTAAACATTTAAAAAGGTTTGATATTAATGCAAGCATTTCTATAAATATGGTCATTATTACATTGTTCATTTTGAAGTGAAGAAACGTTTTAAGAAACAAGCCTGAATTCAAGTAATTTTCAAACCCACTTTTTTTCTTCTTACCCTGATTATCTGAAAATGTCACTTACCTGGTATTTCCACTAAACTCTTCAATTAATAAAGCTAAAATAATATTTATATTTTTTAATTTATGACATTATTTATTGTTCGTTCAATTAGCTTAACTTTTTTATATTAAGCAAAACGCGGTTTTTTTAGTTCATCGCATCAGAATAGAGAGTAACTGTATTTAGCATAACTTAGCATGATGATATTTCTCGCGTCCAAATCGCGGCAAAAAAAAAATTTACCAATATCAAATAATTTTCTTCTGTAGTGCCAGAATGCTATCACGTTAATATTGTTCATTGAATTTATCTGAACTAGCGAATAAAAAATAATAAAATATTAAAGTACTTACAATAAACTTTTTTTGATGAAATAGAGCTATAAGCTAGCAATTATCACTATAGTGATATTTGCTAGTTAGAAATGTAAATAAATGTAAAATAAGTTCTAAATGTAGATAAAACAAGGAAAAAATTACAGAACAATGAAAAAAGGGGAAAAAAAGAAAAATAATTATAAAAATAACAAAAAACCGGAAGAAAAAAAACCCGATTAAAAGGACAATAGTTTTTTTAAAAAATCAGGAAAATAAAAGATATAATCTTTTTATCACCCCACACGATTATATCCGCAAATATTATTGGATATTATTGTAGATATATTTACTAAAAATTTTCTTTGTTAATTTATATAATTTTTCCATGCGCAAATCCATTTCGGGCAAATCCGTGGCTAAAATAATTTACTAAAAATATTTTTGTTAATTTATATAATTATCCAATGTGCAAATCCATTTCGGGAAAATCCGTAGCTAAAACTATGTGCAAAACAGGCAATTCGACTTTCCTTCTCTTTTCTATTTTATATATTTTTTTCTTAAATAAATATTTATTTTCTAAAATTATTTACTATCAGCTTCTTTAAATTATCTGGTATAATATTACCTTGAGCACATCCATTTTCGTGCCCATCCTGGATAACTAATAAATCAAACGCACTTCAGTACTTCTCTAGTTACGCTTTTAGCTCAATTTGCGCTTTTGTTTCCATTTTTGCAATCAGGCAATCTTGTTACGAAAATATTTTAAATCATTCTTGAAAAATTTCCCGTTCATGTAAGTTCATTTGAATCGCTACTCGCTTTATAGATTATGCTTTATGTTTTTTCAGTTCTTTCTTTATATTCTATTTTCTGTTTTTATGTGCTATTTTTACTTATTGTGTTCTATTTTATTTGTTGTAATTTTTGTAAAAAAAAATTTTGAGTGCTCCTTACACTATTGTATTGATATATTTTGCTTTGACAATATTGATACTATATTAGAAAGCTCTCTTTTTTGTGGATATAATCGTGTGGGCAGATGAAAAGATTGTATCTTTTATTTTCCGGATTTTTTAAAAAAAAATTTGTCCTTTTTTTCTGATTTTTTATTTTTCTGGTTTTTTGTTATTTTTATTTTTATTATTATTTTTCTTTTTTTCCCCTTTTAACATAGTTCTGCAATTTTTCCCTTGTTTTATCGACATTTTGAACTTATTTTATGACTTCTATTTACTTGTAGCTTATGTGCAATAAATAGAACTTATTGTTTTTCTTAATTTTCGTCGTTTTTTCTGAAATTGTCGTAGTATGATTTCCTTTTGTTACAGAGTTTCTTGAAAGTCAAATGCCTTTCAAATTTTATTAAAATTGAAATTTATAGTTTTAATTTCTCTACTGTTTTGGATGATTCAATTTTGATTGCAATTACGATGTAAAAAGTTTTTGTGCATTTGAATATAAATGATGGCAATTTCATTACACCAAATTTGCTTCAAAACCACTAACTGTCCCACTACCTAAATATCCCATATTAGTCTCTGGTGCTGCGAAACAACTAGCATGTTCTTTGAAACTTCTTGGTTTAAATAGGTCGCCACTAACTGCCCTGTTCGTTATTTATTATCGGTTAAATTTATAATTATAGTAAAATCTGATACTTATGAGTTAAGTTAATTTTACGAGAGAATATAAACTAAATCAGTAATTTTATTTACATAAAGGAACTAATTCCTAAAATAGAATAAGTTTGTAAGCATACGTGAAACAGAGTGGCTATTAAGAAACATTCGAACTAAGCTTAACAGATCAGAACCAGGTAGAAAATATTCATTACGAAAACTTTTTAACACATTTTAGACAGACTTGTGAATTAAAATGTAAATATTTTCTTGAAACAATTAAGAACAAGCATGCATATTTTTCACAGTTAACTTTAGTTCCTGCAGATGAAAAACAACATTGAATTTTACCGCAAGTACTTGCCAACTCGTTCTCAATGGATGAAATCAAAACACGCCAACCTAGGCCTTTTCGGATGCGTAAATATTTAACATGTGGAGTAATGATAATTGACCTTGGTGCAAATATTTGCATTTTCAGTGTTTAGAGTTTACTCCCTTTAAATTGTAAATGGGAATATGTAATTGTAAATGCAAATTGCGAATACGTTCGATTTGGTGTTAACTGGAAAAAAAAAGTGCTTCTTTACACAACTTTTAGGATTGTTCAACTTCAAATTCAGAGAAATGTTACACCACTGTTTTTACAGTGTATAAAAGAATTTCTTATGCGCAATTAGCTACAATATCCATTTTTTATGGATTATCCCGAACTCCCCTGAAATGGATTTGGAATTTACCTAATATCCGACGATAAGACAGGATTTAAACCAATGAAATTGTTTTAATTTTGTTCTGTTTGAAAGAAAAAAAAATCAGAGATTTAAGATGATTTTATACAGTCAATTTATAGAACTCTGTACGAAACTGTGCTGTATATGCTCTCTGAATTTGGTGCTGAATCACCTAAACAAGTGTGTGAAGGAACATTGCTTCACATTAGTAAGTATTTATATATTTCTAAAAAAACGATGATGGAAAATGCTCATTTAAATTTACGTACATGCACACCAATCGTTAACTGTTTTCCTTTTTGTACTTTGACTGTCGTCAGAAAATTGTCCATCCGCTTCTATTCCTTTAAGCATAACTCGAATTATTTCCTGCGTTCGATCCACATTCTGCAAATTAATTTTATTTTATGAATTGGTGTTTGTGTGTCTTAAACTAACTGTTCTTGCTTTAAATTGTATCGTAGAAATATATTTACTGACTTTTATGCGTATCATATATTATTGTTAAAATAAATGTTTGTGATATTGAATTCCGTAACTACAAAATGGTGAAAAAGGAACAGTTCCAGTGTTGAAATTATCTTTAGTGCTTCACTGCAATACTTTTGGTGCACATTTGTAGCAACCGTGTTTTGTTTCTTTTTTTTTTCATTTGGATATGTTACAGTTAAAGTATATAATGCAGTTATTTCATAGAATACCTAGTTATTCCATGAAATAACTGATCGTGTCAGTTAAAGTGTGTAATATGTTATTAATTTGACACTTTAACTAGTTATTCTATGAAATAACTAGGTATTCTATAAATTAACTAATGAGAGGCAGTTAAAGTGCAAAATAAACAATTTATCTAAAATAAAATAACTAGATATTCTATAAATAAACTAATGATAGACAATTAAAATGAATAAGAAGCAATTTATCTAATTTATGCAGCGTATAAATGGTATTTATGGAAACGTTCCATAAAATCATTTGTTACAACAAGGATTACTAAAATGACACTTGGAATTACAGAACATTATTTCTAAAGCAAAAAAATTTTTGGTTGACGCACTGGGTTTTACACGAACATTTTTTAAATTCCTGACCAGTACCTAAACTTTGAGCTGTAGCAACCGACCGGTATTTTACACTTTAACGGGCAGCAGATCGTTATTCTATGAAATAACTAGCTAAATCATAAAATACAAGAGAGTTTTACACTTTAACGGACACGATCAGTTATTTCATGGAATAACTAGGTATTCCATAAAATAACGGACTTCATACTTTAACGGTAACAGATACACTAAATTCTTTTAGAAAATCTCAGCAGTTTTAAAATAACTCGAAAAAAGTTTATGTACTTTCTAAAAAAGTTTGTGTATTTTCGATCTAATTTGATCAAAAACAAATGCAACGTTTTAAATTTACACATTTAAAAGGTTATCAAGTTATTTTTTGAGCAGAGAAATTTTACATTTCCACACAGTGCCGTTGTCTGACAATATCAGACATAAAAAATCTCTTGGGATGAAAGTATTTTTTGGATACAATCGCATTTTTATTTATAACTAGCCGCCTCAGGCGGCCAGCTGTCCGCCACGCTAAAGGTTTTCACAAATAAAGTTTTTCAAAACATAGCAGGAAATCTGAAGATTAGTGGACAATTAAAATGTTCCTGTCCTGCTATTTTGTCTTCATATCCGAATGAATAGCGACAAATATATCAAAGCGAAGAGTTCTATTTACGTATCGAATATGTTGACATATATCGAACATTTTTAATTCGCGATCGCAACGCTCGAGTACGCCGTCTAGCGGGAGCCTGTAAATATCAGACATTAATTTATCACGTTTTCATTTAGTTCCATCAAAATCATTGACTGAATAAGATGCCATTTTTTAGCAGCAAATTAGAAAAAAAAATTCCCTAAGGAAAAGGCCGAAGAACTTGAAAAAAATCTCCAGAATATTAGTAAATCTTTCAGGAACAGAACACGCCAAACATTTGAAGAAAAATTCCTCAATAATTTTTAATTTCTATTATCAACAAACTTGCAACTGATTACTTCCGATTTCGGATACTGTTACAGATGTGTGTATTAAGGTAAAATGCATTTCTTCTGTCTTCAATTCATTACGAATTAAAGTGAAGTCAACATTGCTTTCGTCATTCCAGTAAATAAATATGAATTCAGAACATACAGAATTGTAATAGTTATAGCAAATTCTTCTTCGTTATGGAATAGTATATATTTCTGTATCCATATAATTCGGAAAACAACAATGAAAAATTATCCAAGTTACTTGAAATAGTGCCATTTGTGCTGATTCTTAATTAATTTTAATCGTTTTCTTGGTAAGTATTTTTTAGTTTTGAAAGAATAAGTTCAACTAGAATTCAGCTATTCTGTTTTTAGCTACGTATTCAAATTCATATCAATTATAAAATTTTGCTGTGTAGTATGTTATGTAAAAGTAGTGAAGGGATAAACTAGGTATCTATTATTTGAGAATAAAGTTTTCAAACAAGGAACTTATCATTTTGGAATTCTCCGGGAATTATAAATCAGGTAAGTGCAATGATTTTTACAATAAAAAATTTGCTTGTAAATAATTTATTTTCATTTGATGATGGTTCTCTACAGAATGGTTTTTTATGTCTGATTAGGAACTATAAGAATAATAAAAAAAGAAACAATATGAAAGTTTTTATTTCAATGTAAAGAATTCTTAAAATCGTTTTTTTATCCTAAGAATTCTTCATTTTCCGTTTTTTTAGTTTATAATTTTTTGATAAAAATTGTTCTCAAAATACTTTCTTTGAAAAATTAAATGGTATAACATTATGTGTTTATGTATACTTCTTGTATATTCCAATGTTTGAAGTAATATGATTCAGAAAAGTCTGGAATAAAAATTCGGTACTTACGTATTAACGCCACCGCCGCTACAGATTTGGCGGTTTTTAAGTGCCGCCAATCTACACTTAAAATTTTTGCGACAATTCATAAAATAAAACACTTTATTTAAAATCAAAATAGTCAATCGGATTTCGGTGGAAAATGAGCCGATATAGAGTTTAGCATAGATTCAAAACAATCATATCGCCATATGAACTCTGATAAATAAGATTCCAAATGAAATAACATTTCCAAAACGTACGTTTACCAAGATAAAGTTTCATGTTGTGGGAATTGGTACATTTTCGTTTTTTCGGTAAAATATTTCCCTCCTGAAAAAATAAAATTGCATCTTGTTTTGTTTTTGGCAAATCCCAAAGACGAATTTTCGTAGCACTAAAAATGGCGACAAAAAAGAATTGTTTTTCTGTTTTTGTTTCGTCAGCATTCTTTATTTTACGTTTCTTAGTTTCTAAATAATGATTTTTATTGAAACTTGAAATTTTTTGATAAAAATTGTTGACAAAAGACTTTGTTTACAAAATTAAATTTCATTAAATTATGAGGCTTATGTATACTTTTTGTTCATTTTAATTTTTGAAGTAATATGATTCTTAAAACTATAGAATGTAAAGTGCAAATGGGCCTTTCATGTTATAGCAGTAAATTTAGTAATACTATTTCTTGGGCATTAGGTTTTAACTCTTATAAGAATATACATATTTTTTTTTGTTAATGTACAAATATTTTTTCGATGTGTTTTGGATATTCCTTCTCTAATAAAAAGAGATACCATTTTGTTTTCGTTTGCATAAGCAAGAATATCAAGCATTTTTCTTTTTTAAATTTAATTAGCCTCAATAAAGAAGGAACGCTGCAATGCTACGTGCTACATTAACGACGTCTCTAGAGTAACTGAATGACTGTTCATATATAAATCGCAGGTATTAGTCTCATACAACAACGCCCCCTATAGTTCGTTGCGATCGCGAATACAAAAGTTAAACTTTTCTCCACTTTGATAAATGTAAACTAAGGCGAACCTTTTAATTAAAATATTAATTCCTTCGTATATTATTGGTTTAAGTTGTCGAAAATTAATATTTCAATTGTAAAGTTCGCATTAGCATACATTTATAAAAGTGGAGAAAAGTATACGCATTTTTTATAGTTTTTAGAATAGGGCTCTTTGAAGACGAAAAAGCATAGATTTTCTTACAAAATGACTGATAACTTATAAACTAATCCAAATTTTTGAAAAAGAAAAAAAATTCTTCTCCATTATGTCAAAACACAATTATGTGCCGAGTTTCGTGCCTGGGCGAGGCTTCTGGGGCGATATATTGTGATTATAGACAGACAGACAGACAAACAGACACACACACAGCCGCGTTCATTATTATGTATAGATTTAAGAAATTTCTTAAGTGGCATAGAAGAGTTTGCGGGACTAAACCTGTCACGTATGTAATTGCAATCACTAAAAATTCAGGGACCACAAGTCAGACTGCATAAAATCTTGCGAGAACAAAATCTCCCTTGCATGCAATCGTAGTATTTCAAAATTTAGGTTTCACAATGTATCGTGTATAAATTCTCCCGAAGACAAAATCTCTCATTGCTGGTGCAAAAGAACTAGAAATAAATTTTTCTCCCTTGGAATAAGAAGGGGAATCTAGGGAAGGGTGACTTAAGTTGGTTGCCATGGAGATTGAGAAGAGTATTCAGATCTGGTCATTATCCAATGAATGAACTTCCCTGTTCAGATGTCATTTACAACCTGTAACATCACATTATTTAACGATGCAGAATCAGCAAAGAATCACCGAATCAGTTTAACAAAGGAATAAAGTGTCTTTTAATAAACGAACGTCATTTATTTATGGAAAACTGTCCAAAAACGGACTCAATGGAAGATAAAAGAGCTACTGCCAAAGAAAATAAATCTGATGGAATTTTTTTTAGATTTGATTCTAGTGAGAAAAGAGTAAGACTAAAATTATTTTTTTTCAATGTTTTAAAAATAAAAAAAAATAACGAAACAGAATTTAACAAAAATATAGATAAAATTGAATATTTTTCGAGTTTTTGTCTAATATAGAGTGTAGGAAATTTTTTAATAACTCAATTCAATAAGATCTGTGTCATTCATTTTTGTGTCTGTAGAATGTCTAATATATGCAGTAGTAAGTTTTCACTTTTTAGTTTAATATGATGATTTCATATGTTTTGCAAATTAACAATGTTGCTTTAAGGGGATAAAGAAGTATTCATAAAAATTAAAAGCGTTAAATTGGTAAGAGAGAAAAATAATTTTAATTCAAGAAATTTATTTTGAAATTTTACTGATTATAAAAAAAACTAACTAAATAACGTTAATACTTTATTCTTAAGCTAATGTATTTTTAAAATGAAAGCCACTTAATTCCAAAATAACAAATTTGAAAATTTAAAATTTTTTTTGCTAGTATTTATAAATTTGGTAATTTTATCACAATACCTTAGAGCAAAACATTAAAAACATTTATTCGTTTAAATTAACTTTTCAATTTTGTATTTTTTTCTTAATGTGTGGATATAAAAACAACAGTTTTGAAAACCAAAATTATGTTTATATATATATATATATATATATATATATATATATATATATATATATATATATATATATATATATATATATATATATATATATATATATATATATATATATATATATATATATATATATATATATATATATATATATATATATATATATATATATACAGTCAGACCTCAATATAAGGTCACCCTAAGGGACATCGCAAAAGTGACCTTATAAGCGGGGTGACTTTTTAACAGATTCATTAGCAGTTCATAACTAAGCACGTAAATAGTACACATTAGGATTTTTTAAAAATGGTAAGACAAACGAATACGATCGGCCGTAAATTAAATATTTAAGTCAATAAATTTTAACAGAATTAGTAGATAATTAAAGAAAGTTAGATTTTAAATTTATTTTTATTTAAAATGAAGCTGTTTACAAATTTTCTCAAAGTGTACATACATGCATTACACCCTTCCTTATTTAGAATAATCATTTATGCAGGTCTGTCTCGTTTTTTGTTTCATTTTTCGAACAATGTTTTCTAGATTTTGCAACTTCTCAAAATGTTCCTCAGCTCCCTCATGGTTTGTAAAAAAAATTCGTGTGGCATTTATTACATTGAAGGCTTTCCTTTGGGTTACAGCTACAGTCTCAGGATCACTGTCAACAACTTGTGAAACAATTTCTGAAATCGTAGCTTCAGAAGTAGTGGCAATTACCTTATCAATCAAACCATATTCAGTTTCCTCTTCATTGGCATGGCCACGATTTTTCAAATCTTCCATCAGAACAGCTAGAGGAATATTGTCTTCTTCTTCGGTTTCGTCATTCACAATATTCAGAGAACTCACAAAACCAGCATGACGAAAACAATTTGCTATGCATGTGGTAGACACCATGCTACGCCTCAGATAAAAATGACCTTATAAGCGATAAGGATTTTTAAATCTTGACCATATATCCGATAATCTGCAACAAAGAATTCCTATTCAGTGAGCCGGGACGCGACTTTACATATTATCGACTCCCGGGCACCTCCACTCGCCGCGGTTTTATTTGTCAACTGTTTCACCGCCTTATCTAGTAACCCTCACTCAGAGGCAACCCTACGCTCGCCTCAATACAGCACTTGCAAAAGTCATAAATGAATCTTCGCGCTCATGGATATTTTTAAAAGTTGCTTGTTGAATTAAGTTAAAATTTTATCCTCGTTTAAGACTAGAAAAATTCAAATAACGAGAACAAAATACTTCGTTCTTCTTAAAAGAAAGAGGAAGAAACATTTACATACACACAATTATTTCAGTTAATTACATACATATTTCGATTAAAAAAAATTTCAAATAGAAACTATTCTTGTAAATTAAATAAAAATGTGGAGTGTACCGTTACCCTTCAAACTTTGGCAAGGCTGTGATTTTTTAACTGAATTTTGGTAACGGTTACCCAGGTTCAAAAATAGACACTTGACTAATGAAGTACATGAAACTTTTAACAATAAAAAGTAAATTTTATTATAACTATAAATTATCAACAAACACAATCCCGATCATTTTCAGATGCCTTCATGTGCACTAAAAATTTCAATTTATACACTTTTAAATTTCCAAATGGTTATACTCAAGATAAAACTTTTCGATAAAAAGCACTTTTAAATTTCATAAGCATAACATTAAATTAATTCACACTAAACGAGGCATTTACGAAATAAAAATACTAGCTCATTCTAAATTTACAAAAACATTTAACTTTAGGTCATTATATTCCTACAGCAGATAATTAAAAATAAATATCCAATGCTCATCTTAAAATAGGTATCTTAACACCGGATAGAAATAATTTAAAATACGGAATAAAATGCTCTTCTAAAAAGTTACTAAAAAGGTAAGAAATTAGAGTTTATAAATACAAAGGAACTTGCAGATCACCTTCTGGAACGCCCACCGGGGCTGCAGCTAGACTTGTGGACTAGGAGAACTTCAACCTTCCGACCACCATTCAGTTCTTTAGAGACACTCGATTTTCTGCCGAGGAACGCTCACTTCTTGTCAACCGTCTTGAATCTAGCGACACTCCGTCTATCATTTCCCGTCAACTACTCTGAGGCTTCAGATCAACTTTCTTCCAGGCAACAGCTCATCCGATCAATGTGGCGTACTTAGTCGCGGTATCCAGGGACTCTTTCCAAATATCAACCTTTCAGCATTTCCGCCTAGATCAACTCATTCCGAGACTCCAGCTAAATCTAAACTCATTCTCGATGATACCGGCTCAGAACATACTTCTAACAGCCATGATAGATCCTGTCAGCGGTGATGTTTCAACTCAACATTCCATCGGGCACGATCCGCACTCCCGTCGTACTACTTTTTGAACGTTGAAACGTTGGAAATGAATAGTAACTCAGTATTCGGCGCGAAGCGCCGCTAACTGATTCATCTAAATTTAATAGGCATAGATTAGGTAGTCATAAATTGAAACTACTTTTTGAGCCACTCTTCACGCCTCTTATACTTTTCTCAGCAAGGCGGAATAATCCATACTGACCTGTTTACTTGCTCAAAAGTCATCCCGCATCCAGTGGACGTCAGAACAAAAAAAAATCCATAAGAAAAACCAGCTACAACCCCACAAATACGCCATAAAAGTGATAATCCAAACCTCCTTAAATGTTAATACAATTTATATCCACAATCTACCCCAAAAATCCCATTTTAGAAGAATAAATAAAAATTTCTCATGAAATATCATAATTTTGATTGCATTTAAATTTTATCATAGTGGTGCCATCTATTGAAAAATAACCCTTCTTTAAAAAGTATTGATACAAAAAAAAAAAAACTCCAATAAATTCCTATTTATTACAGGAGTAATAAAATAGTCAATTATTTAGAATAATCAATTTCTTTTGAATATCTTACTTAATAAACAAAGTTTAAAAAAATAATTCCCTATATAAATCATCACATTATTAAGTGTACATATTTTTAAAGATAAAAGTATTAAAAAAAATTTTACTCAGTTTGAAAAATAATTATTTTCATTTCCTTCATTTTTACCAGGTTTTATCAATTATTTCTATTTTGGAAAAAATATGTATTCTTCAAAATGCTTACAATATCTTAAAAAAATTGCATATATTTTATACTGAACAACTTTTGATTGACAGTATTTTCTTCATAAGAGAGTCTTTAAAAAAATTTGAAAATATTTTCATTAAATTTGTTCAAATATTTTCTGTAAAATGCGTGCTATTAGGAAAACAAGGAGAAAAAATATTTTTAGTGAAGCCATGACATAAAGAAACAAATCTATGACATATTCACTACAATTTTCGTATAGTTAATTTATTTTTTATAACATCAAATCATATTTATTGAAACTTAAAGTTGTGGCTGCTTAACTTTTTTTAATGTTTCTTAAATTCGTCAGGGAAAATTCCGATATTTTCCATTTTTCTTGCTTCTATCACTATTATTTGTATATATCTGAAATTACTCACCTTCGTTTTAATTGTTTCCTAATTAATTTTATCATATATTTTGCTATATATATTTATCCTTTCATTCTATGCTTCATTAATTTCATAACATATCCATCTTGTAACTTTTTATTCATAATTTTATAACAACTTCAGCTTATTAGATTCTATAACTCAACAATTGGTCTATATATTTTATAATTTTTTTTATTCAATTTTTGGGCTTCTAAATAAGATATGGAAAAAATACTATGAAAATTATTACATTTATTATCAATCTAAAATTCGACCTTTTTTTCCTCCTAAGTGCGAAAACACATTTACTAACCTAAGGTAACGTAATTTAACACGATTCATCTATTTTAATAAGAAAGATTCAGAGAAAAGCAGGATCAGAAAAAGTGAGATGTGTATTTTAATTTATATTCTGCTTCAAAAATGAGACAAAAGAGACACAGAAAACTTTTCTGTTATTATTTAATAGTCTTCATTAGTCTTTAAAATTCCGAAAGAATTTTTCAGTTGCTGGAATCATATAATTGTCTCATTTGTAACAAATTGTTTTTTAATTTATTTTTACACAATAGCTTTTATTGTATGCAATTTGCTTTAAAAGTTCAAATATTTATTCTTGGATTGTCATGCAGTCTGTGTGTTTGAAAACTGTATGACCTATTTTATTTTATTTGTTCCTTGCAGAATGGTAATAATTGTTTCTTATTTGATAATAAAAATCTTACTTTTGCTGAGATAACTGATCGCAGGAGTTTTGTTTTATTATCATAACATCGATTAATTTTTTTGAGAAAAGTGTAAGTCCTAAGCCTTTCAACCCAATTGCCTTAAAACTACTTTCTTTATTTAAAGAAAATTATTAAATTTAAAAATTGTTAAGATTCTCTTATTTGACTCAATATCTTGTCTTTAATGAATCAGAAATAAATAAACAGATTGTCCTTATATTGTTATACAGTTATGATATGAGAATGTCAAAGTTGATGCTTACTGTTTACATTATATTTTTATTTTACAAATCATAAAAAGTTTTCTTTAATCAAAATTGTGTTCAGCTCATAAATATACTTTAACTGCTACAAATTTTTCAGTCTTTGCTACCAAAGCTGTGGAGTTGGCTAATACGTATGATGGAATTTATCGTTTGGGACATAGCATTTACAAAAAAGTGTCAAATCTAAGTACAATTGTTTGGACGCAAATATTGTTGGCACTGCAAATGGGAATCATGACATCAAATTTAATCATAGATATCAATGTCAGAAAAGTAAAAAAGAATAAATTCATGTATAAAGCTGACAGCAACAATCTCCTCATCATTACACGTATATAAAAAGAAAATGCTTAAAACTCATAAATTGTGTAGTTACTTAAAATAAAGGTTCTAAAAACTAAACAATAAGGTACAAAACCCTGCTGCATTATAGAATATTGTGTCCTCATACTTGGCAAAGACACCATAAATTATTTGCTATAATTTTATAAAAATAATTAAAAAGCTATACCCTACTACACCCACAACAAAACTTTATCCTAAAAAGGAAATAAAAAAGTAAGAAATAAATATGTGTTTCAGGAAGTCCGAATAAAAAGAGAATGATAATACACAAAATTTTTTAAAGCAGCTAAATTTATTCACACCTCATGTTCACTCATGCGTTTTTTAAATCGTATGTCGCAAGTGAAACATGCGCGAATTACTATTCGAAGATTTATTTTCGCGAGAAAATTTGAAACCCGACTTGGCGAATGTAAGATTGGCGAATTTCAAAATACGGTGCCAAAGAAGTGCCCGGGAGTCGACAATGTGTAAAGTCGCAGCCGGGACTTTGGAAAAGTGACCTTATATGCGGGGTGACCTTATATGCGGATGATCTTATATCGAGGTCTGACTGTATATATATATATATCACAATAAAGACAAAGAGGAATAAAAGAAAAGAGAGATTACCGTCATGGGGGGGCTACTTTGTGCAAATTCGAATTTGGCACTTTTCAAGTGTTGCTATTCAGTATTATGTTTTTTTTCTCTTTAAAAATGTGTGGAGTTTGACGATAGAAGTCTCCTCTATTACTACAAACATTTTTTCGAATTTTAAAACAATCTCAGAGTGTGTTTTGTTTATCCAATGTCTACAACTTTCCGAGAACGTCGGATGTCGAAAAGTGTGCTTGGAAACTTTAGGTGTGAAATGCAAAGACGTTGATAAAACAATTGTCGTAAGTGCAAAATTTTTTATTTATATATTAATAAACAATTATATCTTGTTAGCGATAAAAAATTTTGAAAATTAATAACAAATAAACGGAAAATGAAAAAAAATGCACTGTGGGGCTACTTTGTGCAAAGTTTCATTCGTTTTTTTTTCGTCAGAAAAATGGTCAGACGTCAAAAAAAAAAACCTGGAACGCGAAACTACCGTGATTACACTTTAGAAAAGCTGCAACAATGTCTGCAAGCAGTTGCTGGTGGTATGTCAATTGCAGAAGCTTCTCGGAAGTACAAAATCCACAGAAATACTATCTCTAATAAAATTCACAAGAAACACGTGAAACGTACTGTTAAACTATTATTTTTCTTCTACAAAGATTTTTCAATGAATTAATCAAACGATTTAACTCATAAAAATATATTTTATAGGGCATCAGGTGATTTTGACAGAAACTGAAGAGCAAGTTCTGTCATGTTCATTCAAGCATGTTATGTTCAAATTTATCAATATTATAAATGTTAATGAGTATGAAATAATTATTATTTTTGAAATTTCATCTATTTCAATGTTCAAAAATGTATATGGTTTCCTTTTGTTTAAACTCAAATGATTTCAAATAAACATTCTTTTCAAGAAAAAATTCTTTATAAAAAATGTTTTTTTAACGCTGAAAATTATTTTCAAACTAATATCTTTACATATCTTGATGCTTTTGCTATTAAAAATGTCAACAATTAACTTTTTTAACAATTTTATATCAATATTTTACTAAAAACATGATTATTAAACTGAATTCCTATCGCTGCACAAAGTAACCCCTGTTAGGGGCTACTTTGTGCAAGGTATGTTTTGACTTATTATTTGTAAATATTACGTACAAATAATGCCAATATTGATCAAATTCACTCGTCTGAGTTCAGTTATGAATATAATATCGATACATTTTACTAAAGTTTGAATTAACATAGTTTTTTTACATGTCAAAGTTCAAAAACTGCGAAATCCTGCACAAAGTAGCCCCACATGACGGTAACGAGAAATTTTTAAAAAAAATAATGATACTTATTATTTACAAGTAAGTACGCAAAAAACGCATAAAGTAAGTTAAAATACAAAAAAGGAAGGCATGGAAAAAGTATATATTTTTTTTAAATTGAAGAAGAAAGGTTTTTAATAAATAAGATATTTAAGAAATATTCAAAAATTTCAAAATAAATTAAAAGCCGGCTCACACGATTATAATTGCAAAATACAGTGCTTTCCAATATTGTATTAATATAACAGGAGCAAAAATTATCAAAAAATAGTGTGAAGAGCACCAAAAGAACTTTGAAAATAGAATATACTCAACAAAAAAAAGCAAAATAAATGATATCAGGCCAAAAAAAGAAAAGGAAAATTCAAGAAAATACAGAATAAAACACAAAATGTAATATATAAAGCGAGTAGCAAATTCAAATGCACTTAAACTTACCTGCCTCTATATGCATGAAAATAGAAATATGCAAACTGAAATATGAAAGTATTAAAATAGAAGAGTAAATAGAGGGTAGTGGGGTCAATCTATGAACTGACTGAACTTCCTTACTGAAGTACAGAAGCGAGTTTGATTTGTTAGTTTCCTTGGATTTGCCCAAAACTCGATGTGTAATTAATTGTATTATACTGGATAATTCTAAGTTTAGAACTTGTAAAGTGAAATTTTAATCATGAAATTTTAACATTGATGATTTTACGGAAATAATTAATTGAAAAAATTAATTAATTGAAAAAATTAATTAATTAATTAATTGAAATAATTAATTGAAAATAAATGCATTTAAAAATGAATTTTAAAAATATTAAGTATTAGAAGATTTTTATTTGTCGGAATTGGATTCGTTCTTGGTACAAATATAAATTTAGTTGCAGATATTCTTAATAAATTTATTAATAATTATATATAATTAACTTAATGCTTTTATATGGAGCTTAATGTAAAAAATAATTAAATCATCAATAAATCTAAAATCAAAGTTAATATTAAGAACATAATTTAATTTCATATTAGGGCTAAAATAGGTTTGCTAAAAGAGATGAAAAATTAAATCCTTGTGATGTTCCACCTATTTAAACAAAAATTATGTTTTGCATAGCAAACATAATTATTAAGGAGAGAAATATTCATTAGAATCTCTCAATAATAAAAATCTCAATTAAGGATATTTTTATAATCATACTAATACTAAAAGTTTTAGTTTCGAAATTGGAATGCTATTGAAGAGATCTTGGGGATCAAAAGTCGCAAAAGAATTAATTTTATTTTGCTTAATAAATTCTAATTGTGATGCCACAATTGGCATTGCATATTTATTTGCAATCCTTTTAAATATCTTTCATTATTTAAGCTGATTATTATTAATAGAATTACATTTAAAATAAATCAAAGACTCAATCTTTTAAAAGGAACATAAAATTCTTATCTTTTTGATCAGTGCAACGGATACTTTTTATTTCATTACTAATGCAGACTTATTAATTCACTGTCGCCTCTAATCGAAAACAAAAATCTATAAATAACTTTTATTCTAATTTCTAACCGCAAAAATGATTCAGTTGCATGGTTGTAATAATTCTCATAAATTTGTTGGCGACTCGTGATCGCCAAGGTATTATTTTAAACCCAATATTGATATGCTGGTTGGCTTTGTTTTAGCTATGTTATAATTTATTAAATCGCCAATCTTGGATCTCCTACCCATGCTTCTGTGTCCGTTGGGAACAAATTACAGGCACTTTTTAATTTGGCTTTTGATTAGGCAGGTCGTGGGGATTTGTCTCCCATGGCCTGTCCTTATTACTATTATTATGCAAAATTTATTCAACTGAAATTCTTATGGATAATATGTATATTTGGTACCTCGAGCTCTGCAAGTATATAAAATAAAAGCTTTTTAATTATTCTGATCCGGTTCAAGTATTATTTTCATCATCTTCTGTTTTCATCATCACAATCTTCAATTTGTCAGTATTCTTCAACTTGGCCCACTATACCATACAAACTCCAACCACCCCTGATATACCATCGCAATGAAATGGAACCCTGACTCCTTCATCATAAAATGGTGCCTAGTTACAAGGAGCGAAATTGGGTTATAAACGCAAAGCTTAAAAATCATCGGATCTTCAATTCTTCATTCTTTTAATCTTTACGGCTACTTCATACTACAGGAAAATGCTTAACGGTGAATTTGCAATGCTGCGAAAACTTATGGAGCTGGATGAACCTTGACCCTGGAATGGTTTCTTTAGATGTTCGACATTCCCCCCTCCTACGCTGCTCGAAAGAAATATCTACTTCAATTTCTCCTTAACTTTCGGAGTTAATTTATGATTTATCATAAAGAAGAAACTAAATTTGTGTTTCATATCAACTCTCGTCTTTGCTTTTGGAATTGATTTCGTTTTCATGGAATTTCATCGAACATTCTTCAGTTACGTATCCTTACATTTATTTATATTTTATGTTTGCAACATTTAATTGAATTTAAATTTTTGTATGACAAATTGATAGAGCATTTGACTTAAGAATTTTTTAAAAGTTGAAAATAATAACAAATTTTTAATTTTATTTAGTTACAATCTGTAATTTATCCAGTTAAGCAGCATATCTGATCTTATTAGCCTTTTGGTGAAGTTTATACAGTTGAAGAATTTATTGAAAATTGAATTATTGTTGGAATTAACTTGAATTCTGAAGCGAATATAATTTTGTTTATGTTTTTATTTCAGTGATAAGGATTTGCAATTAATTAATATACAAAAGAAATGATATGTAAAATCAATTTTTCCATATTTTATAATTTAAAAAGAAAATCGAGTGCTGTTATACTTGTTAACATATTTTATTAATGAACACTAACAATGTTTTCAGTTATTTTAAAGAATGTTTATTTTTTCTCAGAAATAACATTTAAGAGTTCTTATTATCCACATGGATTATTCTAATAAATGATATTTGAATTAAGATTTTAAATTGCCTATAACTCGTGAATTAAACTATTTTAATGTCTGAACTGAACGATGTAAATATACTTTGGTTTTCAAGAAAATTTTGTTTGGTAAATTAGAAGGAATGTTTTCAGACTTTCTTGCGCTTTCTTTTTGTGGATGCTACGGGAGCTTTGGTGTATGTTGCATCTGAAATGACCGGTAAGCAAACTTAGTTAATTTGAGAAATCTCTTGCATTCTTATTACAGACAATTTCTTCAAAACGTAACTAGAAATGATTATAGCGTTGGTTAGGTGTAATTTGCATGTGAAGTTTCTTTAGGTATCTTGTATTTACAGATCGTGAGGTGTTTGTCATTCTACTTATGTAAAAATTTATTTTCAAAGGTTAATTTCTGCAATCAAATTTTGCTATATAATTAAGAATAACAGAACTTAAAATATTCATATCATATATTGGTTCTTAAAAAGAATTTAAATTTTGTATGATTTAATTGGTCATTTTATCATTATTTATGTTACCGTTAATATTTTGGGTTGATTATTATCAAGAATTGCAATATTACAATTAAAAGAAATTGATTTTATACTGTTTGCCATAAATTGATATACTATATATATATATTTCAAGTGCATATTTAAAATTATTGTTGTTTATTTACAAATGTTATTAAACTAAACCAGAAATGTATTTTAAATAATACTAATAATAATAGCGATATATTTTACAAACCCTTATGCACACTTAAATTTTACAATTAAAATTAGCTTCAAGCTAATTAAGTTCCTTTGAAGTACTCATACATATCATTAATTAACTCTATATTTTTTTGAAATGTTGCAAATTTCAAATAAGATAACAATACTTAAATATGGAATATTGACGTCTACACAAAATCACAATAGGGAATAACATGATATTAAAGTGTATTATAAGGATTAAGCTATCCCAAAGTGATTCTTAATCAGTACTTATAGTAGTGTAACATAATTTCACCCAGATTTTTTTAAGAATTATGAAATAAAATAATAAACACACAATTACACACTTTTGTTATCTTATGAAACCATGTTAGTCTCATATTCCAATCCTTTAGAAATTGGGTTGGTATGAGTGTTTAAAAATTAGAGATTTCTGCCTCTATATTTTTTTTTCTTTAATTAAAAATTTCATTAACTGTCTCATTATTGCTGTTGTTTTGCATGGTGACATCTGTGCGGAATGATTTATGGTGATTTTCTTTACTTAGGTGCCAGGTAATTAAACTTCATTAAGTGACATAGAGATATTATTATAATAAAATGAACATTGTCAAAAACAGAATACCATTCATTTTCCTTTTCACAGAAAACGAACCAATAGATGGCGCCACGAGATTAAGAACTCTCTAAGAACAATAGTTTTTAGTTAGTTTAATTTTGTTACTGTCGTTGGAGACATCATGTTGTTATTGTAGTTTTTAGTGCTGTTAATTATACACATGTTAACCATTCGAAGGAGTCTCTTATTGAGTTTGTGGTCACTCATTTGATTTTATTTAGGTACTTTCCGACCCGGGTAGAAGAACAAGGTAAGAATCTTATTATTTGATACCTGTTCTATTGAAGTAGATAAAGAAAATTGTTATCTTTTTCAACCTGGCATCCCAGGCGGCACTATCGGTTCGTATTTTAATAAAATAAGAACTATTATTATAAATTATAAAAATAAAGGGACACTAGAACTGAAAATACTGTGAATAATAATAGCTCTAAAATGACCACAAACATTGAGCTCCTTAAAAAGAAACGCACTACGTTAAGAACATCAGTTACTAAGCTAATTTCAAAGATAGAATCAGAAATTCAAAAAAACGAAATAACTGATGAAGAAACTGAAATTGATCTAATTATTGAACAATTAAATGATAAATTCGAGTCTCTCAAAACAGTTGATTCTGAATTAGAAAATCTGTTTAAACCTGAGGATTTAGATAAAGAATTAGAAACTGCAGAAGAATACCGTGAAAAGATAGTAACGTGGAGATTTAAAGCTAATAAATATTTGCGTAATTTGAATCAAAAGAAAAATATTCAGGAACCTCTCAATTTTCTCCAACATATAGCTCCTACTACTAATCGCGAAGTGGAAGTAGAAACGAAACCAGAAATGCTGAATATAAAATTACCGAAGATAGTAATCCCGAAATTTTCGGGAAATATAAGTGATTGGCTCACTTTCTGGAACTCTTTCGAAACATCGATACATAAGAACAAATCGTTAGATGATGTCAGTAAATTTAACTATTTAAAAGCTCATCTATGTGGAACAGCTTTAGAAACGATAGGAGGTTTTGCTATTTCCTCAGAAAATTATGTCAAAGCTATTGATTTGCTAGAACAGCGCTTCGGAAGAAAAGAAACATTGATAAACAACCACATGAGTCAATTATTAGAAATTACCCCTTTAAAGCGTTCTGGTGATGTAAAAAATTTTCGGCAATTATTTGATAAAATACAAATCCATATAAGAAGTTTAGAATCGTTAGGTATTTCATCAGATACTTTTAGTACTTTATTATCCCCCGTAATACTTAAGTCAATCCCAAACGATTTATTATTTGAATTTAATAAAGAATTCGGAGAAAAATATTCTTTAACTGTTTTGATTAATTTTTTGAATAAGCAGTTGATAGCTAAAGAAAAGACTGATTTAATGAGAGTGAAAGAAAAACAAAATTCGCCGCCGAATATTAATGAAGTTAGTTGGCGTCACCACAAAAGGGGGGAGCGGGAAGTGAAATATGATGGCGAAAGAAATCCTACTGCCAATGAATTATTTGTTTATGATTCTACATCTAAAGCAAGGTCGTGTCCGTTTTGCGGTGAGTTAAATTGTTCTGGTTTAAATTGTGAATATGGAAAAGTTTATCTTTAGATAAAAGAAAATCGATTTTATTAAAAAAGGGCATTTGTTTTAGATGTCTTGGGAAAAATCACATGAGCTCAATGTGCAGGGCAAAGGTTAAATGCTCTCATTGCAATAAAAGACACGTTGAAATTATGTGTTTTCAGGATAATAAATATTCAAAAAATGAAAAACCAGAAATAATAGAAAATACCACATTTTCGACTAATAACTGTTCGCGGGAAGTTTATCTTCAAACTTTAACAGTATGCATTAAAGAAAATAATTTGAAACACTTAATAAGGGTAATAATCGATCAAGGTAGTCAGAGATCATATGTCACGAAATTTGTTGCGGGAAAAATGGGTTTAAAAGGGTTCGGGAAAGAATCCGTGAATCATGGATTATTCGGTGGAATTGAACATACTGAAATGCATCAAAAATATTGTCTAAACTTATCAAAATGTTGATGGAAGCTATAATTGTGAGTTAGAGGTTTTAGATGAGAAAAAGATTTGTGCTTTACCCAAAATGAATGATGCATATTGTTTAAACGAATTAAAAGATCTGGGTATTTATATTAGTGATACGATGATTAATGATAGATCCTGTTTATATGAAAGAGATTCTGGCGAGATTCATTTGCTCATTAGAGCTGACTACGCTGGAAAGATATTGACGGGAAAAGTAAAACACCTTAAGGGAGATTTGGTTGCTGTACACACTTTGTTAGGGTGGACAGTAATGGGTAAATATGAGGTAGAGGGAACATCTACAACTAGCTCAATGTTAGTATTGTCATTGCATGTAAATAATGCAAAAATTGAAGATCTCTGGAATTTAGATACCTTGGGTATTAAAGATAGTAGTGAAAAACGCTCTAAAACACAGACCCAAGAACTTGCTTTGAAACATTTCAGAGAAACTGTTAGTAGAGACAGTACGGGCAGATATACGGTTAATTTACCCTGGTTAGATGGTCACCTCCTTTACCCGATAATGAAGAGTTGACTTATAAAAGACTAAAATACACAGTTAAATCCCTTAAATTAGCGAATCGGTTAAATGATTATCAAGAGGTTTTTAACCAATGGGAAAAAGAAGGTATAATAGAGCAAGTTAATGAGGGTAATGATTATTCTAAAAGCTTTGGAATACATTATTTGCCACATAGGGCAATTTTTAAAGATAATTCAACCACTAAAGTACGTCCTGTTTTTGACGGATCAGCTAAAACCAAAAACTCCGTATCAATAAATGAATGCATAGAAAAGGGCCCAAATCTCATAGAAATTATCCCAGCTGTATTAAATAGGTTTAGATGGGGAAAGATCGGAGTAATATCGGATGTCAAACAGGCATTTTTACAAATACCTCTTAACGAATCTGATAGGGATTGTTTACGATTCATGTGGTTGAAAGACGGAGATCCTCAAAAGATAATTACATATAGACATTGTAGAGTAGTATTCGGAATATCATGTAGCCTCTTCTTACTTGCGGCTGTTCTGAATCATGTATTAGATCAGGTAGAAGAGCCATTGAAAAGTCTTGCAGTGAAGATCAAAGATTCTATGTATGTTGATAATTGCATTGCAAGTGTAGACTCAGTTTCAGAATTGGAACATTTTAGATCTGAATCTCAGAGAATTCTGAAAGCTGCTAAATTTGATTTACGTGGCTGGGAAAATAACAACCTACTTGAAATGAACGAATTTGTGCAAGATAATCCCAACTGTGAAAGGGAAGTGTCAGTATTAGGCCTAAAATGGGACAAGCAAAATGACACTTTATCCTGTGAGCTGGTTAAAGAAGAAAACAATAGTGAACCAGTTACCAAGAGAAAAATCCTATCTATGGCACACCAGCTGTTCGATCCTATAGGGTTCACTTGTCCTATAACGTTGATCCCGAAACTTCTTCTATAAGAATGCTGGAAGATTGGAATTTCTTGGGATTCAAAATTGCCCGACGAAATAATTAAGAGATTCGAAAAATGGAAAGAAGAATTAAAAGAATTGAGCAACTTCAAAATTCCTCGTAGACTTTCAAACTTAAATCTTTCTAAACCAAGCTTAACACTTCATATCTTTTGTGACGCTTCCATGGTGGCATATGCGACTTGCATCTTTTTGAGGGCGGAAAGGGATGGAAAAGTCACTTGCCAACTTATTCAAGCAAGATCTAGAGTTGCCCCATTGAAAAAAGTGTCGATACCAAGATTAGAATTACTTGCATGTAACATTGGAGCTAGATTGGCTGATACAGTAAAAAAGGATTTAAGATTGGAAGATATTGAAACATTTATTTGGAGCGACTCCATGGACGCACTTTATTGGATAAGGAAAGAAGGCCCTTGGACGATTTTCGTATCCAATCGAGTTGACGAAATTAGAAGACTTTCAAAAGCTAGTGACTGGAAGTTTGTTCCGGGAACCCAAAATCCAGCGGATTTGCCTTCAAGAGGTTGCACAGTTAAAACCCTATTGAAGAGACAATGGCACGAAGGAACATCTTGGCTTAAAGAATCAAGAGAAAACTGGCCTAATTTTGATCTAGTTCCTGATGAAAAAATAGTGTATGCCGAGAAGAAGAAAATCATTGTATCATCTTTAAATATGAAAGATGACGAATTTTACAACAACATATCATCCTACAAGAAAATAATCAGAATTACAGGCTGGATATATAGATTTTTTGAAAACTCCAGCGCAAGAAGTAAGAAAACAGGAAAATTATCTGTAGAAGAGCTTATTAAAGCTGAACTCAAAATCTTGAAAAGGGTTCAAGAAGACTCATTCCAAGGCGAAAAATTGAAGAGTCTGAAGCTCCTGTCGATATTTACAGACGCTAATGGACTTGTGAGAATTAAAACAAAAATCATTATGCGAGAAGACAATGAAAAATTTAAAGTTCCAATTATTTTACCATCTGATCATCATGTTGTTAAGAGCCTTATTTTACACAAACACCAAGAACTTGGACATCCTGGAGTACAATCTTTAATGGTAGCTTTGAGAGAAGATTATTGGATAATAAAAGCTAGAAGAACTGTAAAAAAGGTACTGAAAACCTGCATAACTTGTCAACGATTTAATGTGAAAAGACCTGAAATACCAGAAGGAATACTCCCGGAGGACAGAGTAAAAAACGCCTCAATTTTTGAAGTTATAGGAGTGGATGTTGCTGGACCGTTGCTTACGAAGGACAACAAGAAAGTGTGGATCGCAATTTTCACCTGTGCGATTTATAGGGCAGTACACTTAGAACTATTGACATCACTTTCAACAGATAATTTCATACTTGCCTTAAGAAGATTTATCGCACGCAGAGGACATCCGTCAATTATCTACTCCGACAATGGGACTAATTTTATTAGAACTAACAACTCTCTGAAGAATATTAACCTAGAAAGACTAAAAACAACCTTTTCTCCAATTTTATGGAGATTCCTACCCCCGACTGCTCCATGGTGGGGAGGATTTTTTGAGAGGTTAATAGGACTTTTGAAAAGAATTTTGAGGAAGGTCCTAGGTCATACATCCTTAAATTACCAGGAAATTGAAACTGTTTTGTGTGATTGTGAAAGCCAACTCAATTCAAGACCCTTAACCCTCCTGGCGTTTCCCCTCTCTCTTAGTTTCCTACTTCAAGCGGCAGACACATTTTAGAAAGATGCTACCAAAAGTGTCGAGGGTCGGACAAAAGGTATGCTTTCCCCCTTCTGCTTCAATTTGTGGTTAAAAGGGGTGATTATCGGTCTAGGTGGTCAAGGAGGGTCAAGACAGTTTGATGGATGAATTGTGCTTCGTGATTCACTTTTCTGAAAGTCGTTGTTGAACTTCATACAATCTTACACTTTTCTCTGAAATATCAAGCAATTCTTTCGTTCTGATAAAATAATTACTTTCAGATTATGTTTCATTCTTTCTTGTCCTTAGCTTTTTCACAATGATATAGTTGAAATATAACATCAAAGGAATGTTCAATGAAATGGAGCTGAATAGATTCTTGTGATTGATAATTTTTCCTTCCTGTTTCCTGTGATTTCTTTTATTTCCCAGATACATTTGCGGCTACCGTCTAAGTTTTTTACTTTAAAAAAATGCGTGTGCATTTTAAATTGCCTCATTTCCAAATTCAAAGTACAATTTCGTTGATATACAAGCTAGTAAAAAGTCATATTTATCTTTTAAGTATATTAATGATATTTTTAAATTTAAAAAAATAATTAATGAGTATTTTTTCAATTATGTTCGATTAGAAAAATAACTGCTGTTTAATAGATATTATTTATTTAATTCCCGTTTTATTTCTCTTTTTCTTTGAAATTAAGTAAAAAAAAAGCTTTCGCTAAACGCTGCTGTTCTAAAGATGGAATATTGTTAAAAACGTTCTTAAAACTTTTTAATGTACGTTAATACTCTTTAAATAGTGTTCGTATTGAATTTCGAGTTATTTGGATAATTTATTCTTAATTCGTCTTTTAAATATTTAAGTAAAAGCTGTTCATATTACACTTTATAAAATTGACGAAAAATATAAATTTTTATATATACACTAGTTAAGCAAAACTGCATTTTTTATTGTAAATTTTCTTATTTTATTTTATAGGGTATTATCAATAATAAAGCTTAAAAAAATTCGTAACCTTATGAAATTTTACATACAAAGAATAAATATCAGTCCAGGAATTGTTGCAAGAATATTATTTTACAAGTAAATATAATGATTCGTTGTAGTTTTGTCCATTGCTGTTAAATTCAAAGGAATGATTTTAACAATATAGATCATGCAATGATATATATTTGGGAAAAAAAATCACGTGGAAGTAACAGAATTTAAATATACAAAAATAAACGTAGTTATACAAAAATTTTCGGTAGTATTGGTTTAAAATATTAAATATCGATTTTTTTTTTTAAATTCATCTCTTTGCACCATGTTGCTCCACGGAATCAGCTATTCCACATTAGTAAAAAATGGCGACTAATAAACACAATGGTAAATAACAAACAACAATAATTGTTTTCGGCTAATATAATATAGTTCGTGAAAAATTGAAAAAATTTGTTAAAAGGACTTCATCACTTTCTCTCCCTATCTGTTAGTAGAAAAAAACGTTGTTCTGCTTTTCTTCTTCATCGAAACAAACTGACAAGAATTAGAACTAATGGTTATGACTAGGACTGGGCGATATTAGAAATTATATATCGTGATGCATCGTCAGTTTTGCATCGCGATATAGCGATGTATCGCGATATAGTATTTTTGAATTTCATTTACTTGTAAGGCACAGAAAGTCAGATTTCTATCAAAACTTCATACTGAGATTGATTTAAATCAATTTATAAATTTGAAGATATATATGTTTTGCTTAAGAAAGATATTAAATAAATTGACTACAATGTACAAATCTTTCTTAAAATATTTATTGAAATGTTTGTTTAGAATTTCATAATACCCGTAAAACAGAGGGTTAAAAACTTTTTTAAAGCGTTTTTTACAAATTAATATTTTCTTGCACTATTATGCATAAATAATTACATAATTATTAAGTTCGATCGTAATGTTCAATTTCTAATTGAAACGTTAAAAATTATTTGTATGTTTAAAACAAAGTGCTAAATAAATTTTAGAAAAAAAAACGCTTTTAAAACACTATTTTTTATTATTATCATTTCAGTTATTATAGTTCTATTATAGTTCATTTACGTCACACTAGAGCTGCACAATGGGCTATTGGCGACGGTCTGGGAAACATCCCTGAGGATGATCCGAAGACATGCCATCACAATTTTGATCCTCTGCAGATGGGATGGCACCCCCGCTTCGGTAGCTCGACGACCTGCACGCGAAGTCGAGCACTTTACGGTAGAACACTTTAACGAGGACCACCGCACACCCTCGGTCCCTACGCAGACTGATCCAAGTGGTCACTCACCCGCGCACTGACCGCAGCCAGTGATGCTTGACTTCGATGACATGCAGGGAACCGTGTCTTAACGATCAGTCCACTGCAGGACCTTATCATTTCAGATAAATAATTAAATTAAATTAAATAATGACCGAATTATGAACGAAAAACAAAGTAAGATTTAATTTCTTAAAAATAAAAAAATTTTGATATTCGATAATATATTTAGCTAATTAACAAATAATATGAAAAGAATATTTTTTTAAAAAAATTATTATACTCTCTAATAAAACGAAGTGCTAAGTGGTTTAAAAAAATGAATAAAATACGCAAACCTTCCAAATTTTTTTGTATTAACAAAGTTGATTGACTTATGTCCAAATCCAAATAACAAAAATAAATTTTGTTTGAACTTTATTTCTAAAAATAAAGACAACAAAATTTATAAATTTAAAATCAGTAATAAAAACTCATTAAATTATTGGAAGTTTCATCCAAAAAGTTTTTAATAAATTAAAAGAAAGTAAAAAAATAACCTAACAAATTCAATTCTTCATGGGCGCCTAAATTAGATTGCCGATAATTTTCACATTTAAAAATAAAAAGAAATATTTTTAAAAAAAAACTTATCTAATTAATGAAGAAACTCTTCTTTATATATTCTTTTCAATAATAGATTGCCTTCAGTACAAGGTAACATCGGCGATCACGAAGTTAGTCCCACTGAAAATAATCTACAAGAAAAGTCGCGACAAAGAAAAAAAAGGTAAGAGGTGCGAAAAGGAACATGAGATATAACGATATGCGTTCTCAAAACTCTGATTCTGATTCTACAGCTCACCAATCAAGGCCATTTCAACAAAACGAAACGAACATCGTCTTCCACAGCGCGAGTCGACATCGGAACGTAAGAGAAGAGTCTTATATCGCTACATCGTTACCTTATATCCTTGCGTGTCTTATATCGCTATATCGTTTTGCGCTCTTTACTCGACGGCTTAAATCAGATTTCTGATGCATCGCCTTGAATGAAAGTCGCTGTATCGTCTTGCCGATATATGCGTTAAATCGATATGTCTCGATACATCGATTTATAGCCCAGGCCTAGTTATGACATAAAAATGCTTTGACATAAGAAAAGGTACTATGATTATGCACACCTCTTGTATAGCAATAAAACAACATCAAAAATGCTTTTTTAAAAAATAATAATAATATTTTTTTTCAAAATTGGAAGTAGCATATAAAATAAATATAGGATTTTTTTTTAGTTTTTTTTTTTTTTAAATTTTTTTTTTAGCTTTTATAGTGCGCAGCTTAGCAGCAAAAAATCAAAGAACGTATGTAATATAAGCAGAAAAATTTATTCAAATAAAGAAAGTAAAATTTTCTGCATTACTTTTTATTTTCTTGAAAAATTAAATTTAAAAATTTTTTTAAAAGAAAATTATTCTTAAGAAAACTAGCATTAAGTTTTATCTGTGATTTTAATTTATATGGGGTAAAATATATTTAGAATAATAAAACTTGTGTCCCTTAATAGTCATATTTACTATTCATAAGAGTAATATTTAAAAAATATTGTTTTTATAATAAATAGCAATATATTTATGAATGTTGTGGATTATGAATGAAATTGAGATTGTGGTTGGGCACAAAAACTTGCTATCGCTTTTTTTTAAACATATGGTTTGTTGGATTATGTTTCTTAAATTCGTTTATAACGTCATTTACAAATTCAAAAATATACAATTCCAAAGAATCAAAATAACGTAATGTCTTCCATTTTAGTTGAAAATATTTTTAGAACTTTTTATTCAAGTAGCGAGTTAATTTTTATTCCAAAAGCAAATTCTGCATACAAAATGCATCGAAAGATTACTGATGAAGTAAAATGGATATTTTGTTGCAGAGTGTTATTGAATTTTATTTTCTTTTACTTTTAATCATAAATTTTATCCATTACTTCGATTATTTTACTTGTTAAGTTCGCAGAATTGTCGTGTACTTTATTTAAGTTCATTTATGTTTTATTTTTAATTCTAGCTTACTTTTATTCTTATTTTTTTGTTTTAAGTTTATTTAAGCTCTTATTTTAAGTTTTTTTTTCGCAGTCGAAGTTTAGACTTTAATTGAATTGCAGAAAATACAGTGACAAATCATCTCTACATTTCGCATTTCTCTAACTTCTGCAATACACTTTTAGTACTATACGCCCATTTTTCTAGATCACCTTTTACAGCATTTTTGACCATGAACAGAAAAGAAAACGTGCCCTTTAGATGAAACTGTATGATAACTCGTATGGACACTAGTATGATATTTGGACACTAGTATGATAAGTATTGTCTAGATTATATTTACGTCACAATAAGGGTTTGTTTATCGCTTTGCGTACCCCCATTTCAAATTAAGCTTCTGAAAACTCTTTTAATAACTTAACAAAAACATCATGTAATTATCTACTTTAGATTTCAGACAATCAATCGATGCATATTTTAGTACGAATGTCAGTACTGTAATACTTACGTTGGTTGTTTCCGCCCATCTGGATTGAACAACTTTTAAATTCGTGAAATATTAGGGAGATCTGAAAGTAATGTCCTTTCGATGCACTTGATATTTGTTACCAAGATTTTATTTTTTATCAAAAATGTATTCACCCTTGTTATCAACAACCCTTCAATTCCGGATCGTAAAAAAAGGGATTTTTAAGACTATCGAATATTCAATGCGCCGAAGCGTCATTACTTTCCAGGTTTCCTGAATATTTACAAACATTATAATTACAACACAACTCGAGCTTACACCCTTGAGTTTACACACACTTTTATTTAGATTTCGAATGATATTATAGAAAAAATTGTACTTTGAATCAAATTAATGATGAATTTAATTAAAAATAAAACATCTTTTTGAGAGAAAAAAAATATTGCTTGCAAGTGTTCCAACAATTAAAGCTTATAAAATGTGCAATGATTTCAATATTTTATTTTAGTTACTGGAATTTTCACAACGATTACTTAAATATTTTAAATATAATCAGTTATACTTTTAAAAAAAATCGTTTTCTTTAAAATGTATATCTAAATGTATGTATATTTAAAGTGTATTTGAGTGGAATAAAATATTTACATTTATTTTGTGGACTTGAAAGAAATATTTAGTTTATTATAACTCACTTAGTCATTTGGAGTTTTAACAGCTTGTACATTTTTTTATTATTATTTATTAAGGAAATTAGAGTTTATTATTAAACTTATTTATCATTACTGAAATATTTATTTATATATTCACATGTATGAGAAATGTATTTACTAATGAAAAGAATTTCGATTTTTTCTCTATCCATGGAAATGCTTTAATATCATTAAACTAAAGTACAAATAAAACTAGCGTTTTGAGTGATGAGATTTTTAGAAAAATGCCGAGAAAGTCTTTAACATTACAGAAAGAGGAGAGAATGTTTTAAGAGTTAACTTCATTTGCCAGAAAAAAATTTTTTAAATTTTTTTGTAAGCAACTTAATGCTTATAAAAATTAACTATTTTAAATAAATTAGTTAAATACTATGGAAAATTAGTAATATTAAAAATTCAAAAATTAGTTCATTAAATATTGCATTTGTTTAGACAAGAAATAATTTCCTGCAATTTACTCTAAAATGAAAAATGCTTTTTCGAAAATTTATTGAAATTTAAAAATTTGAAACGATTTTATTTATTCAAAGATTTAGTATAATATATTAAGCAATGAATATATTTTTTAAAAGAAAATTCAATATTTCGAAAGTGTTGGAGAAAATAAAAATGTAATCTGTTTTTTAAAGGTAAACTTTTGGTTTGATTGGGGCTCAAACATGAAAAAGAACGCAAACTATTCACATCTATTCAAACAGAAATATTCTAGCACAACAGTGAGTGATTTACGATGACAGCTTATACGCCTCTCAATTTGTGAGCAGTAGGGGGTTGAGGGGGAAGGAAATATTCTAGTTCAGAAAAAGACGTGATCGCCGCTCCAGACCTAGAACGTGAACCCGTACATACACGGGCAAGCCGCTTTCAGCATAGAAACCATGCCCGTGTTATAACGGGCTTGACGCCAGGAGAACATATGTTAGCGATGATCCCGATGATTTATGTCCTTTAACACCTGATTTATTCCTGAAAGACACTCGTACTAGTAGTACTACGGACTTGGGTAGATTAAAGCTAACTGACAAGACGGAATTAAACAAAAGACTTGCGTATAGAAGAAGACTGATGACAGATTTACGAGCAAGATTCCGTAGTGAATATCTGAGTCAGCTACATCATAGACTGACAGTTCGAAAACCAACGTACCATCCTAAAGTTGGAGATATCATCTGGATTTGGAATGATAATCTCAAAAGAATACATTGGCCCTTGGGAAGAATACTCTCAGATTACACAAGTAAAGATGGACTGATCAGAAGAGCCAAAGTTAAGACCAAATCCGGAATTCTGATCAGACCAATTCAAAATCTCTGCCCATTAGAACTGGACGAGGAGAATCTCAACAGCGAAGATCAGCTGCCAGAGACTTCCAAAGATGAGCCAGAAAGAACATCATCGGACATTCCTGATTCAGTTCCTGCTACTACCAGAGTTGGACGTGTTGTTCGCCCACCATCCAGATTTGGACAATGAAGTATTGAGATTCGGTTCAACATGCCCCGAAACTCAAAAAGGGGAGTGTCAAAAACAGAATACCATTCATTTTCCTTTTCACAGAAAACGAACCAATAGATGGCGCCACGAGATTAAGAACTCTCTAAGAACAATAGTTTTTAGTTAGTTTAATTTTGTTACTGTCGTTGGAGACATCATGTTGTTTTTGTAGTTTTTAGTGCTGTTAATTATACACATGTTAACCATTCGAAGGAGTCTCTTATTGAGTTTGTGGTCACTCATTTGATTTTATTTAGGTACTTTCCGACCCGGGTAGAAGAACAAGGTAAGAATCTTATTATTTGATACCTGTTCTATTGAAGTAGATAAAGAAAATTGTTATCTTTTTTAACAAACATAGTAATAAATAATTCATCTAATATATATTTTTTTAATTTTACAATAGCTATTATATTTATCACAAATAGCTTTTCTCTTACATACCTAAGCCATTTTATTCATTACAAGTGCATATTCAACAGGGTTAATTCAAATAGTTACTCACGAATATTTTGTTTTATCAAAACGTAAGTAAATTCAGAAATTTTATTATTATATATATAAAAAAAAAGAAATTCTATTGATTTGAGCAATATAATTGTCAAATATTTTTTTTAATATTCGAATTTCTATTAAATAAGTGTCTAACTGAGCTAAAAATAAATTCATGAAATTCAAAATGAGAATAATTGAGCATTTATATATAATATGACCATATTTTCCTTCATTAAAACGAAGTGAATTTTTATAGATGCAGTGAAAATTAAAATAAATAAATAACTTTTATCTTCTTGAATATTCACTTTTCAATACTTCTTTTTTGTTATACTGCCATGATAGTATAAATGTTAATACAATGCATCAAGTGTGCAAAAATTCAGGTTAGAATCCTGATCATAGGCTTGCTATAGCATTAATTCAGAAGTTGATAGTCTTAAAAAAAAAAAAAAAAAAAAAAAAACTATAAATGACTTAACCTTGAATTTAATACTAGATAGCTGTGATAGTATAATTGTTAATACATTGTGTCACAAAAATTCAGGTTGGAATCCTGATCACATGTTTCCTAGATCATATTAGTAAGTTCAAAGGTTAAAAAAAAATGTTAAATAAAAATATAGATATATAGCTGCATTTTTAGATAATTTTGTCTCTGAAACAAAAGAGATAATTTTACCTCTTGAAATATAAGAGATGATAATTTTGCCCCTTATGAAAAAGGGATGACTAAACCTAGGTAAATAAAATAACAGTCTGATCAACTGTTTGTTTAGAGCTAAAATAAAAGCTCATATTTTTTTGAATGATATGCTCTGCTCAGTATGTTTTTAATAATAAACTAAAGAATTTTATTGACACTTATAGACATTTGATATTAACAAACATTTTATTAACTTATGATAAGAAATATAGAATATGATATGATAAATTGCACTTATATGTTTAAATATTTTGATTTGTATAGGTATGTCAATGTGGAAAAGTATTAATGACAAAAAAAAAAGAAGAAATATTTGGTAAATGAAATGATTTTGCAAATTATGCTGTTTGTTATGCTAAACTTTTCTCAAATTCGAGAGAAATTAGAGTATCCTGACCAGGTGATGACAATGCTCAGCTAATTTTACATCAACATAAGATTTAATAACATAAGTATTGAAAATATATGTTAGAATTATAACTTGTTCTAAAATTTTGTTGAATAATAACTTTGCTTTAATATTTAACTATACATAAGTGTATATTATACGTTCCATGGATATGTTATGTTTCAGAGCATAACATTATTTTGTAACATGGGGGAGATCCATTAATTTAAAAAAAAAATATATATATACATATTTTTTTCTCTATATTATTTTCATCATCTCCTGATTTCAGCATCAATCTTCAACTAGTCCACTATACAAGCACTATACATATACACTATACATATACACTATACAAGCTTCCACCCACACCTTAATATTCCACCATCTCAACATAAATGACACCCTGAATCCTCCTTCTTCATACTAATATAGGTTGATTATTAGTGATAATCCATGAAAAACCTTCTTTAAAAATATTGTTAATAATTTTATTTAAGTAGTTAGAGGAAAGGGTGCCAGGTTTAGTTAGGTAAGTATTAGACCCCCAAGTGATTGTTCTAAATTCAATAGGAATATTATGAAGTTTTGGACGGATAATTAAGTATGGAAATCGTATAGTATTAATATTGTATTTTTATCCTTTTATAGAAAGCTAAATTTTTTAATGATAATATTATTATTTAAATTACTAAGCTTAATTTTTTTTACTATTTTTAACTCCGTAATTAAAGGTGCAACAGAATGTTTTACAGAAGATTACATAATTATTGTTAGCTTTGTCTATGGGGGTAATTATAAAATTCTTTTGTAGTTGCTTAATTGATTGAAAAATTTTCTTAAAAATTTTCGAACTGTTACTATTTTTTAAATTCCCCTTATTATTGAAAACAAATTTTTTAAAGTAATAATAAACGGACCATTTCCATTCCGTTAGCATACCTAAAGGTAAAGAGAATCATTTGATATCTTTAAGCAAATGTTATTGAGATCATTAAGAATGCATTTTATTAGTTGATATATTGTAAATGGTCTAAATTTTGTGCTTTTTGATAATAAATTTCTTAGTTCTAAGCTTTTTAAAAAACTTAAATTACCAGTATTAATATGCAGTATTACCAGTATTATAAGCAAATTAAAATTATTTTTCCTCTTCGCAGTGACATTCAGAATTGGATACATTAATTTTCCCTTCATTTTGCTAATATAATTTTCATTAAAAATAGTTCTTCCAAGAATTTTATTATACTTATAGCTTATTTTATGTTAAAATCTGTTAATAGAAACAGATTTTTTACGTTTTCAAACACAATACGAAATTCAATCATATCGAAAATAGGGTTTTGAAAGCTAATAACAAAATATTAGTTATTTATTATTTTTATTTGCTAAAATTTACTCATTTTGCCTATCACAGGAACGAAACAAAGAATTTTGAAGTGCAAATTTGTAAAAAAATACTGTTAATAAGATCTTGAAGCTATCGTTATCTAGGGAATAAAATCTTTTATTGGTTTACTGTTGTATTGTTCAGTAAAATCTTTTTCCTTGCTAAAAATAAAATTTACGCTTAATTTGTCACTATTAAGTGAGAATTTTTATTTCATATTTATCTCCGATTAGCTTGAATTGTACGCTTATCTTCAGTGTGAAAAAAAAAAAGAATAAGCTGAGTTATTAAAGTTAATCTGTGTGTGTTGGAATGTATCGTTTAGATCATGCAGCAAAATTATTTTGTATAAAAGTATGTAGTAATTTTCTTTTTGTAGTCTTAAATCAATATCTTCTAAAATATCTGGAATATTATTTCTAACGTTGTTAAAGTTATGTACTCTGAAGCGATTCAATTTTAGGTTATTGATAATTTTTTTACTGTTTATATCTGAACGATGTTGATTAATTCTAATGTTAAGAAACTTACTTTCTTGTCCATCATATTGCAAAAACCACAGGCTTACATATAAATTTCATTATTTATTTTTCAAACTGATTTACAACTATCGTTGTTTTGAATTGCATGTTTTTTGTAAATACTGTCACTCACTTCTTAGGACGGTGAAATTTCTTGTATTAAATGAACTTCGAAAAATCTTTTGTTCTTACAGTAACAAATTGTTGATCCGAAGTCCCCTCTGAATTAGGCTGTTTGTAATGTATACAACAATGCAATGGGTAGATAAATTAATATATAAAACACATTTTTCACCAAGCACTAAATTAATAGTGTTGTATAATTATATAACAATAGGCTAATTTCGTTCCATAACACACAAAATTAGAAAAAACGAAGCAAAAATGTAAACAAGACGCAAACGAAAGTAAGTTAATTATAAATAAGAGCTAAAGCAGCATTGAATATGATCACTAAAAATATGTAACACAATAAATACAAAAAAGAATAAAAGAAAAGAGAGATTGACGAAAATATTAAAAAAAAATTGAAAGTAATAAGTTTTATTTTCATTGTATAAACTGCAACTTTATAGAAACCATAAAGTAAGCTAAAATTACGAAGCAGACATGGAAAAATAATATATTTTCCACCAGAAGAAGAAAAAATATTTATAAATAAAACATTCTTTCAAAATATTCTTAAATTTTTTTTAAAAAATAAATAAATAAATAAAAAAGTCGTAAAACAAAATATGGAAAAAAAAAATACCTATGAGTAGTGGAAAATTGGGGCTTTGGCCCCAGTTCAATGACCTCTAATCTTATCGGTGTGGTGGTATACTCATGGGGCTCCGGTCCTAGTTCAATAACCATGAAGACAGAGGTTTTTCTGAGATTGTGAGATCCCCTCTGTCCCTCTGTAGATAAGGTTTTATCAGAAGGAAGATGGTTTTTTTTTATTTTTTCATCTCATCTTCAGAAAGTGGAAGAATTATTTTTATTTTCGGGACTTCGAAATTTTCCGCAAGCGAGTATATTTTTATTATGTTTTTATTACTTAAATTAATGTGCAAATCATTATTTTCTCATTATAGCATAATAAAATTAATTTCTAAACGAACCCTTCTTTAGAGATTACATTTTTACCAATTTTAAATGATATGTCTAATAATTCAAAACTGATAAAATAGTTTATTTGTTAGAATATTTGTATTTAATTAGTCGATGTAGTAAATATGTAATAATCATTCTAAGAGATAACTATACATAATCAGTTGAATAAAATGGTTTATGAGTTCGAAAAATCTTGATGGATTTGTCTACTCATTATCAGTAATATAGTGTAATTATTATTCAATAATATTTTTCAGTTAAAACTCGTTTGATTAAGACAGTTTTTGAAAATATCGGTAAAATACTAGCGTCTTTGACATTACCCTAAGAAAGTTAAGTAAGCCAATATCGTCACTCAGTAACTAAAGTTTTCGATAACTATGTCTCGTTTTTAAGCACCTGTGTTCCGAAACTCTTCAGATTGATTGCTAATTTGCAGTTAGGAAAATTTTCATAATGTATGTACTTAGAAAGATTCCGATGTTATTGGTACTTAGAAAATTTCAGAAGCTCTTTGTACTTTGAATAACTTTCAAATTATTTTGAGTTAGAAAAGTTTTAAAGATTTTAGTACTTAGAAATACCTTGAAGTTGTGCGAACAAGGAAAAGTTTTTTAGTTTGTAAATACTGTACCCTGGTAGTTATAAATTTTTAACTTGATTGGAATTTGAAGAATTTCAGAACTTTGAAAAATTCGGATGTGTTGTTGGTAGAAAATTTCTGAAGTTGTTTGAACTTTCTATTACTTTTAAATTGTTTTAACTTTAAAATATTTTCGAAGTTTTTGTCCTTAGAAATATTTTAAAGTTATGTAAACATGTAAGTTTTTGATGTGTGTTTAAGGAGTAGCAGATGTTCATATTTTGAGTAATTTTCAACTTGCTCCGACTTTGAAAAATTTTGCAATTATATTTCAAACAACTTCAGAATTTGAAAAATTCTGAAGTTGTACTTGAAAAATTTCTGATGTTATTGGTACTTAGAAAATTTCTTAATTTGCTTGTACTTTGAGTAGCTACCAGATTGTTCTGACTTTGAAAAATTTTCCTAATTTTTCTACTTAGAAATATTTAAAGCTTTGACAATTCGAAAATTTTCGTAGTTGGAAAAAAAATAAATTTATTTAAGGAGTTGTAGAAGTTTGGTGTTAGAAAAATTTTGGATTTGTTTCGACTTTAAAAATTTTTCAAATAATTTGCACATTTAAAAACTTCTGAAGTTGTTTGAATATAGAAAATTATTTTAGTTGGAAGAAACAAGTATACAAGTAGTAACAGAATATTTTTTTGAAAATTGTTTTGACTCTGAAATTTTTTAAAATTATTTATACTTTGAAAAAATTTTGAATCTGTTTGTTTTAGAAATATTTTGGAGTTGTATGTACATAAAATTGTTTTTTAATATAATAATGTAATAGAATAGAAAAAATAAAGAATAAAATAGTAAAAAAAATAGTTGGAAAAAATGGGTATATATCTAGTAGCAGGTGTTTGGTCATGGAAAATGTTTCAAACTATTTTAAACTTTGAAAAATGTTCAAATTATTTATACTCTGAAATTTTTTTATTCTGTTGGTTTTCGAAATATTCTGAAATTGTTTAAACATAGAAAGTTGAAGAAAAAAAAACGGATATATAAAGTGTCGCAAAAGTTTGAAATCAAAAAATTTTCAACTTGCATAGACTGTGAAAAATTTTCAAATTGCTTATACTTAGTAACAATTCTAATGTTAAGTGAAGTCTAGAAAAGGTTTCAAATTTTTGTACTTAAAAATTTTCGTAAGTTGTTTAAATATAGAGCTTTTTTTAAGTTGGAAAAAAATGGTTTTATAAGGACTAGCAGGTGCTTGAACGAGGTAAAATTTTTTAACTATTTCGACTTATTAAAGTTATCAAATTTTTCAGTCTTTGATAAATTCTGAAACCGATGGTTTTAGGAAAATTCGGAAGATGTTTAGAGTTAGGTAAATTCTGATGATCTTAATAAGCGGGTAAATAAGGAGTCGTAGAAGTTGGAAGCTAGAAAAATTTAAAATTCTTTATACTTTGAAAATTCCGATGTTTTTGGCATTTAGAAAATTCTGAAGTTGTTTGTACTTTGAATAAGTTTCATTTTTTGTGGAAATATTATGAAGATATGTGAATATGAAAATTTCTGAAGTTGGGGAAAAGAAAAGGTATATAATGAGTTGCGGAATTTTAAAGTTAGAAACTTTTTTTAAACGTGTTTCGACTTTGATAAATTTTTGAATTCTTTGTACTTTGATCAAGTTTGTTGTTGGTTTTAGAAAAATTCTGTTGTTTTTTGAATATAGAAAATTTTTTGAATGTGAGAAAAAGAGCTATATAAAGTATAGCAGAAGTTTGCTCTTGGAAAAATTTTCAAATTTTTTTGTAATTAGAAAAACTTTGATATGTTTATTACTTAGAAAAATTCAGAAATTTTTTTAATTTTGAATAGTTTGCAATTTCTTTTGACTTTGAATAATTTTCAAACCGCTTGTACTTAAGCATATTTTCCAAATGTTTAAACGTAGAAATTTATTTATATCGGAAAAAGCAGCTCTATTAAGCCTAGCAGAAGTTTGGTCTAGGAAAAGTTTCAAATTGTTTCGGCTTTAAATATTTTTCAAATTATCTGGACATAGGAAAATTCAAAACTTGTTTATACTTGAAAAAACTTTAAAATTGTTTTACGTTGAAACATTCAAAAAGGGAAGCATACGGTAGCTCTTTAATTATTTTCAAATTGTTTTGACTTTAAAGACGTTTTCGAACCATTTGTACGCAGAAATATTTTGCAAATGTTTATACACTGAAATTTATTTAAGTCGGAAAAAACAGTTACATAACGAGTAGCAGAAGTTAGGTCTTTGAACGACATTGAGTAATTTTCGAATTATTTAGGCTTGGAAAAATTCTTAAGTGGATGATACTTAAAGAAATTTTAAAATTGTTTTGATATGAAAAATTAAAAAACTTTATTTGCCTAAAATGATTAGGAAGTTGTTTGAACTTAAAAATTTCTGATGTTTGAAAAACGGTATTTAAAGAGTAGCTGATATTTTGATTTAACTTATTAGGACTTGTTATTTACTTGACACTTCTAATTATTCAGAAATTCTTTTATTATATATAGAAAATTATTTTTGCTTGGAAAAATGAGTATATAAGTAGTGGTAGAAATATTTTCAAATTATGTTGATTTTGAAAAATATTCAAAGTGTTTGTACTTGAAAAAGAAATTCTGATGTTGTTGGTACTTAGAAAAATTCTGAAGTTGTTTGTACTTTGACTAATTTTAAATTGTTTTGACTTAGAAAAACATTCAAATTTTTTGTTCTTAGAAATATTCTGAAATTGTTCGACTTTACACAAATTTTGAAGTTCTAAAAAATGAGCATATAACGAGTCATCGATGTTTGGTCTAGGAAAAGTTTTCAAATTGTTTCGATTTTGAAAAATTTATGAAATTTATGTACTTCGAAAAATTATGAAACTGCTGGAATTTTGGGAATGAAGTACTAAAACTTTTTAATCAAAAAAAAATTTAAAAAAAAAAATTAGATGCAAAAAACTTCGGAATTTTTCTAAATGCCAGCAGTTTCATAGCTTTTTTATTTAACTTTCTTAGGTTAATGTCAAAGACGCTAGTACTTTATCGATATTGTCAAAAACTGTCTCAATCAAACGAGCTTTAACTGAAAAATATTATTGAATAATAATCTAATGTGTACAATTCTCTTACGTTTCTCCCAAATTTTGGCTGTATTTCTTTTCCGCCGGTGGCAACGTTTGATTTTTTTTTGTTTACGTTTTGAAAACACCAAAGCATTCTGCCTTTTAATGATGTGTTTCTGATCTAATATATATAATTCTCTTACGTGGCTCCCAAATTTTGGTTGAAGTACTTTGTACAGACCGCAAAAAAAAAAAAAAAAAAAAAAAACGAATCACCCTGAATAACTTTCGTTCTAATGATCGGATTTTCACGAACTAAGTGTCAATCTTAATGGTTCCTGGGGGTGACCTCAAATATGCTAATCAGTTAGTGCTAACTATTAATTAAGTTACGAAATCAGACACAAAAACGCACTTTCTCTGAATAAACATATATTTTTTTTTACTTATTTCGATTCTTAACCTTCAAAATATAGGGGGTAGCCGCAATCTGGGAATTATGGTCCCCATAGTTTGGTCAGGAGAGCGATCCAAAGTTCGTGCCCCTTAATGCTAATTTCACTTTTTACGTTTTTAGTCATATTTTCGAAACTATTAAAGCAATTCAAAGAAAATTGCATCCACTCATAAAACTCATTTACCCAAAGATAATTTCATAAAAAAATAATTTTTAATAATTATTAATTATTTTTTTATAATTTAATTAAATTGAGGATGAAAAAATTTTGAATTATAAGGTATGAATTTTTTTATACCATATTAATCTACATATTTTTCAATTGAAAAATCGAAAGTTTCAACTGTTTTTATTTATTAGAAGCTGAGAAAAATTAAAATTAATTATTTTTAAAAAAAATAATTTGGCGACAATAAAGAAATAACTAATTAGGGCGATTCATATTAAAATGTGATAAACTTGGGAGAAACTTGACTTCGCGCGCGTAGCGTAAAATTTCATTCATATTTTTTTCGCTAATAATCGTTTGCTAATCTTTTTATTTTTATTTCTTTCACACTATAACATACGATGTTTCTTTTTTAGTCATTTAATAATTTATTTGCGATTTAGTAAAGAGTTTTGAATAAAAAACACTTTATTCAACAAATGTCTAGTTTTAAAAAAGCGTGCTTCTGATAGAATACACCAGATTGTGCTTATTTAATGTGATTATTTTTTATTTTTTTTATTTTGTTTTTCAATAACTGATACAATTTCAATAACATACATACGCATGCATAGATTTGGAATAATATATTTATCAATTTCTTGAATACATATTTTATAAATATTAATAAAAATACGTAGTCAACATTTTTAAACATCTCTCGCAATATCGCAAATTTCTCAACATCTTATAGGGTAAACTAAACAATGAAGGAACACTTAAGCTTAGCTTGCCTTTAAAAAAAATTCATGAAAATTTCAAGATTTGTAATTTTAGCTGAATGATGGTGTCGACATGTTTGTCATTAAATTGTGACCAAGTGAAGGAACAATTCTTACCAGTGAATAAACACTAAATTTTCCAGTGAATGAACACTTAATTTTGAGAATGTTTGATGCTCGTTAGGAATCCATAGGCCAGACAAATGTCTAAAAACAAGATTTTTCTTGGAATTACGACATATAACCATAGTTAATGTCGAAAATATTACTTTTTTTTAGTCATGGAATGGAAAGTAAAATATGTTTTAATACATAATTTAAAGAAATCGTTTTTTATTTTTTACTCACAGTTTAATTGTCCGTACTAAATTATGAATGTTTATCATTGTGTAATCCGATTATTGTTTTATTATTATTATAATTCGATCATTTTTTTGTTTACTCTTTCCCCCATATTTTTTAAACTCTTTTTTAAATCTTTTTAAGTATTTTTTTTTATCTTCGTCATGAGTAATTTATTTCTTTTTCTTTTGATTTAACCTTTCTCTTTTTTCCAAATTTTTGGCCAATGTAATTGTATCTTCGAAATTACTTTTGATTTTCCAGTTCCATTTCCAGAATTCCTCACTGGATAATAAATGAGAAAAAGGAGTTTCGAAGTTTGAGTAAAACCCATCTCTCATTGACTTACATCTAGTAGTTACTTATGAAACCAATTGTTTTTGCAACTAACAATGCCTCAAGAGGACTTATCTCAAAATCAGTTTTCAAGATACTTTCATTATTAATGTTACTTGTCTCAACTTCAGAGCCAAAATTTGATTATACAATTGTTCTTTTTGAAATAAATTCTTCAATATTGAGAAAAGCACAGGCTATTGGATATTTGGGAGATTAAACTTTTCTGTCAATGTTCCTTAAAAAATTTGCAACATAACTTGTGAGATTTCCTTCTCAAGCTTCTGAAGAAATAGCGCATCGTTACTCTTGAAGCATGTGTTTTGTTGATAAGTTGTCTTGCTCATCAACTCTTGGTGTCTGTTTTGCATATATTTGTTACAGTCAACGTTTTCTACATCGAATGGAAAAATATCGCATTTCATAAAAGAATTTTGACTTCATCAGTTGATGCCTCAAATCTTATTTAAAAATGGATGTAAAATTTTATAGACACATTGTTTTACAAGTCTTTTGTTTTCAAGATCTAACGAGAGATTTCCATGAATTAGGTAGAAAACTAAACCAGAAAATTTGCTTTGAGGAACAAAACTTGCTCAGTTTCAAATTGATATGAGATTTATACCTATCCAGAAAAAGCAAAATATGGAATTTGATTGCATTTTTAATTAGCCATGGGTAGAAACATTTGCAATATATTTGTAAAATGTTGCTGCGGTCATCGTTTCATTTCATGAATAGCTTTTCCCAATGAAATATGAAGCAGGGACTGATTCTGTAATATCTCAGCGAATTCTTCTGTAAGGAAAAACTACCAATGGAGGTACTTTTTCTTTCCTAGGTACTTTAGAATATAAATCCTTATAATTTTTAAGGCCGAAGATTTTTCCCGTTTAAGGGCAGTATTCAACTCTTGTTTCATTCGCATTGTAAATGCAATCACTTTATAAAAGGATGCCAGGGCTACCTCACTCCTAAAGATTCATTTAAAGTTCTTAAAACCAGTATTTCGAATATTATTCTCTAAGGGAAGTTTTGCCTTTTGAAATTATCTTCGCATTGCGCTGAGTTATCGGTGGATGTCGCCTTAAAAAAACTTCACCCATTTTTCACCTAGATAAATGTCTTTAAATGGATTTTTCCTACCAGTTCCCGTTAGGACATTAAAGACGGCAATAAGATAATAATTTAGCTAATTATTGGCACAAAATCCTGCAAAGAAATTTTCCATTCAAGCTTTTATTATTATATTTAGTTGTTATGTTTACTTAATAAACATAGTTTATTAAGGTATGATGTAATAACTAATCACTACATTTATAAAGATAAATAATAAATTAATTATTATTATAATTCTTTAAATAAATTTAGCAATTAAATTTGCATATTTAAATGAAATTGTTATAGGAACTATTCATACAACATTTAACTGAATTTTAGGAGTCCTCTATGTCGCTGAACTACTAATTATCCATGTAAAATCATATTTCACACATACTATTCATTCACTGGGAAATCTATTCTCAGTGAAGGAACATGCCGGTTCCTTCACTTGTTAGAAGTTGTTTTTTTTTTTTTTTTTTTTTTTTAACATAATTTTGATTTATAATATGACAAAAGGTACAAGAAAATTAAAAATTTTCTTTTATTTTCATTAACTTGAAAAAATCCCAGTAAAGGAACACTTGTTTATTCATTGGTTTTTCATCGTTCGGTAATCCAGTTAATAAACACCCCCTAATCTCAGTACTTGCTTATGTTATGATGCTTAAAATAAATAAAACGTTACTTCAATGACCATATTTTGAATTCTTTTTTTCACAATGAGAAAAAAAAGCATTATTATATGCAATTAATTGTAGTTTGAACGGATAACAACAAACACTGACCTTATAATTTTGTCAAAGAAACAAGGCGTTGAACAGATACTAACAAATTCAAAACTTTTTCCAGAGAAGACTCAAAGACCAGGTAACTAACTGCATTGTTAGATGACTTCCTATTGTTAGGTAGTAAGCCACTGTTACCAATCAATCTAAATTAAAACGTTTAAAATCTTATTTCTAAGAAATATCTATGAAATGCTCCTTCATTTGTTGGTTTACCCTACATCATCCTAATCTTAAAAGAAATTTCCGGAAGTGCATCGCAGAACTATTTTACCAACTATTTAATTAAATTTTAACATTTTAAAAATCTTATTCTTTTCCATTTTACGTTTATTATTTCTTCATTAATATACTAATAAATTTTTTTAGAACTTTAATTTAGATTTTCCTTAATTTAGGTTTCCTTCTTCAATTATAGTCAAGTTTTTTTTTTAAAGAATTATTGTCTGCTAGCTAAGAATAAAACCTTGTTAAGAAATTAGAAACATTCAGCTGTTTAAAATTATTTAATGCAAAACAGCTGATTATTTACTTAGCATACTATTTTTTTTTTGAAAAAAAGAATATAAATTATTGATTGACTTTTTTTTGTTTTTTTTTTTGTTTTTTTTTGTTTCTTGTGACTTCAACATAGATTATCTAAAATAGTGTTGATGTCATATAAGTCACTACAAAGAGGATAAAGATACCGAACATAAATAGCTGTGGAATACGTAGCCAATTTTTTTAGTGTCTTAAAATATCTCAGTATATTAAATGTCGTCCTACTATCTTAGTTGTGAAATTAAATTTTTAATTATCTGACCACGTGTGATTCACTAATTATTTCATTATATCTTTTACTCTTTATGATAATAAGTAGATTTTTTTTCTGATAATATACTAAACTATTTTGTTTAATTTTTTACTTTAGCATGATTTCCAAGATATTATTGCAGTATAATTTGTTATCAGGAAAATGCCTTATTTTGTTAAGCAGGAAATACTAAAAATTGAAATTTGTAAGGGTTCCGAAGCTGTGCCAATTTTAGAGTCATGTGATTTTTGAAAAAAAAATGCTATATACCTTTTCAAACAACTTCGAGTAGGACGGAAACGCTAACTTGTTTAAAAAAGTTGTCCTTGTAACTATTTAATTTCGATTCCTGGTACTAGGGGACATTCCATTTTCACATTCGACTTTTGAAATTTCAATTGTAAACGGAATTTTTTTATGACCTTAAATTAAAATGTTAAGGCCTGTAGCAAAAAAAAAAACATTTTTTTTACAGCATTGATTTTTTTACAAAGTAGTGATTTATTATTTTTTCAATCTAAGAACCTGTGCCTATAACATATGTAAAACTTATTTTAATATCGAGTGAAATAATTTAATATATTGTGTAACTAAATGGATAATCCTAAGAAACTGAATCGAAAATATAAAAACTTCATTGATTTAAAAAAATAATAGATGATAATAAAAATAGACATGTTTTGAGCGTCCAATAATAAAAGTCACAAGCTATCCAAGCCTGACAAGTCTTGAGAATGGGCGATTATATTTGAAATCTCGAAACATGTCGACTTTTACTTCCCTCTTCATATGTTTTGAAGCCAGTTGAGTTCTTATCGTCAATTATACTGTTTTACATTTGGGTCTTGATTATTATTTTGATAAGGATTTTACACTCGTTAAAGTAAACATATGCATTTCAATATTTTATCAGGATTCATGTGGTCTTTAAAAACGTAAGAACATAATATTGTAAAAGTTATATTTAACTTAAAAATTAACATTTTGACACCAGATATTTTGAGTTAATGAAATTAAATATTTTATCTTTTAAGTTTTTGTGCCCCCATTTCAGTATCTTAAGGATCTTACGAACTCTGTTTAAAAAAAGAGCTTCAGATATATATAACAAAACAAAAATAACCATAGTAGCAGTATTTGGTGGTAAATGTAGCTTATCGTAATTGAAGAATATGCTGTGCGACATTTTATGATGAATATGCGAACGTTTAAGTTTCAGAATGTATCGAAACATGAGGATGTTATTTGCTAATCATCTTTATCCAAAGAAAACGATGTAACCTAAATATCTAGTAGAATGAAGCGATTTTTTAAACAATGAATCCTACAATATGCAACATATTATTTCAATATCTTATTCTTAAACATAACATATTTCAATCTTCTTAAAATGCCACTAAACATTCAGCAATTCCTTGACTTATAGAAAAAAGAAATATCGTAAATTATAGAAAACCTTGTGAATGTGCATTCGAATTATTATACAATCTACATTTTATTTTTCAAGCACTTTTTTTTCCTTCAAACTTTCTTGCCTAGAAGACTCGATGAAAGCTGTAAAAATGATTATCCCTAAAATTTATAATATAGTTATAATAAGTTATGTTCATTTGATTTTAGTGTAAAATCCTCGAATAAATATAGTAAAAACAGTGTAATCTATGTAATATCAGATAAAAAGTTCATACATTTAAATTCTAAAAACTATCATTAATAATTTATAAATCGATTCAAATTTACTTTTCAAAGGAGATAAAAATATTTTTTTCTTTTGCTTTTTGGACAGAAATTCCCTAAAAAATTGTTTATTGCCTAGAAACTTTGAGATATTTTCTATTAACAATAAATTAAACCTCTCCGAGCAATCACTGAACATTATTTCGATTTTTTTACTGTCAGAGCTTGGTTGCGTAGCAACCTAGTAAAATTAAGCACTCCTCTTTTGAATTAGTCAATGGGTTATCTTAAAATATTTATTTGCGCATGCGACTTTTTTTGCGGTTTTCTGGACTATCGCCAAATATATAATTTGACCTTTATTGCGGCCCAATTTACCTCCCAATTTTTTTAAAATTTTGTCTACCCCCCCTAATTCAAGTGTCTAGATTCCAAATATGCAAAAAAAATTATATGTTTATTCAGAGAAAGTACGTTTTTGTGTCTAATTTCGCATATTAATTAATTGTTAGCACTAATTAATTAGCATATTTGAGGTCACCCCCAGAAACCATCAAGATTGACACTTAGTTCGTGAAAATCCGATCATTAGAACGAAAGTTATTCAGGGTGATTCGTTTTTTTTTTTTGTGTGGACTGTACGACATCCAACAGTTCTTCGTTCGGCAGTACACCTTGAAAATGGACAGCGAGTTTACTTTACACAGAAAATGCCAGTTCAACAGCATTGTCACCACCACAAACAACGCTAACGGCATTTTTTTCTTTGTGCAGGGATGACGCATTTGCAAAGACGCTTCTTTACTGTGAGGTGCCAACATGCTACACATGGAGTGTTTCGGCGAAACATTTTCAACGTAGAAAGCTAGATAAACCAGTTGAAGGACATCCCAATTTATATTCAACTGACGCATTAGGTCGTCTCTACACCATCCACCCTACCATCCACCCTAACAATGCAGAATGCTTCTACTTACGATTACTATTAGTCAACGTTCGAGGGCCGACATCGTTTCAAGAATTAAGAACAGTAAACAATGAAGTATGTGTCACTTATCGCGAAGCTTACCAAAAATTAAATCTACTTGAAAATGACTCACATTGGGACGCTTCAATGGCTGATGCATCTAAAGGTCTGGTTTCTTAGGACAAGCGCCTTATCTGAGCGTCAGCGGGACGTCAACGTCCAACTGACGCCAACAAAATATTGGTTTGTTAGCTCAAGGCCTGGTTTCTTAGAACTAGCGCCTTATCTGGGCGTCAGCGGAAAGTTGACGTAGATCTGACGCCAAAAAAATACTTTTTTGTTAGCTCAGCTTGAGCAGTCGGTCCAACGCAGACATTATCTCTCATTGCGCATGTGTTAATAACGTAAACAAATATTTATTTTGAATTTGTATTGATTTTGTTATTGTCGACTAGTGTTTTAGAGAACAAATAATGACTTTGTCCAAGAAAAAACGCATTATAGCTGAGTTAAATGAAGAGTGCTATGTTTAATGTCAAAATCAAAATCTTGGCTGATTTCAATGCTCTGCTGGATGTTGTCCGCCATTGCTTCTGTGGTTAACGTCACGTTGTAATCCAACTGCAGTTGAGTTGGACGGCAATTGTAGTTCAAGATGAGCGTTCAATGACGTATACTATCAAACTCACAAATGGACCAATCAGAGGTTAACGCTGATTTCCAGCTGACGGCGTCCTGTCCTAAGAAACCAGGCCTTAATACTGCTCAACCGTAGCAAATACGCACGTTATTTTCAATAATATTAACTACGTGCTTTCCATCCAATCTAAAGGATCTTTGGGAAAAATACAAAGAAAATATGAGTGAAGACATACTACATCACTTACGTGCAGAAAAACAAAATCCGCACAATAAATTCTCTCCAGACGTATATAATGAGGCTTTAATTTCAATCGAAGACATATATTTAACAATCTTCAATAAAACAATATTAGAACTAGGAATTCCTGTGCCAAATCAATGCTCAAACAATCTTTTCAATTGCAATTTTCTACGACAAACGCATTTTGATATCGACAAACTATGTTCATTTGTTCAATCAAATCTTTCAAAATGGGTTATGGAACAACGCATAGCATATTACAAAATTATGACAGTTGTTACAAATCGAAGCGGTGGATTGTTTTTCTTAGACGCACCTGGAGGAACAGGTAAAACATTTCTAATTTCCCTTATCCTGGCAACAAAACGATCATATAACAAAACTGCATTGGCTTTGGCATCCTCTGGAATTGCGGCAACACTTTTGGATGGTGGCAAAACAACGCATTCAGCACTTAAATTACCTTTAAATATACAATTCCCTGAAACACCCACATGCAATATCAAAAAAAATTCTGTAATGGGTAAAATATTACACTCATGCCAACTTATAATTTGGGATGAATGCGCTATGGCGCACAGAAAGGCATTAGAAGCGCTTCATCATACACTAACAGATTTGAGAGAAAATGAACAACTTTTAGGCGGTGTACTTATTTTATTTAGTGGTGATTTCCGGCAAAGTCTACCAGTCAATCCACGTTCAACTCCTGCTGATGATTTTCATGTATGTCTCAAATCATCAGCGTTGTGGCAACATGCACAAAAATTACACTTAATGACCAACATGCGAGTTCAAATGCAGCATGATTCATCAGCCGAACGTTTTGCAAAGCAATTGTTGGATATTGGTAATGGAATGATGGCAATAGATAGATCCATCCAAAGCATTACGCTGCCAGCAGACTTCTGTAAAATTATTTCAACCTTAGATGAACTTTTTCACAACGTTTTTCCAAATATCTCTCAAAATTACAAAAATCATCAGTGGCTCAGTGAACGTGCTATATTAGCAGCAAAAAATAGCGATGTACAGTCCGCAAAAAATAAAAAACGAATCACCCTGATTAACTTTCGTTCTAATGATCGGATTTTCACGAGCTAAGTGTCAATCTTGATGGTTTCTGGGGGTGACCTCAAATATGCTAATTAATTAGTGCTAACTATTAATTAAGTTACGAAATCAGACGCAAAAACGTACTTTCTCTGAATAAACAGGTTTAGACAAAATTTTAAAAAAATTGGGTGGTAAATTGGGTCGCAATAAAGGTTTATATATTTGACGACAGTCCAGAAAACCGCCAAAAAAATTCAAAAGAGGAATGCTTAATTTTACTAGGTTGCTAGGCAACCAATCCCTGACTGTAAAAAATTTTAAATGATGTTTTGTGATTGCTCGGAGAGGTTTAATTAATTGTTAATAAAAAATATCTCGTAGTTTCTAGACAATAGACAAATTTTAAGCTGATTTCTGTCCAAAAAGCTAAAAAAATTTTTTTTAATCCTCTTTGAAAAGAAAATTTGAATCGATTTATAAGTTATTTACGATTTTCTAAGTTTTTAGAATTTAAATACATGAACTTTTTGTCTGATATTATTTGGATTATGCTACTTTTGCTATATTTATTCGAGGATCTCATACTAAAATCAAATTAACACAACATATTATAGCTATATACAAAATTTTAGGGATAATCATTTTTACAGCTTTAATCGAGTCTTCTAGGCAAGAAAGTTTTAAGGAAAAAAAGTGCTTGAAAATTAAATGTAGATTGTATAGTAATTCTAAAGCACATTAACAAGCTTTTCTATAATTTACGATACTTCTTTTTTCAGTAACTGAAGGAATTGCTGAATGTTTAGTGGCATTTCAGAAACATTGAAATATGTTATGTTTAAGAATAAGATATTGAAATAATATGTTGCATATTGTATGATCCATTGTTTAAAAAATCGCTTCATTCTGCTAGATATTTATTTTACTTGGTTTTCTTTGGATAAAGATGATTAGCAAATAGCATCCTCATGTTTCGATACATTTTGAACCTTACGTTCGCAAATTCACCATAAAATGTCACAGAGCATATTCTTCAATTACGATAAGCTACATTTACCACCAAATACTGCTTCTATGATCATTTTCGTTTTCTTATATATATCTGATACTCTCTTTTCAAGCAGAGCTCGTAAGATCCTTAAGATACTGAAATGGGGGCACAAAAACTTAAAAGTTAAAATATTTAATTTCATTAACTCAAAGTATCTGGTCTCAAAATTTAAGTTTTCAAGTTAAATATAACTTTTACAATATTGATGCTCTTACGCTTTTAAAGACCACATGCATCCTGTTAAAATATTAAAATGCATATGTTTACTTTAACGAGTGTAAGATCCTTATCAAAACAATGATCAAGACCCATATGTAAAACAGTATAATTGACGATAAAAACTCAACTGGCTTTTATCGTATATTTCAATATCTTATTCTTAAACAAAACATATTTCAATGTTTTTAAAATGCCTCTAAGCATTCAGCAATTCCTTGAGTTATGGAAAAAAGAAATATCGTAAATTATAGAAAACCTTGCGAATATGAAGAGGGAAGTAAAAGTCGACATGTTTCGAGTGTTCAAATATAATCACCCATTCTCAAGACTTGTCAGGCTTGAATAACTTCAGAAAAGAATTCAAAAGAATAAAAGAATTACTGAAGAATTCTTTGAGATAATTCAGAATCAGCCCCTGCTAAATATTTCATTGGAAAAAGTTATTCATGAAATTAAACGATGACCACAGCAACATTTTACAAATATATTGCAAATCTTTCTCTCCATGGCTAATTAAAAATGCTATTAAATTCCCTAAGTATAAATCTCATATCAATTTGAAACTGAGCAAGTTTTGTTCATCAAAACAAATTTTCTGGTTTAGTTTTCTACCTAATTCATGGAAATCTCCCGTTAGATCTTAAAAACAAAAGAATTGTAAAACAATATGTCGAGAAAATTTTACATCCATTTTTAAATAAGATTTTGAGGCATCAACTGATGAAGTTAAAATGCTTTTATAAAATGCGATATTTTTCCATTCGATGTAGAAAATGTTGACTTCAACAAATGCATGCGAAACAGACACCAAGATTTAATGAGCAAGACAGCTTATCAACAAAACACATGCTTCGAGAGTAACAATGCACAATTTCTTCTGAAGCTTGAGTAGCAAATCTCACAAGCTATGTTGCAAATTTTTAAAGGAACATTGACAGAAAAGTTTAGTCTCCCAAATATCCAATAGCCTGTGCTTTTCTCAATATTGAAGAATTTATTTCAAAAAGAACATTTGGTTAATCGAATTTTGGCACTGAAGCTGATACAACTAGCATTGATAATGAAAGTATCATGAAAACTGATTTTGAGATAAGTCCTCTTAAGGCATTGTTAGTTGCAAAAACAATTGATTCCATAAGTTTATGGTAAGTACTGCTGAAGACCCAGCAGTACTTTTTTGCATAAGTCAATGAGAGATGGATTTTACTCAAACTTCGAAACTCCTTTTTCTCATTTCTGATCCAGTGAGGAATTCCGGAAATGGTACTGGAAAATCAAAAGAAATTTCGAAGATGCATTTACATTGGCCAAAAATTTGGAAAAAAGAGGAAGGTTAAATCAAAAGAAAAAGAAATAAATTACATTTTTGCATTAACTTCAGAAAAAGAATGAAAATTTAAAGAGATTGAAAGAGCTGAAAAAAGGTTAAAGCAGAAAGTATGACAAATAGAAAAATAATACTTAAAAAGATTTAAAAAAAAGCTTCAAAAAATATGGGTAAAAGAGTAAACAAAAAAATAAACATTCATAATATAGAATAGACTATTAAACAGAGCGAAAAAAAAAGAAAAAAAAATTCTTTTAAATTATGTATTAAAACATATTTTACTTCCCATTCCATAACTGAAAAAAAGTAAAATTTTTCACGTTAATTGTGGTTATATGTTTTAATTTCAAGTAAAATCTTGTTTTTAGACACTTGTGTGGCCTATGGATTCCTAACGAGCATCAAACATTCTCAAAATTAAGTGTTCATTCACTGGAAAATTTAGTTTTTATTCACTGGTAAGAGCTGTTCCTTCATTTCGTTATCTTACTACTTATTATTTAAACCACCAAAAACTTAAAACAATATTATGCAATTTATCTATTTTTTTGTGCATAATTCTCATTTAATAACAAATATAGCGACACCATCTTTTAGCTAAAATTAAAAATTTTGAAATGTTTATGATTTTTTTTAAAGGCAAGCTAATTTTAAATGTTCCTTCATTGGTTAGTTTACCCTATAAGATGTTGAGAAATTTGTGATGTGAGAGATGCTTAAAAATGTTAACTACGTATTTTTATTAGTATTTATGAAATATATATTCAAGAAATTGGTAAATATATTATTCCAAATCTATGTATACGTATGAATATTATTGAAATTGTATCAGTTTTCGAAAAACAAAATCAAAAAATCAAAAATAATCACATTACATAAGCACAATCTGATGTAAAATCATATTCTATCGGATGTACACTTTTATAAACCTAGACATTCGTTGAATAAAGTGTTTTTTATTCAAAATGTCTTATTCAAATTGTAAATATATTATTTAACGACTAAAAAAGAAACATTATATCTTATGGTTTAAAAGTAATAAAAATAAAAATATTAGCAAACGATTATAAGGGAAAAAAATATGAATGAAATTTTACGCTACGCGCGCGAAGTCAAGTTCCTCGCAAGTTTATCACATTTTTATATTAATCGCCGCATTTAATCATTTGTTTATTGTCACCAAATTATTTTTTTAAAAATAATTAATTTTAATTTTTCGCAGCTTCTAATAAATGAAAACAGTTGAAACTTTAGATATTTCAATTTAAAAATATGTAGATTAATATGGCATAAAAAAATTCATACCTTATAATTCAAAATTTTATCTTCTTCAATTTAATTGAATAATAAAAAAAAAATTAATAATTATTAAAAATTATTTTTTTCATGAAATTATCTTTGGGTAAATGAGTTTTATGAGTGGGTGCAATTTTCCTTGAATTGCTTCTTTAGTTTTAAAAATATGATTAAAAACGTAAAATGTAAAATTAACATTAAGGGGTACGAACTTTGGATCGCTCTCCTGATCAAACTATGGTGACCATGTTTCCCAGATTGCGGCTACCCCCTATATTTCGAAGGTTAAGAATCAAATATGTAAAAAAATGTATGTTTATTCAGAGAAAGTACGTTTTTGTGTCTGATTTCGTAACTTAATTGATAGTTAGCACTAATTAATAAGCATATTTCAGGTCACCCCCAGGAACCTTTAAGATTGACACTTAGTTCGTGAAAATCCTATCATTAAACGAAAGTTACTCAGGGTGATTCGTTTTTTTTTGCGGACTGTACGTGACATCAATAATCACATTCTAAATGAAATTCCAGGTTCTGCAAGAACATATAAATCCATCGATACTGTAATACATCAAAACGAGGTTGTAAACTACGCAACTGAATTTCTGAATTCACTTGATTTGCCAGGTATGCCGCCGCACGTTTTAACATTGAAAACGGGAGTACCTATCATACTCCTCCAAAACATCAACCCACCCAGACTTTGTAACGGTACGCGTCTTTCAGTGAAAAGAATAATGACCAATATCCTCGAAACTAAAATTCTAAAAGGCAAATTTAAAGGAGAAGATGTTCTGCTACCGCGTATTCCAATGACCCCCACAGATATGCCATTTGAATTCAAACGTTTGCAGTTTCCGGCGCGACATGCTTTTGCCATGACCATCAACAAAGCCCAAGGACAGTCACTACAAGTATGTGGTCTGATTTGAAAAATCCATGCTTCTCCCACGGACAGCTCTATGTGGCCTGCTCACGTGTCGGAAGGCCTTCTAATTTATTCGTGTACGCTCCAAACGGTAAAACAAAAAACATTGCTTATTCAAAAGCACTTGAATAAACCTGATTATAACTAGCGGGGAAATTGCCAAATGCTTTTCACCAATTAAGTACATCTCTGACAACAATTAAATACAAAATCTGAAACATCTGAGCAACAGCAAGCAAAACTGGTTATCGATCAACTGCACTCCTCTCAAGCCCATTCGCCCATTCCTCTGAAACATCTTAGCAACGGTAAGCAAGACAAGTTACCGATTTAAAATACATTGCTCAAGCCGATTATCTGAAACATCAAAACAAGAATTAAGAATAGAAAACGATAGAAAACTCACTTCTCTATTCAAACGCCGCCAATATGCTGGTTTAAATCTTAGAGTATTTCACTATTATCCAATTGCTAATTATATTCCCTATCCAAGTTAGCATTAAAAAAATGGATAATTTATCTGTGTTTTGTAGTGCTCTCAAATTTAAGAATGAAACAGCTGGAATTTACTGTTCTGGTGGAAAAGTGAAACTACCAGATTTAACGTCGCCAACTGACGCATTATCAACGTTGTTATCGGGTCAATCAAATCAATTGAATCTTTTCTTGGCGAATATATGTCGGTAAATTCGTGTTTCCAAATGACTTAATTCGGTGCTACAAGTATCGGTGTGCATATGGGCAGCCAATGTTATTTATTACATTCACATGCTATCCTGCTTGAGCTGAAATTAAAGAGCTTTTGTAACCTAGGCAAACATTATCTGATCTTCATGATATTACCGCTCGTGAGTTGAAACAAATATTAATCTCGATACTTGGTTTCATTGCAAAGCGTCATGTTTTTGGAGAGACACGGTGTTTGGGGTATCCTATTGAATGGCGAAAATGAGGATTACCAGCTTATTGAAAAAATCACGCCAAGCCAAATTGGTCTGCTCATATCAGCAGAAATACCTGATGTCGCCATTGATCCAGTTTATGACCATCATTCAAAATATGTTTTATTGTCCATGTGCATCACCATACATGTCTGTTTGAAAATGCACTAACGATATCCTAGAGAATTAACTGCTTTGACTATCACGGATTTTTTGACCATTAAATAAAATTCTCATTTCAAATCATAATCGCAAAACTCTTTTAAACACCTAAATACATAATTCAAAATTCAAACTGAAAGCGTTGCAACGCACGTAGGGTACAGCTAGTTTAGTATAAATTTATTAAACTGCTTAATTTGAGAGCGCAGTTTTATATGAAGTTTATTTCAAAGGAATAAAGGAAAATATAACTTATTTATTAAAATGCGAATATATTTTATTTATCAGCTTTTGGTTGTTAATCGGTATTTATATTTTATCAAATAATTTTTATCAAGTAATATCTTGTGATTAATTTATATAATAAAGGAACTTCTTTTTTAATTTTAAGCCTTTAACTTAAAATTATTATAACCATAATAATAATAACAAAGAATAATGGTAAAAGTGGGTAATAAGCGTATTTTATTTGTAAATGCCATAAATAAAAGGACAAATAAATAACTTACAGAAGTATAACTTATTTCTAAGAAGTTCCTTAAAAACTATCTTTGATAAGCTTTATAATTTTCTTAACGTAGAAGTAAAATTATAAGAAAATTAATGTAACTCTTTCATTTCAGTTTGGAGGGTTCATAAAAAATATCATCATTTCTGTCGTAAAAATAAATTATAACATTTTCGACTAATAAGCTGAAGTGACAGTTTAAATATATTTTTCTAATCGATCATTTCGATGGATCAATTAAAAACAACAAAATAAAACAATTCTATGTCACATTTTAATATATAGATTTGTGAAGCTGCTTACTATAATTAATATAAATATTTATCTAAATAATCGAAATTAATTAATAAAAAAGTATGATATCGAAATTTTTGAAGGAAAAGGCATTTATTGATTTTCATAAAAACTTACAACATAACAACAGATTGAGACAAGTTTAATTTAAAAAATTTTATCAAATATGAAAATACAAAAAATTATGGTTAACTAGGAGATATATTCATATAGATGGTATGCTGGCTAACCCTGGGAGGTGTTCGTATTTTTCCTCTCCATGTAATGCTAATGCGGGTTAATTTTCTTATATTTTAATTAACTATAACTACACTAATTAAAGTTTGCAGTGCAGACATTTCTACTCAAAAAACTCTTCTCCATGAATGGCAAAGGAGGGTAAGGGAAGAGAAATTAAAATAACACATTGATTACATACATTGTTCTATCAATGTAAAAGAGCAAAAAATTGCGAATAAAAATTACATTACACACTTTTAATATGAATTCGAAAAATTTCTCGCCATTAAATACATAAGATATTGCATAATTACTACTTTTAATATATATATTTTTAGAATATTGCGAAAAAAAGTTTTAAAAAGTGTATTAATTAGGAATTACAGATTAATGTTAAAGCAATAAAAAAAGACTAATAGTTTCAAAATCTAGTGAATCAACTAAGGAATCAGGTCTGAAAACATCAAAACCAGTTTGACTGTCTAAAGTAACAAAGAGAAGCTTAACTCTAAGTATTAGAACTTATTTTTATTTTTTAATTTATCGTGATGAAATTTCGTGGTGTTTATAATGATCACATTTCTCATTTTTTCTATTTCATCTGGCAATTAACTGGTTTCAATATTTTCATATATATATATATATATATATATATATATATATATATATATATATATATATGTATGAATTAAAAAATAGCAAAAATTTTAAACTCAGCAAATTTAATAATAATATTGTCTTTAAAAAAATTTTAGCTTTATATAAGAGATTAATAATTCAAATTAACAAATATACAATTTCCTTACTTAATTATCTGTCCTAAGTTTCATAAAATTCCTGTAAAATTTAGAGCTATCACATGTGGATCTAATACTTATCTAACTAAACCTGGCACCATTTTCTTTAACTACTAACAATATTTCTGAAGAAGGTTTTTCTTGGATTATCACAAATAATCAACCGATTTTCGAATTCATTAAACATAATAAAATTAATTCTATTGCGACTTTTGATTTCCAGGATATTTTGAATAGCTAGACAGCGGATAATTTGCAATTGCGTATGTGCATATGCAGTTGCATCTGTGCATATGCAGTTGCATATTTTAGCCTTTTTGCCATTTGTGCATATAAATGCATAAAAAGTATATTTGCTCTTATAAATGCATATTTTCAGCATTTTATGGCTTTTCCCTCCTAAAACCATATCACTATTCTTTTTATGTTAGCATAAGGAACGCTTTAAATTTTGTTTTGTCGTTCTTTATCAACTGAAAGGGTCGGCTGGATTGATGTTGCTGGGGGTGATTGCAATCACCTGAAAAAGATGTAGATATGAGGTGTGTGTCGGGAAGGGGGGTACAAAGGGCCCACCCAAACAGACATTCGTCATAGAACCCTCAAAAAGGGATGGTCAGATATTCTATAAAGGGATGTCTTTTCCTGGAATAAATAATTGTCAATCTGTGTAGGAAAAATAAGGCTTCTGTGGTAGGTTGAAAATGACCTCCCTTTCCTGTGATTGATTAGTTAAAAGGTGGAGTGAATACATTTTCGGCGAGAGCTGCTATTCTAACATATTTCGATAGTCCATCCAATAGATCGATAGTTTCGACATCCATCAGTTGAATACGTAGTTAGTGAAGCTTCGAACGTGATTTTTGACTGCTGAATTTTATAATATACCAAAAATTAAGTCGTCTAAATCAAATTTAATGAAGACATGGATTTCGGACTGTGGGAAGGACTTTACGACCGATGGTGAAATAGTATTTTGTGTGATTTTGTGTGAAAACACATTTCCTGTGAAAAAAGTACCAAATCGATCAACATATAAAGACTAATGCTCTCTCCGCGAAGAAAAAGCAGAATGCAAAAGGATTTGTTCAAAGTTTATTAACTATTCCTGTTCAAGCAGCTAAAAAGGAAAGTGATTTTTCTAGTGATTTATGCAAAGCCTTAGTAAGCAGCAATATTCCTTTAAAAAAGTTAAATAATCCAAACTTAAGACAGTTTTTAAAAAAATATTGTACCAATCAGTACATTCCCGATGAATCGACTTTAAGAAAGAGCTACCTTCAACCGATATATAACGAAGTACTGGATTATATTCGACGAGATATTGGAGATGGCCCTATATGGATTGAAGTCGATGAGACGACAGATAAGTGCGGTCGCTATATTGCTAATTTTATTTGTGGAAAAATGGATAATATTCCTATTCGATCACATCTTCTAGCAAGTAAAGCCCTTGAAAAAGTCAATCATTCAGCCATAGAAAGGTTTGTCAATGATTCTATCAGATTATTATGGTCTGATAGAGATGGTTCTGAAGATGTTTTGACTTTTGCCAGTGATGCCGCTCCGTATATGATCAAATCTGCAGCAGCACTGGAAATTTTTTATCCCAGAATGCCTCATATTACATGTTTGGCTCATGCTGTTCGCAGACTGGCTGAGAGTGTTCGAGAAGTATTCTCCTCTATGAATGATTTAATTTCTAGTATCAAGAAAGTTTTTCTCAAGGCACCTGTGCGCATAAAATTGTATAAAGAAATGTATCCTAAATTGCACTTACCTCCACAGCCTGTGATAACTAGGTGGGGTACATGGATTGAAGCTGCACGTTTTTACGCTAATAATTTTGATGCAATAAAGTCAGTTGTCCTGTCCAATTGACAGTTCCTGTGCTTCTTCAGTTTATGTCACAAAAGAATTACTACAGGATATCTCTTTGCAGAAGTACTTGGCCATAATTGACACTCACTTTTCTTTCTTAAGTGGAGCAATAACAAAGCTCGAAACAAGAGGTCTTCCCCTGGCTGAGGCCATATTCGAAAATGAAAAAATTCAACAGTGCATCAATGCTCTTCCAGACTCAGTTGGGAAGAAAGTAAAAGAAAAATGGTGTTTCGTTCAAAACAAAAATTCGGGTTTTGCAGCAGTGAAGAATGGAAACGGAACTGAACTTCCAGAGGAAGTAAAACCAATGAGTACGAAATTGTACAAGTTTTGTCCAATAACATCGGTTGACGTGGAGAGGTCATTTTCTGCTTTCAAAATGATCTTTGATGACCGACGACATCAATTTACCCTTGAAAATTTGAATAAACACTTAGTTGTGTATTGCAACAAAAATTATTCAGTTTAATAAAATCTTTCCGGAAAATGCGATGATTTTTCTTCTCTCATTTATCATACTTCAGTTTTAGGCTTTTTCTTCAGAAATGTGTAGATTCAAGTAAGAAATATTTTGATTTTCTTCCTTTTAACAAAAAAATGTTTTAGCTGTGTTTGTTAGAAAAAGTAAGTAGTAGTACTTAAATAAGTTGAACTTTTAATTTCGATTTTAAATGCATATTTCTAGTTTTAAGAGCATATATTCAAGTTTTTTAGTGCATATTTGCATGCATATTTTGTCCGTTTTTTAGTGCATATAATCCGCTGTCTATTAATAGCATTCCCCTTTCTAAACAAAAAGATGTCCTTATGAAGTATTACATTATGATTATTGGGAAATTCTGATTATTTTTTGTCTTGTTAATAATTATCTTTACAATGGAAGAGATATTTTTCTTCAAATTGATGGAATACCACAAGGTACATCTAATCATTCATCTCTCTTAGCTATCTTATTTTTGCATTATTATGAAAAAAAATATACTCTTAGTATTAAATTTGTTTTTTGATATATTGATGACTCAATTATCTTTAAATTTCAAGATTATACTATTTTATTAAATGATATTTACCCCGAGGAATTAATCTTGCTCCGTAAGATGAAAAGATTTTATCTTTTATTTTTCGGATTTTTAAAATAAATTTTATCCTTTTTTTCGGATTTTTTTAATTGTTTTTTTAATAAATGTTTTTTTCTTCCTATACATGTATATATATATATATATATATATATATATATATATATATATAGTTTGGAGAAAAAGTTACAGTAGTTCTTTAAGGCCTTCTCCTAAAATGCCGTAGTTCAAGCAAGAATGCACCTTTAGCTGTTTCCTGCTATTATAAGAAGCTTCTATGGGTACACATTTTTACCATCTATTATAAGAATAATAAATTTTTTGGAATCATGCAGCATTAAAAATAAATAAGTCTTTTACTTAATGAAAAGCAAGAAGTCTTTATTTTTAAATGCATGTTTAATACAACAAATTAAAATTTTTATAAAAGCATAAAAAAATTTGAAAAAGGCGTTTTTCACTAAATTTAAGAATTGTTCTAGTTATAAGTTATTATCATTTTATTTTTAAATGCAATAGTTTTAAATTTCATCAAAAATATATACTTCGAAACAAAGAATATTTACAGATTTAAATATTATACTTAGAGAAATGATTTTTAGAATAGAAAATTCTTATACATATTTATATAAAAATTATAATAAGTTTCAAAATATTTATTTTTAATCAAATTATTTTTTAAATATATTTTATAAGTAATTCCAGGATTCATATTTCAGTTATGAGTAAATTAATAAAGTTCTAAATTTTTAATATTCTATGTAAAACATCTGCAAATTTTAAACAATAATGAAAGTGCATTTTTTAAATCTTAATATGCTGAATATTCTATGGATTGTACTCTTCTATCTTTTTACAAGTTAATAACAAGTATTTTGCCAACTCTACACTTATTCATTATTAATCGAACAATTCATTATAACCTTACGATTAATAATGGTATACAATGAAGGTCCTGTTACCAACTAATAACAAAGGGCCAAGTAACATTTTATGTTTCGGGCCTATAAAAGTGACGAATTATATCGCCGACTCTTTGTGCTAAAAGATAGAAGAAAAAGAAAATAGATGAAATATGCTTAGTATTTTATTCTTCTATTTTTTCCCTCCTTTTCGAGTTAGTAACCAATTATTTTTACCAACTCTACACTTACTCATTATTAATCAATCTATCCGTTGTAACCTTACAAATAACTAATGGTATACAATTATGGTCCTGTAACCAATTAAGTGTAAAAGGCCAAGCGACACTTTTATTTTTCGGGCCTACATAAGTGACGAGTTATACCGCCGTTACCGATCATGCCTCAAAACCGACGATAACGGACCCCATTGTATTTGTCTTTTGCCGTTAACGTTCCTAAAATGCCAGCTTAAGGCTTTACGCTTGCCGTGAGTTGTATGCTTACTGGGCTGTCAATGTTCTTTTAAAAAATTGCAACATATCTTGAGAGATTTCATTCTTTAGCTTCTGAAGAAACTGTGCATCGTTACTCTCGTAGTATGTGTTTTGTTGATAAGCTTTCTTGCTCATTAACTCCTTGTGTCTGTCTTGCAATCATTTGGAAATGTCAACGTTTTCAACATTAAATGGAAAAACACAACATTTACTAAAAGCATTTCAAATTTTAATTTCATAGGTTGATGCCTCAAAAGCTTATTTAATAATGGGTATAAAATTCCTTCTACAAATTGTCTTACAACTCTTTTTTTCAAGATCTAACGGAGGACTTCCATGAAACTTTCAAAGCTCGAAATACGCCTACATCACAAGGTTAGAGTGCATTTGTAAAATTAGATAGAAAGCTAAACCAGCGAATTTGTTTTGATGAACAAAACTTGCTCAGTTTCAAATTGATATGAGATTTACGCCCATCCAGAAGAAACAAAATGGGGAATTTGATAGTATTTTCAATTATCCATTTGTAGAAAGAAGCATTTGTAATATATTCGTAAAATGTTGCTGCTGTCATCGATTCACTTCATGAATAATTTTTTTCAATAAAATATGTAGCAGGAACTGATTCTGCATTACCTCGAGGAATTCTTCAGTATGGAAACGCTACTATAGCAGGTACTGCTTTTCCACTAGCTGAAATGTTTGCCAAAACTGTTTATCTTTCGTAGGAACTATATAATGTAACTCTTTATAATTTTTAGGGCCAAAGACTTTTCGTGCTTAAGGGCAGTATTCAACTCCTGTTTCTTTCGCATTATAGATGCAATCACTCTCTAAAAAGATGCCAGGGCTACTTTTCTCTTCAAGAAAGTTCTTCAAACAACTCTCGAATATTATTCTCTGTAAGGGAAACGTCTTTTGAAAATATCTTCGGATTGCTCTGAGTTATCAGTAGATGTCGTCATAATAAAAGCGTCATCCGTTTTTCACCTGGTCATTAAATGGATTTTTCTTATCTGTTTCCGTCATTACATTAAAGACCGCATTAGCTAATTATTGGCACAAAAAAATCAGCAAAGAAATGTTCTATTCAAGTTTTTATTAAAATATTTATTTAGTTTCCGATAAGTAAACATAGAGTTTGTTAAGCTATTTAACATATGATGGCACTAACCATTAGATTTATAAAGATAAATTCTAAATAAATTATAATTATAATTTTTTCCTAAATTTAGCAATTAAATTAGCATTTTGAAAGGAAATTATTTTAGGAATTATTTATTCAACTTTTGACAGAGTTTTAGGTGTCCTCTACATCGCAGAATTGCTAATTATCTTAGAGCCATGTAAAATCATATTTCACACATACTGTTCATTTACTAGGAAATCTATTCCCAGAGAAGAAACATGCCTGTTCCTTCATGGTTTGGTGAGAATCGGTTGTTGCGTGAGAATCGGGTGAGAATCATGGTTTGGTGAGAATCGGGTGTCGGAGAATGCGTGTATTATATTCTGAATTTTTAGTTAAGTCAGTCGCCAAAGATAAAAAAAGAGAAATGCGAAATTTAAACGTAACTTTAATAAAATTTTAACAACTGAAATTGGAAAAATCCAAGATTAATTGAACACGCAAAAGCTAAAGAATAGACGTAAAGCAAATCACAAAAAGAGAAAAGAATAAAGTTTTACTAAGGTATATCACATTTCATTTCTTGAAATTCAGTTCAGTTCATTAAGGAGATTACAAAAATATATTGATATTACTTTGAAGTTTACAGGTTCGCCATAACGTGAACTTCACTATTTGAACCAAGTACGCTGATTACTTCACAGAAACTCCCCCTCGAAATACCGGAGGTATGGAACTAGGGAACATATATGGCAACGTTACTTTTAAAAAGTAACGAGTAAAAGTACAAGTATTTTGAAAAAAAGTAACGAGTAAAAAGTAAAAAGTTCTTATTTTAAAAAGTAACGAGTAAAAAGTACAAGTAAAAGTACAAGTACTAAACAAAAAAAGTAACGATTTAAAAGTACATTTCTAGGAAATCGAAAATTCAAAGTAACCTAAAATTTTATTGAATAATATTCCTATGTTCTTTAATGTTTTTGCAAAATTGTTGTTATTTATTTAATTATTTTTAATTTTGAAAGTTATGGACATTAATTTATTTTTAAATTCGGAAGAATATTATAATATAATTTTATAATATAATCGTATAATATAATTTTAAAATCAAATATAATTTTAATATCAAACTTTTTATGGATTTGCACGAAAAAGAAATTTTATCTAAAATTTGAAAACTGGTTCAAAGAAAAGAAATAAACTGATTAAATATTTACGAGTAAGCAAGTCCCTCTAACTTTAAAATATCGTTGGCGCGACTTATAGATTATATTATAAATTATAATAATTAATATAACTTATAAATTATAATTAATAAACCTCAATATAGTTGATTAATGAGAAACGAATATCAAAATTTACGGAAACGACAGCTCTTTCTTCTTTCCCTAGTTTATATTAACTTAAAGAAAGTCTTTTTTTTATTTAAATAAAAATTTATATTTGCTAATTCAAAATAAATATTTGTTAACTTATTTAAATGAAAAGAAAAGATGAAAGTGGTAGAAATCATATTATTACGGAATAAAATCTAATTCGAATGTTAAAAAGCTCCTGCAATAGTGAGCATTTGAAATACCCAGGAGCCAAACCAGAAATCAAAATTATCTGTTTACTCATAAAAAGGAGCTTAGATTTATGTTAATATTAGAACTATAAATTTTCTTTTAATTTTGTTTTTATTTTCGGAAGCTTCATTTTATAAATAAATTACCTTGTTCGACAAATTTGATAAACATTACAACTTATGTTAGAAAATAAATTTTAAAAAAATACATTCATATACAGGAAACCCCTATAAATCCAATAAACTACAAATTATATTTTGTTTTAAATATAAATTTTTTTTATTTTAAAATATTTCATAATGGTAATTTTTGGATTTGTAATAACGATGTGCAATACTAAATCCACAAATTATGAACAAATGCTTTATTTTAAAATTTTATAAAATAAATAACTAATAACTAATAATCCACGATGTGCAATACTAAATCCAAAAATTATAAACAAATGTTTCATTTTGAAATTTTATGAAATGAATAACTAATACGTTTACGTAATTACGTATAATATATGTTACGTTTAATATAATTCAAAAAAAATATTTTGCTGCAAAATTAAAAAAATTATAATATTTTAGATTTTTTTAATGCATACTACATCTCCATTAAATAAAGCATTGTTTTTATAATTTAATACTTTAACGTTAAAAAATGTAAAACTTGTGCCAAAATTTTTTGTAATAGTAATATGAAATTAGTTATTTAAATTATTTAAAAAAGCATCCAATGCGCACACATTGTTAACAAAATTTTTAATTAACATATTTAAATGAATGAAAAATGTTTCAAATAAATATAAAATGCTATTTTATAAATAGAAACTAATTAGATATTAAAATTTATATGAAATATAAAATTTTTATGAATAATTAGATATTGAAATTTTTTAGAAAGCTTACCGAGTTTTAGAAAAAAGTAACGATTTCATTCGACATTTCCGTTACAAATACTTGTACTTTTTCCCTAAAAAAGTAACGAAAGTACAAGTAAAAGTACGTAATTTTTACTTGTACCGGAGGTACAAGTAACGAAAGTAAAAGTACTGCCATATATGCTAGGGAATTCTAAATGCTACACGTCTACCACTTCTGGTAAGCACATGAGGTTGAGATTCGGATTTTGAAAATTCAAAGGAATGAAAGTTTCCAAAGAGGCAGGCTTGAGACGATCTATACTAATTGTAGATGTGCGGGATCTAATTTTTAGAGTGAAATGCTTACTTTGTCAAGAGGGTACTTTGAAAGGTCCGTCATATGGAGGAGTTAACGGAGATTTGACCCAACCTTTTCGAAGGAAAAAGTGAGTAGAATCCTTTAAGGCAGGATACACAAAACAGGTTTGAGGAGAATGTTCAGAAGCAGGAACGGGTGCAAGCTTTTCCATTGTCTCCCGCAATTGTTCAATGAAAGTAGTCTCTTCAATGGGTTTTGTAGAAGTGCTAAAAAATGGTCAGGTAGGCGTAAACCTGTGCCGTAAACCATTTCTGAACAGGAGACTTCTAAGTCATTTTTGAATACTGATCTGTTTCCTAGTAAAACGATAGAAAGAGTTTCTGTCCATCGAAGTTTGTTGTGGCAAATAATACCTTGCTTCAAGGTTCTATGCAGGCTTTCCCAATTTTTCCCCAACACGGAAGATGAGATTGGCAAACAATTTCGACATGAAATGTCCTCCTTGATCCCTTGTTATTATAGCTGGTACTCCAAAAAGCTGGTACTCCAAACATTTTCATTACACCTAAAACATAAAACATGAGGCATATTTTTTTCAAAAAATTTAAATTACCGATTTAAAGTCTCCAATTTTACAAAAGTGATTCAATTCGCGTTTATTTTGTCAGACGTAACAATGGGAAACATTTCTATGAAAATAAAGATTTGTTTCTTACACCATTATTTATCCCATACGGAGGTGTTTTACGTGATGATCACTTCTAATAAATTTTTTAAAAATAAATTTCAGTGAATTTGAAATCGACAAAACTTAACATTCGAGCAAGTATAAAAAACACTTTTGAAATCAAATATATCACTGTTGAGGAAAGAGGAACAGAAAACGTCAAAAACTATTTGATCACTACGGAAAACAGCAAGGTAAATATTCAAAGATTGACTTAACGTCAATCAAACTGGTTCTGACAGTTTTCAGTTTCGTTTTCTAATCTAATGATTTGACAAATAATATTTTTTTTTCTTTATTTCTCGCTTAAATATCATTAAAAAATAAATTTTGCTTTAATTAAAAATAGAAAATAAGGGTAACTGCAATTTACGAAAACGATAATTGTTATCGTAATCACACGTATTATATAACTGTAGTTTCAAACAATACATATTTGTAATTAATTGGAATAGGATTGCATATTATCTTGATTACAATTGTAATTTTTGAGAATAAAAATTATAATTTATTCAAACCTGTTGCAAAAAAATTAAGTGCCATATTATATTGCACTTTTTTTATCTAATTTTCCCCCTAAACTACGTTGTTTCAAAAATAACAACGTAGTTTTAAATAACAACGTAACACTACGTTTCATTTTATTTTAATTAACTTGCTTTCGTGTTTTTCAATACGGAATCTTTTATTTAAATTTTAGACCACTTTTCGATTTGCCTGAGCAATTAAGTTCTCCAAAGGATAATTCCCCTGTCTGATAACTATACAAATTTCTCAATCGTTTCTAAATCACCGCAAGCATATTTTAATTCAAAAATTATCGCCAAAATAATTTTTTTATGCAAACACTTTCCGAATGTTATTCGAACACTCAAATTTTAATCATAGCTCTGTGCTGCATGAGAATGCAAGTTACAATTGCTTCTGAAAACTGGAATGAAAATTTCCCAGGAATCCAATTTTCGGTCACTTTCAAACATAAACAAACTTATAGACAAAAACTAAAAAGGAGGTCTAACAATTATAAAATCGAAAATTGACAATTATAAATTTATTTTAATTTGAATTAAAGTAAAAAATAGTTTGTCACAACCTTAACATATAACATCATCATTAGGATTCTTTTCGTTCATGTTTCAATTTAGTTTCGATTAAGTTAAGATTTTCAAACAAACGTGGATCACTTCGTAATACACCTACAAAGAGATTTGTCACTCACTTTTCTTTTTAGTTGGGGCAAAAGAGAAGAATTGTTTTCTTTTATTTTCTTTTTAGTCAACTTAGAAATTATTATTTTTAAAACTTGACAGATATCAGGAGAATTACTTTTTGTCCACTTGGTTTTTAATTTTGTTTTTAATATTTTATCAAGGAATGATAATCATCAATAGTTAATAAACACTGTCAGAAATTTTATTTCAAATTATGGTAAAATAATCGGCAGCTGTCTGCTTATCATATTAACCGTAAAGTTTACTGTAAAGAAAATTTTTTATCTGTACGGCTTTAAAGCAGTTTACCACTAGAGTGTTAAAAACCCACGAATCCAAAACTATACGGTTTTTTTACCATTTGCAACAAGCAAGAAAGTACTAGATTATTTTGTGGTTAGCAGCTTTCTGGTGCTACCATCAATGCGTGTATGAGAGTATCGTATTCAAAGGGCCCATGAGCACAAATTGGAGAGCACTAGAAACACTCCGTGTGTTGGAGGAGACTATTCTCGTGTCAACATTGGGACTCGAACAGCGGTTCTGTCGGACGTGAGATGTGTACTCAGCTGCAAAGAACTAAAAAGCTTGAGCCTAGTTGGTGCGATAGAATTCTGTTTGTGTAATTAGGTTAAAGTTGTTAACAAATTGCTCTTCTCGAAATTAGCAATCTGAGTATGCTTTGTCTTATGGCTTAAGGACAGTTTTTTTTTAAAATCTGGTGAAATAAAAATTAAATAAATTGTTATTTAAATATTTTCTCGAGACATTTTAAACAGTGAATGTAAAGTTTTATGTACCATAAGATTCAGCGCATGAAATGGGCCGGACACATTGTAAGAATGAATGATGACAGAACAACTAAAAGAATCTTTTTGGCAAGGCCAACTGGAGCTAGAAAGAGAGGCAGACCCCGACTGAGATGGGCGGATTGCCTCCAAAGGGACTTTGCCACAATCAAGGTCAGAGACTGGAAAGCCGTGGCATGCAGAAGAAAGGACTGGTGCAGTCTTCTTGAGAAAGCCAGGGTCCACCGAGGACTGTCGAGCTACTGATGATGAATGTAAAGTTTTAAGAAGATTATAGACAGTACAAAATAAAAGTGATACCAACTGCCTTTTCTTTAAAAAAAAAGTACTCTAATCACATCTTTGAAACTTATGCATGGTTTGATATTTCTGACAGGTACCAGATGGCATAAGTTATTGTCCCCCACCGAAATAAAAAGGCGATTGAACAAAAAGAGTGGCAAATCTGCAGATGAAGAAAATGATAAGAAATAAGAGGAGTCAAGAAAGGAATTCCTGCTTACTGGAAAATATTTACCACGCAATTAAAATAACGAACATTTTACATTCTAAAATTTTTACCAAGTTCTACTGATAAGTTCTACTCAAGTTAACCTTTTTTACTGAAAAAAAAACATTTTTCTAAACCAGACCCAATTTTCCCAACCTGATTTTTTTTATTATGCTATTGACATTCATCTTGTAAAATAATATTACTTTGTAAAGAAATAGAATAATGTCAAAATATTTTTTACCGCTTTTTATGTGTACCACTGTAAGTATAAAAAATTAACGCCATGATATATATAAATGAAAATACGTTTTTAATTTGTTTTATAATTCTGAACCATATTATTATTTAAAAAAAATTATATTGTTAATGTTGTTAAAATAAAATAAAATATTCATTCTGCTGTTGATAATGAAACATGTAATACAAAATTTTTAGAAAATTTTTTTCAAATGTTTTTACTGCAGCTAAGAAAAGCAAAATATTTTTACTGTTATTATTCCTGAAAGAAAAATTCAATTGTTCTAAGCTTAGTTATTCTTGGTAAACTGCACACTTTCTGTATAAAACCAAATAAATTGCTATAAGACACTGTCATATGAGTTGCAAATATCGAAGTATGAAAAATAATTATTGTAAATACCGGATACGAAGTATGAAAAGGTTTTACTGTTTTGCAAAGTGCGTAGCTTTTATTTTTACTGTTGCTGTTCTGAAAATAACGATTTAATTAATTTAAATTACTGAACAACAAAAGATATAAATTTATAATGAAAAATATTATTAACGCTGTTAAATGAAGCCATTTTGCTGCATTGATCCTAATAAAAACACAAATACTATTACTATTCTAAAAATTATGGGCATGAATAAGTATAATAAGAAGCAAGAATAGTTGCATTAATAGTTACACTGTAATTAATTTTCAGGAATATTATTTAAATATTCATATTAAAAGTAAATCTTAGTTTATATTTTTTATAAAATGATTCGAAATTATGTATTTACTTTAAGATAGATTAACTTGATTTAAATTACTGAAAAACTAAAGATAAGAATTTACAAAAATATGTATTATTAATAATGTTGTTAAAACAAGCTTATTATACTATTAATTCTAGTATAAACGTGCAATTAAAACACAAAAATGCTTAATTAAAGTGTAAAGACTTGTTTTTACGGTTTTGTAAAGTGAATAACTTATATTCTCTGTGTTACTGTTCTAGAAATTATAATTAATTTGAATTGCTGCATATGTTAATAAGCAAAACTAAGTACTTTGATATATAAATTTATAATATATGAATTACAAATATTATAAACAATATTTTAAGTTTGATATTGCATCAAAATTTATAAAATATTGCAATACTAAAATTAAATTTTAAATAAGTAATCTCTCACACACGCACACACACACGCACGCACACACACAGAGAGAGAGAGAGAGAGAGAGAGAGGGAAAATTCCGAAAATTCACTATCGTCAAAATGGCGTCATCTTTGGAGTGTATCAAAATCTCTACATATATGAACATATATATCCATTTGAATGACGTTTGATTAAATTAAGGATATTCTTGAAACCAATCCATTTTCAAAATCCCTGTTTAAGTAGCAGGAGCTATCAAAAATTCGTGGTCTTTTCTTATTGTAACTGCTAGCAAAAATTGGGGGGCTTGGAGTTTGGCCATTCGGCCCGAATGGCCAAACTCCAAGCCCCCGCCAAGAAACCCTGTTCCTTAAGAATTTATCATAAGATGCTGAATAAAACTTAAAAGAAACCAACTCGTGCCTCGTCTGTGGAAATGACTAGTGGTGTGTGGTGGATTTTCAACTAATGATAATACATTTATAGTCTTCTTTCCGTTGTAAAAAATAAAATTATTCTTCTGTTGATTGTGAGATAAAAAGCATGGTTTTTAGAATAATGATATTAATGCTGTTCAAAGTTCATAATAGTATTTACTATCTTTGAACTGATTAAAAAAAAACATCCGCGCTCTTTTCTTTACAGAACTGAAAACTTTCTAAAGGCTCACTTACATACGTATTGTATTATTAGGAGGAACGTTATTATGGTGATAAGTGTTCCTTGTTTTACATTGTAATAAATAACTTATTCTACGATAAAGCAATTTATTAACATAAGTTATCTTAAGGAAAAGCAATTCCTTTCCAATTACATTTCTAATACTTATAGGTCATAAAATTAAAATTAACATAGACAAGTTTTCCTTTCTTTAAGCAAATTATTGATGGTAGAGGCTGAAATTGAATAATTTTTCAAAAATATCAATAAGAAATCTTATTATATAAGATAAACTCAATTCGTCTTTTTTATAACATAATTAGATGAATATTTTACTCTGAGTAATGATTTTGCTCAATTTTTACGTCAAATAAAACGAATATATATTTTCATAACTATAAGAATGACATTCAGATTTATCAATCTAAGCGTATTGAAGTTGTCATTTTATATTAAGTGTCTTAAGATTTTTCAATGCAAAAAACTATTTTGGGATTATAAAAGCTGAAATTAATTATATTCCTAGTCTTGCTGGCTATATTTCTGCCAGAAAAGAGTTTCATTTTTTCCACATATGGTCAGAAAATCACAGAAAATATTTTTAAATTTAATATTAATTAGGCTGCACAAATAATTTTTTTATATTGTTATATTTTATTAATATAAATGACTTGTGTTTTATTATGTAATAAAGTTAAATGTTAAATGAACTCAGAAGAAAAACTTAAAATAAAAAAGAGAAAAGTTACTTTAAAAAAATAAAGAAATATTAATAATAACTATTATAAACCATACTGCAACAAAAATGTTTGTTTTTATCTAAGAGAAACTCTTCAAATTGTAGAGAGTCTAACTTTTGACTTAGTGATTGATAATAAGCACTGCAATAGAATAAAAATTAGAATTTAAAATAAAAGTTGATTAGGATCATTATTTTTTATAATTCTAAGAAACATTCAACCTTTAAAAGAAATTTAATTTACTTGTAAATAGCTTAGTCTAATTCGAATTTCATTGTTTTCTGTGAGAAATATTTAGAAGTGTATATCAAAATTTTTTGATTCTTGCAAATCGTAACGAAATAATATTTGAGAGTTTATGTTAATACTAAAGCAAACTTCCATTGATAGAATTCGTAGTATCAAAGCCAGACAATAATATTTCACGAAAACTATTATATGATTGTTCAGAAAATTGGTTACGTGTATGCATACCTCAATGTTTTTAGAGTTTAAAAAATAGAGAATTAAACAATTACCATTATATGTACAGTCGGCAAAAAAAAATATATCACCCTGAATAACTTTCGTTCTAATGATCGGATTTACACGAACTAAGTGTCAATCTTAATGGTTCCTGGGGGTGACCTCAATTAAGCTAATTAATTAGTGCTAACTATTAATTAATGTACGAAATTAGACACAAAAACGTACTTTCTCTGAATAAACATATATTTTCTTTGCATATTTGGATTCCTTATCTTCAAAATATGAGGGGTAGCCGCAATGTGCTCCCCTTAGTTTGGTCAGGACAGCGATTCAAAGTTTGGACCCCTTAATGCTAATTTCGCTTTTTGCGTTTTCAGTCATATTTTTAAGACTAATGAAGTCATTCAAAACAAAATTACACCCACTCATAAAACTCATTTGCCCAAAGATAATTTCATGAAAAAAATAATTTTTAATATTTATTTATTATTTTTTATTATTTAATTAAAGTGAGGATGAAAAAAAGTGAATGAACTTTTTTATACCATTTTAATCGACATATTTTTCAATTGAAAAATCTAAAGTTTCAACTGTTTTTATTTATTAGAAGAAGAGAAAAATTAAAATTAACTAGGAGGCTTCGACCCCTGCTCGCTGGTGCTCGCCAACCCCCGGAACTGCTTTCGCAGTTCATTTCGGATTGCTTCGCAATCCGATGCTCGCTTTACTCGCTCATTGGATACGTTCTTAACGTCTAGCTTTTGTATACTTTTTTGAACACTGAAGTTCCGAAAACTTTTCACTGTAGAAAATTCTAATCCTGTACATTTCAATATTAATTTGAAATTGCAAACAGTTCACATATTTTTCTTTATCACACTATTCTAAATTTCAGTTGTTGCGAAAAGTAACTGTTGTAAGTTTTGTTTTAAAGTCTTTCCCACCTAAGGGCTAAAGCCATTTTGTTGAGTACGGCAAGAATTGTAACACATTTCTTCCACTCCTAATTTTTATTAAACAAAAATTCTTAAAAGAAAATACAAAATTTCAACATATTTCTAAAACATAAACTCGAGTTCCATTGTATAAGTCAAAAGTTGTTTGGAGACAAATAAAACGCTTTCACCCAACTCTCCATTATACAAAACCTATCCAATTCTTATTTCAAAACGTAACAATCCTCCCACAGTTTTGATTGGAGATTTACTTTACTAATCAAAACTAATTATATTTCTATGAGTAAAATGAATGAAAATTATAATGTTAAAATACTGTTCCGAAAGTCCAAGTTTTTCAGCTCAAAAATTTAATTGGCACTTTAATAAGTCTTCCACTTCTCGTTCTTACTGTTTTTCCAACTACCTGCAAGTCCTTCTCTGGTTTATTCTTGCATGCGTCATTGTTCATTAGATTAGGTTCAGTGGGTGAGGAAATTTCGAGTGGGAAAATCTTCTGCGCAGGCCTGACGAGTTCACAGGATGAAGTTTTAAGGCGAACCACTCGTACTTGCCCATCTTTACCAGGAAAAACATCTATTATTTTAGCCATTGGCCATAAAGTTCTTTTTTTACCGTCAGTTTCGATTAAAACAATATCTCCTACTTTCAAAGGTTCAATCGGTTTACTCTTTGATGGTCGTTGTAATAATTGCCCAAGGTACTCACTTCTAAATCTTTCTCTTAAAGCATTGCGCAAATTTTGCTGGTACCTTAATCTTTTATTCAAATTTACTTGATCAAGTTGATCTAAATCTGGCACTCCGACATCATCTATTTCTTTCAAGAACATAGCTGGCGTCAATGGAATGAGTTCATCCCCTTGTTCTGAGACATAAGTGAGAGGTCTAGAATTTATTGTTGTCTCACAATCACAAAAGACGCTCGTCATTTCTTCATAATTTAAAGCTGATTGACCTAAAACCCTACGAAGAAGTTTTTTAACCATCAGCACCATTCTTTCCCAAAATCCTCCCCACCATTGAATCCTATTCACAGATGCTTCAATTTCGATCATTTTCCAATCTAACGATTTAAATAGGTTGTTAGCTCCTGTAAAATTGGTGCCATTATCGCTATAAATAACTTTCGGTCTTCCTCGTCTGGCTATAAATCGTCGTAAACCAAGCAAAAAACTTTGTGCTGATTGAGAAGTTATCAATTCCAAATGGATGGCTCTGTAGACAGCACATGTAAATATAATTATCCATGCTTTGCATTTTTCTCTAAGCATCAAAGGTCCCGCCAAATCTATTCCTGTTATTTCAAACACCAATGCATCTTTGACTCTGTTTTCAGGTAACACTCCTGGATTGCATTCGATCCTCGTAGTTTGGTGTCTTTTACATCTCACGCAACGAGCTAAAACTTTGCGAATCGTCTTACGAGATCTTATAATCCAGAATCGTTCTCTAAATTTAGACATCAATATCTGAATCCCCGCATGACACATACTTTTGTGCATGTAAAAAATCATTAATTCCACAAGTTTATGCGTGCTTGGCAGCAGTATAGGACTGATAAAGCTTTCAAGATCTTTTCTTTCAGTTAACTTGGTGCTTACTCTTAGGGCGCTTTTTCATTACACGACACGATAACGACAAAACGGATCCGATTGTCGGCGAACGACATAGAGTCAAGTAAAATACATGGTCAGCAACGGAGCGCTTTTTCACTCACCGATACGATAACGATTATGTCGTATCCGACAAGGCGATATCGTTTGTCGGAATCAAATGTCGGTTAGGCAAGCAAGTTTCTCCTCAAATCGTGGCGATTTTATTTGTTGTTACGTATCTTTCCTGTTTTATCTCCTCTTTTGATATCATTATTTTATTCTTTTAATCAATTTTAATCGTTTATTTGATCATGTCAGATGTAAAATTTGAAAATAAAGGTTTTATATAATTTATTCTCATATCTGGTTATAAATTTTTAATTTTATGATGTTGCATTTTTTATATTATAATGAGGTTGAAAGACTTAAACAATCATAAAAGTTTTATTGAAAATTTTTATAAATTCATTATATGCTTTAATGAAGAGATAATATTTTTCGTAATAGTAATGGTTTGATAAGAAGGCAAATAAAGACCCTTATGTATTTCAAACAGAACTCAATCTAACTACTGGTTTCTGCTTGATTGAATAATAAAAAGTCTGTTCCCGGATTCAACTGACACTTTTTTTTGAAACATGAAAGAGTGGCTTCATAAGATAAATTTGATAAAACTCATTTAAAAAATCATATAAAAAGATTGTTCTAAATAAAACTAATATTTTAATTCGATTTAAAAAAAACGTTAATACTTTAAAACATTTAAAGAATTTAAGTAATGTTAAGTGATTACAGACATAAATTAGCGAGCAGACGCTAATTCAAAAACCATATAAAAATTATTCCTAATTAACATCACTCTTGTTCTCGATTTCTTTCATTCGGACGTAATTAAAAAAAATTATTTGGGACTTTTTGTAGCTTATGGAAAAGCGCATAAAAATCTTCTTCAACATATCTTGCCTCATTTGTTTCGTGGGTACTTACGTTGTTGCAGAAGTTGTGCTAATGCGCCAATAAAGAGCAATCCTGTTGTTCGCACACAGCAACACCGTTTTTACACGCAGCTTTCTTTTGGATTCGTTGTTGCCTTGTTTTCTGATTTTTGACGCCATTTTTTAGTGCTACGAAAATGCATCTTTGGGATTTGCCAAAAACAAAATAAGATGCAATTTTATTTTTTCAAGAAATATTTTACCAAAAAAAAAAAAAAAATGTACCAATTTCCATGACATGAAACTTTATTTTGGTAAACGTATGTTTTGGAAATGTAATTTAAGACAGTGTGATCAGCAAGTGGGACTTAGATGGTAGCACAATTTATTCTGACAGTTGGAAAGGTTACCAAACAAAGAGAATAGAAGGATTCCTACTTGTAAAAGTTTATCATAAATACAACTTTATTGATCCTGATACAGGAGTTCATAATACACAAACAGTTGAGAGAATAAGGGGCAGTGCTAAATGGAGGAACAAAAGACATAGGGGAACAGCGAGACATCATTTGGAATCTTATTTATCAGAGTTCATATAGCGACAACATCTGGTGAAAGAAAAGACACTGTTTTGAATATATCTAAAACTCTATATCGGCCCATTTTCCACCGAAATCCGATTGATTACTTAGATTTTAAATAAAGTGCTTTGAATTTTTAAATTTTAAATTGAGTGTTTTATTTCATGATTTGTCGCAAAAATTTTAGGTGTAGATTGGCGGCACTTAAAAACCGCCAAATCTGTATCTGTTAATACGTAAGTACCATTTCGCGCACCCAAAAACTTTTCTACACTGCTAGCTTTCTTCTTCTAAAATAAAGTAAAAAGTTTGAGGAGACGATTATCATTCGGCATATTTAAAGTTTGCAGAAAAAAATCAAAACAGAACACAAGCAACTCAAGCTCAAAACATTGAATGAACAAGAATTTCTACTTCTCGGACGAACGATATCGGACAAGTGAAAAAACAATTGCTTGAACGATCCGGCAACGACATTGTCGTTCACATATTTGTCGTCCGATTTTGTCGGTATCGTGTCGTGTAATGAAAAAGCGCCCTTAAGATAACTTCTTCGTGTTTAAAGACGCATAAAGATTTTAACCTTGAGATATCTTCGTCATTAAATGACTTTTGCTGAATTTGCTTCATTAATATCTTTTCAGCCTCATTCAATTCGTACAATTTCAGCTCGCCAATCTCTCGTTCAGTTCTTGTTTTCTGAGCATTTTTGAGGAATCTTAGAATCCATGCCGTCATTCTTAAAATTTTTAAGTAACTCGAAAAATATGCTAGCATCCATGAATTTTCAGTGTTCTCGCAGGTAGGAGTTGCCACAACGGTTTTTCTCTGCTCTAAGTATATTTCCTCTTCATTTTCTATTGGGGTTTAATTAGGCCACTCTTCTTTAGACTTGGACAACCAAAGTGGGCCCTCCCACCATTTAGTTTCCAGAAGCTTTGAAACAGTGCATCCCCTAGATGGCAAGTCAGCAGGATTACTAATACCAGGAACATGTCTCCAATCCTTGGGATCACTACATTCACGTATTTTCTTCACTCTGTTACAAACGAATGTTCCCCAGGGTAGGTCATTCTTCTTAATCCAGAACAAGGCAGTTGTTGAATCCGTCCAATAATATGTTTCATTTATTTCCAGAGTTAAACTTTTCGTGACGAATTCAGATAACTTAGCGCCAATATAACAAGCTAATAATTCAATTCTTGGAATCGTAATTTTTCGCAGAGGAGAAACTCTTGACTTCGCCTGTAAGAGTTGCACTTTTATTTCATCTTGCGATTCATTTCTAAGAAAAATGGCAGTTGCGTACGAATATTTTGAAGCGTCAGCAAAAACATGCAAACTACTGGAAATTCTATTAACTGCTGTTGCTTGGCGAGGAATTCTCACTGATGATAATAAAGATAAATCCTCAAGCCAAACTAAGAATTCCTTTTTCAAATCTTTTGTTAATTCGGTATCCCAACTTAGTTTTTCTTGCCAACTTTTTTGCAGAATCAATTTTGGTATCAATGTGACTGGACAACTAAATCCAATTGGATCAAATATTCTCTGAGCCACAGATAACACTGTACGCCGTGTGATTGGCATATCTTTCATCTTCATTTTTGGTACATCACAAAACAAGGAATCTTCTCGTTTGTTCCACAGTAATCCAAGTACTTTAGTTACTTCCTCTTGTTCTTCATCTTCATCATTATGTATTTTCGTATGCTCCCAGCATCTTAAGTCAAATTTTCCTTTGCCCATTATTTCGGTCGATTTATTGGTGAAGTTCCGCAATTCCTCTTCAGTATTCACAGAAGTGACACAATTATCCACATAAGAAGATTATAATAACTTTTTGGCAATTTCAGAGTCAAACTGCCTCAAATGAAATTTGATAACTGCTCCAAGCAGAAACGGACTGCAGTTTACCCCGAACACTGCACGACAATGTCTGAAAAGTTTTATTTCCGTTTTATTATCATCCTTCCACCACAAGAAACGTAAGTAGTCACGATCTTTATAATTTACTGAAATTTGAAGAAAGGCACCTTTTATATCGGAAATTACCCCGATGCTGTTTTCTCTAAATTTTAGAATTATCACGGATATCAGTTCCAGCAAATTTGGCCCCTTGGCTAAGCAATCATTTAATGAAAAATATCCTTTCTGTTTGGCAGATGCATCAAAAACGGGTCTCACGGGAGTTGTCAAGCTGTTTTTAAAAACTGCTCGGTGAGGAAGGTAATGTGCACTATTGCCTTTAAGTTGTTCAGTGACTTCTTCTATAACACCTTCCTTACACCAATTTTCAAAAATTGCATTGTAGTCGAAAAATTTATTAGCTTCGTTAAGTTTTGTTGTAGTTGATAGTAATCTTTTTTCGGCTACTTTTCTATGGTCAGGCAAGATGTTGGCTTCTTTGATCCATGGCAAATAAATTTCATACCGTCTTTCAGAATTCAATTTAACTGTTCTTTCGAAGTACACTTGGACTGCGTCCTCTATTTCCTTTTAATCTTTTATTTCACATGCATCTGTTATACCTATTGCTTCAAGCTTCCAAAGGTTTTCTATGTCAGTGGTCTGAGTTAATAGAGAAATCAAAACATTCGAAAGATTGGCGTCAATTACTGAGGGTTTCATTTCCCCCATAATGACCCACCCTAAATAAGTCTCTACTGCAGTTAAACCACGCGCCAAATTGCACACTTTCCCAGTGTAAAGTTTTCCTGCTTCATCGGCTCCAACTAATAACTCAATAGGCTGTCGATGATTCCCAATATCACTAAGTGAGATGCCCTTCAGTACCATTTCCTGCATCCAAGGTCCATCATGAAGTCGTGGAACAAAACTGCAAATTTTATGTTGATCCAAAACATGCATATTACAACTATAACTATTTTTCAAATCGGTAACTTTAATAGAAAAAAGATTATGAATTTCGCTGCTTGATTTTGACCCTCCAAATAAGCTATGAATCAATGTTTGAGTATCAATTTGGCGAAATTTCAGTTCCTCAACAGTGCTCTTCAGAATATATGAGCGTTGAGAGCCAGTGTCAATTAATGCTCTTATAGCACGTTTTCCTTCTTTACTCTCAATATTTACCATTAAAGTTTGAAGGAATATCTCTCCAGAACAGCAAGAATTCGCAAGTATTACATTTTGGCATTCACTCGAATCAATTACTTTTTCATCTTTTACTTCGTGCTTGTTTGGCGATAATTCTGCACACATGATCGACCAATGTCTCTTAGCACAAATTAGACATTTAACACTTGATTTGCAATATTTTGCTTTATGTCCAAACTTAAGACATATAAAGCAAGCTTTCTTATTCTTAATTAGTTCTTGCTTCTGATGGTAAGCCAATTTGGCTGCCGTAAAACAATCTTTACTCTCGTGGTTTTTGTCGCAAAATACACACCTTCTATCTACCACAGTCCTCGAGCTTTTACTTCCAGAAAATAACTCATTTGCTGTTGGTATAAATATATCAGCTTCTGTCTTCTTTTCTTTCTTAGTGCCAGCAGCAATAAATTTGAATCCAGTTCTCACTAAAGAAATTCGTTGTTCTCCTTCCCCTTCGTTTCTCAGAAACAATAGCAGTTGCTTCAATTTTTCACAATACGTATTTTCTTGAACCTTTGTTGTTGAATAACTCCTTAACCAAACTCTTAAAATCTCTTCAGGAATGCACGATTCAACCAAAGGGAATAACATTGCTGCGTATTTGTCACTGGTCATACCTATTGACTCTAAAGAACGAAGGTAGGATTCCAATTTATCGTATAAATGAGTTACATTTATTCTTCTCGGTTGTTCTGTGGCATTTTTAATAACTAGACTCAATAATTCTCTGACATAAAATTCAATTAATAATTCTTCACCACCAAATCTATTTTTTAAGCATTCAATAACCTTATCATAATTGTCAGCAGTGGCGGGGAAACTCTCCACGATTTCTCTAGCTCTGGAACCAACTACGGTTGCTTGATATAAATAATGGAATTTATCTTCTTTTTCCATTTCTAGGTCATCGTGGATACGCTTAAACTGATTCCAGAATGTAAGCCAATCCTTAATGTCACCTCCGAATTGTTTCAATTCAATCTTGGGGAACTTTAATTTTCGTCTGCTTAGCTTTGGCGACGAACTAAAGGAAGCCAAGGAAGGTTCAACTTTTTTATTGAAATGGTCTGCAATTTTTACGCGAGCGAGATCCATTTTTTCATTATACTCTTCTGTACTTGTATGTTCCATTTCAAATTCTTCATCAGTTTCAAACTTTTTTTCTAGTACTTTTGAATCGAAATCATTTAATATTCCATAGAGTCGTTCTAACGTGGCACTTTTAAATTTTAATACTTCATCATCTGGTAACTCTTTATTTAATTCTTCAAATAAAGTATTAAACGTTTTGGTAAAGGAAGCTCTAGTAGCTCTGCGTTTTCTTAATATTGCATCCATTCCTTTATCACTACTCCGGGTCACCACAAATGTTGAGTACGGCAAGAATTGTAACACATTTCTTCCACTCCTAAATTTTATGAAACAAAAATTCTTAAAAGAAAATACAAAATTTCAACATATTTCTAAAACATAAACTCGAGTTCCATTGTATAAGTCAAAAGTTGTTTGGAGACAAATAAAACGCTTTCACCCAACTCTCCATTATACAAAACCTATCCAATTCTTATTTCAAAACGTAACAATCCTCCCACAGTTTTGATTGGAGATTTACTTTACTAATCAAAACTAATTATATTTCTATGAGTAAAATGAATGAAAATTATAATGTTAAAATACTGTTCCGAAAGTCCAAGTTTTTCAGCTCAAAAATTTAATTGGCACTTTAATAAGTCTTCCACTTCTCGTTCTTACTGTTTTTCCAACTACCTGCAAGTCCTTCTCTGGTTTATTCTTGCATGCGTCATTGTTCATTAGATTAGGTTCAGTGGGTGAGGAAATTTCGAGTGGGAAAATCTTCTGCGCAGGCCTGACGAGTTCACAGGATGAAGTTTTAAGGCGAACCACTCGTACTTGCCCATCTTTACCAGGAAAAACATCTATTATTTTAGCCATTGGCCATAAAGTTCTTTTTTTACCGTCAGTTTCGATTAAAACAATATCTCCTACTTTCAAAGGTTCAATCGGTTTACTCTTTGATGGTCGTTGTAATAATTGCCCAAGGTACTCACTTCTAAATCTTTCTCTTAAAGCATTGCGCAAATTTTGCTGGTACCTTAATCTTTTATTCAAATTTACTTGATCAAGTTGATCTAAATCTGGCACTCCGACATCATCTATTTCTTTCAAGAACATAGCTGGCGTCAATGGAATGAGTTCATCCCCTTGTTCTGAGACATAAGTGAGAGGTCTAGAATTTATTGTTGTCTCACAATCACAAAAGACGCTCGTCATTTCTTCATAATTTAAAGCTGATTGACCTAAAACCCTACGAAGAAGTTTTTTAACCATCAGCACCATTCTTTCCCAAAATCCTCCCCACCATTGAATCCTATTCACAGATGCTTCAATTTCGATCATTTTCCAATCTAACGATTTAAATAGGTTGTTAGCTCCTGTAAAATTGGTGCCATTATCGCTATAAATAACTTTCGGTCTTCCTCGTCTGGCTATAAATCGTCGTAAACCAAGCAAAAAACTTTGTGCTGATTGAGAAGTTATCAATTCCAAATGGATGGCTCTGTAGACAGCACATGTAAATATAATTATCCATGCTTTGCATTTTTCTCTAAGCATCAAAGGTCCCGCCAAATCTATTCCTGTTATTTCAAACATCAATGCATCTTTGACTCTGTTTTCAGGTAACACTCCTGGATTGCATTCGATCCTCGTAGTTTGGTGTCTTTTACATCTCACGCAACGAGCTAAAACTTTGCGAATCGTCTTACGAGATCTTATAATCCAGAATCGTTCTCTAAATTTAGACATCAATATCTGAATCCCCGCATGACACATACTTTTGTGCATGTAAAAAATCATTAATTCCACAAGTTTATGCGTGCTTGGCAGCAGTATAGGACTGATAAAGCTTTCAAGATCTTTTCTTTCAGTTAACTTGGTGCTTACTCTTAAGATAACTTCTTCGTGTTTAAAGACGCATAAAGATTTTAACCTTGAGATATCTTCGTCATTAAATGACTTTTGCTGAATTTGCTTCATTAATATCTTTTCAGCCTCATTCAATTCGTACAATTTCAGCTCGCCAATCTCTCGTTCAGTTCTTGTTTTCTGAGCATTTTTGAGGAATCTTAGAATCCATGCCGTCATTCTTAAAATTTTTAAGTAACTCGAAAAATATGCTAGCATCCATGAATTTTCAGTGTTCTCGCAGGTAGGAGTTGCCACAACGGTTTTTCTCTGCTCTAAGTATATTTCCTCTTCATTTTCTATTGGGGTTTAATTAGGCCACTCTTCTTTAGACTTGGACAACCAAAGTGGGCCCTCCCACCATTTAGTTTCCAGAAGCTTTGAAACAGTGCATCCCCTAGATGGCAAGTCAGCAGGATTACTAATACCAGGAACATGTCTCCAATCCTTGGGATCACTACATTCACGTATTTTCTTCACTCTGTTACAAACGAATGTTCCCCAGGGTAGGTCATTCTTCTTAATCCAGAACAAGGCAGTTGTTGAATCCGTCCAATAATATGTTTCATTTATTTCCAGAGTTAAACTTTTCGTGACGAATTCAGATAACTTAGCGCCAATATAACAAGCTAATAATTCAATTCTTGGAATCGTAATTTTTCGCAGAGGAGAAACTCTTGACTTCGCCTGTAAGAGTTGCACTTTTATTTCATCTTGCGATTCATTTCTAAGAAAAATGGCAGTTGCGTACGAATATTTTGAAGCGTCAGCAAAAACATGCAAACTACTGGAAATTCTATTAACTGCTGTTGCTTGGCGAGGAATTCTCACTGATGATAATAAAGATAAATCCTCAAGCCAAACTAAGAATTCCTTTTTCAAATCTTTTGTTAATTCGGTATCCCAACTTAGTTTTTCTTGCCAACTTTTTTGCAGAATCAATTTTGGTATCAATGTGACTGGACAACTAAATCCAATTGGATCAAATATTCTCTGAGCCACAGATAACACTGTACGCCGTGTGATTGGCATATCTTTCATCTTCATTTTTGGTACATCACAAAACAAGGAATCTTCTCGTTTGTTCCACAGTAATCCAAGTACTTTAGTTACTTCCTCTTGTTCTTCATCTTCATCATTATGTATTTTCGTATGCTCCCAGCATCTTAAGTCAAATTTTCCTTTGCCCATTATTTCGGTCGATTTATTGGTGAAGTTCCGCAATTCCTCTTCAGTATTCACAGAAGTGACACAATTATCCACATAAGAAGATTATAATAACTTTTTGGCAATTTCAGAGTCAAACTGCCTCAAATGAAATTTGATAACTGCTCCAAGCAGAAACGGACTGCAGTTTACCCCGAACACTGCACGACAATGTCTGAAAAGTTTTATTTCCGTTTTATTATCATCCTTCCACCACAAGAAACGTAAGTAGTCACGATCTTTATAATTTACTGAAATTTGAAGAAAGGCACCTTTTATATCGGAAATTACCCCGATGCTGTTTTCTCTAAATTTTAGAATTATCACGGATATCAGTTCCAGCAAATTTGGCCCCTTGGCTAAGCAATCATTTAATGAAAAATATCCTTTCTGTTTGGCAGATGCATCAAAAACGGGTCTCACGGGAGTTGTCAAGCTGTTTTTAAAAACTGCTCGGTGAGGAAGGTAATGTGCACTATTGCCTTTAAGTTGTTCAGTGACTTCTTCTATAACACCTTCCTTACACCAATTTTCAAAAATTGCATTGTAGTCGAAAAATTTATTAGCTTCGTTAAGTTTTGTTGTAGTTGATAGTAATCTTTTTTCGGCTACTTTTCTATGGTCAGGCAAGATGTTGGCTTCTTTGATCCATGGCAAATAAATTTCATACCGTCTTTCAGAATTCAATTTAACTGTTCTTTCGAAGTACACTTGGACTGCGTCCTCTATTTCCTTTTAATCTTTTATTTCACATGCATCTGTTATACCTATTGCTTCAAGCTTCCAAAGGTTTTCTATGTCAGTGGTCTGAGTTAATAGAGAAATCAAAACATTCGAAAGATTGGCGTCAATTACTGAGGGTTTCATTTCCCCCATAATGACCCACCCTAAATAAGTCTCTACTGCAGTTAAACCACGCGCCAAATTGCACACTTTCCCAGTGTAAAGTTTTCCTGCTTCATCGGCTCCAACTAATAACTCAATAGGCTGTCGATGATTCCCAATATCACTAAGTGAGATGCCCTTCAGTACCATTTCCTGCATCCAAGGTCCATCATGAAGTCGTGGAACAAAACTGCAAATTTTATGTTGATCCAAAACATGCATATTACAACTATAACTATTTTTCAAATCGGTAACTTTAATAGAAAAAAGATTATGAATTTCGCTGCTTGATTTTGACCCTCCAAATAAGCTATGAATCAATGTTTGAGTATCAATTTGGCGAAATTTCAGTTCCTCAACAGTGCTCTTCAGAATATATGAGCGTTGAGAGCCAGTGTCAATTAATGCTCTTATAGCACGTTTTCCTTCTTTACTCTCAATATTTACCATTAAAGTTTGAAGGAATATCTCTCCAGAACAGCAAGAATTCGCAAGTATTACATTTTGGCATTCACTCGAATCAATTACTTTTTCATCTTTTACTTCGTGCTTGTTTGGCGATAATTCTGCACACATGATCGACCAATGTCTCTTAGCACAAATTAGACATTTAACACTTGATTTGCAATATTTTGCTTTATGTCCAAACTTAAGACATATAAAGCAAGCTTTCTTATTCTTAATTAGTTCTTGCTTCTGATGGTAAGCCAATTTGGCTGCCGTAAAACAATCTTTACTCTCGTGGTTTTTGTCGCAAAATACACACCTTCTATCTACCACAGTCCTCGAGCTTTTACTTCCAGAAAATAACTCATTTGCTGTTGGTATAAATATATCAGCTTCTGTCTTCTTTTCTTTCTTAGTGCCAGCAGCAATAAATTTGAATCCAGTTCTCACTAAAGAAATTCGTTGTTCTCCTTCCCCTTCGTTTCTCAGAAACAATAGCAGTTGCTTCAATTTTTCACAATACGTATTTTCTTGAACCTTTGTTGTTGAATAACTCCTTAACCAAACTCTTAAAATCTCTTCAGGAATGCACGATTCAACCAAAGGGAATAACATTGCTGCGTATTTGTCACTGGTCATACCTATTGACTCTAAAGAACGAAGGTAGGATTCCAATTTATCGTATAAATGAGTTACATTTATTCTTCTCGGTTGTTCTGTGGCATTTTTAATAACTAGACTCAATAATTCTCTGACATAAAATTCAATTAATAATTCTTCACCACCAAATCTATTTTTTAAGCATTCAATAACCTTATCATAATTGTCAGCAGTGGCGGGGAAACTCTCCACGATTTCTCTAGCTCTGGAACCAACTACGGTTGCTTGATATAAATAATGGAATTTATCTTCTTTTTCCATTTCTAGGTCATCGTGGATACGCTTAAACTGATTCCAGAATGTAAGCCAATCCTTAATGTCACCTCCGAATTGTTTCAATTCAATCTTGGGGAACTTTAATTTTCGTCTGCTTAGCTTTGGCGACGAACTAAAGGAAGCCAAGGAAGGTTCAACTTTTTTATTGAAATGGTCTGCAATTTTTACGCGAGCGAGATCCATTTTTTCATTATACTCTTCTGTACTTGTATGTTCCATTTCAAATTCTTCATCAGTTTCAAACTTTTTTTCTAGTACTTTTGAATCGAAATCATTTAATATTCCATAGAGTCGTTCTAACGTGGCACTTTTAAATTTTAATACTTCATCATCTGGTAACTCTTTATTTAATTCTTCAAATAAAGTATTAAACGTTTTGGTAAAGGAAGCTCTAGTAGCTCTGCGTTTTCTTAATATTGCATCCATTCCTTTATCACTACTCCGGGTCACCACAAATGTTGAGTACGGCAAGAATTGTAACACATTTCTTCCACTCCTAAATTTTATGAAACAAAAATTCTTAAAAGAAAATACAAAATTTCAACATATTTCTAAAACATAAACTCGAGTTCCATTGTATAAGTCAAAAGTTGTTTGGAGACAAATAAAACGCTTTCACCCAACTCTCCATTATACAAAACCTATCCAATTCTTATTTCAAAACGTAACACATGTGTTGTAAAACAATATGAAATAGTAGTCTGTCACTGAACGCCGGATGTAAAGATAATATAACAAAACGTGGAATAGTAAAGCGCTGAATTCAAAATAATTCAAAATAAAATAGCAATAGTATAACACTTCTCATTTCTGCCAATGAAAAGGAACTATTTCAGTACTCATAACCAACCAACCGTTTTTTTCTCGGTGACAATCGGAGATAGATAGACATATGATGCTCACTACGTGCTCTTGCGCGCCGAAGCCTATCAATTAAAACTTATTAGCGTTTTATATAACATGGATTAGTCATATGATGCTCACTACGTGCTCTTGCGCGCCGAAGCATATCAATTAAAAATGAAAACTGTTGCCAGCGCGAGAAAATAAATATCATCGGTTTTATTGATACATACATACGTACGTATTAGCATTTTATATAATATAGATTATTTAAAAAAATAATTTGGCGACAATGAGGAAATGATTAAATGGGGCGATTAATATTAAAATGTGATAAACTTACGAGGAACTTAACTTAGCGCACGCGTAGCGAAAATTTCATTCATATTTTTTTCGCTAATAATCGTTTGCTAATCTTCTTATTTTCATTTCTTTCAAGCTATAAAATACGATGTTTCGGAATTCAATGTTAGAAATCTATCGAAGTGTTATCCGATCAAAACTTGATTATGACTGTATTGTTTACGGTTCTGCTAGAAAATCATCTCTAAAATAGTATCTTGACACAATTCACAACGCAGGCATACGTATAGCCACTGGAGCATTCCGAACCTCTCCAATATAGAGTTTAAATGTACTCTATCATGAACCATCCCTCTCTACGCGGCGAAACACGTTATCATTAAATTACTATTTTCATATCAAGAGCCATCCTTACCATCCTATTTATCATAACGTTTTAATGCCCAATTACGAAAGACTTTTTATGAACCGACCATCTTCAGTACCAACTTTCGGTTTGAGGATAAAAAAACTTTTAGCTGATCTTAATCTAGAGGATTTTAGTATCTTACCGACTTTTCCGACATAACCTCCTTGGAAATTGACCCTGGTTCAAACCCTTGATGTTTTTAACAATTTGACAAAAGGACAAACTACAGATGTCATTTATCAACAGACTTTTGAATCTCATAGAGAAGAATATTCTGACTATAAATCTATCTATACCGATGGGTCTAAAAGTGAAGGTCACACGGTAAGCGGAGTTAAATTTCCTGATTGTACCATTTCAGAAAAACTTCATCCAAACTGCTCAGTATTTACTGCTGAATCTCATGCCATACTCTTAGCACTTCAGTACATATTAACCCAGAAACACACAAAATGGTTTATATATTCCGATTCCATTTCAGCTCTACATAATCGATCTCCTATTCCTCACTCCATTTTCAATAATAAAATTTTAGACACTTATGATAATTTGTTACAGGATGGACATAAAGTAACTTTTTGCTGCATCCCAGGTCATACAAATATAACAGGAAACGAAGTTGCTGACTCAATAGCAAAATCAACAAACAATCTATCGAACAATCCGCTGACTCATTCTGACGTAAAAAAATCAATTCAAAATATTCTCTAATCACAATGGCAAAACAGTTGGAAGAATGAAACTAATAACGAACTACACGCCATTAAAACTTACAAACAGCCTTATAAACAGTTAAACATCTGTCGAAGACTTGAAGTGCTTTTAAACCGCTTGCGTAATGGCCACACACGAATAACTCACAAACACCTTTTTCTAAACGAACCAGAATGCACCAATTGTAAAGAACCCTTAACTGTTATACATTTTTTGATAGAATGCAGTAAATTTGAAAACCAGAGATTGCGTCATTTTGGTACCTTCCATCCGTCATTGTTTTCACTAATTGAAGATGATGTAATAAATGTAATAAAATGTGTACATTGTGATGAAAACTTTCAACAACTTATTCAAATAAAATACTTTTACATTGATAAGTTCTGTTTAAAATTTTCTAGCCGAACTGAATGCATGACAAGACTCTTATTTGGGTTACATGGAGAAGAAAACCACGCAAACATGTCACGGATAGTCTGGCGTCATGATCCGTCTACCACAAAGGATATTTTACGTCAGCACTGTGGTCAGTGCAAACTTTCTATTCCTTGAGCCATTGCGACATTTCTGGAAATAATGAAGCTGATCACTTCACAAATACTGCTGTTAATTTCCTCCACTTGTTTTTACTCTCCCCTACAGCCAAATCTTCTCCACCATTGTAAGAATGATAGACTAAAATATAAAGAATCTGCCTGATGTGGATGCTGCAGGAAAGATTTGGTTAGGCCTCCTCTGCAATGCTTTGCCAAAGTCATCCAGCAAGTTTTTTAACTGTGTTAAGTAGTGAAAATTGAAAAAGAGTGTGATTCGGTTTTTTGAAACTTGAAATATGTTTTAATTTACAAGTTCTGTGCGAAACATGTGAACTTTTTTTATAAATACCTACATTACACAAGTCTTACCAGCTCTTCCTTGAGCCATTAAAATGAACTTAAAGTCGTTTCACTCTGTATAGCAAATTTATCTGTATATTATTACCTTTTACTATGATGTTTTATTATTTTCTCATAATAATGCTAATTTTATTTAACTTTAAACTATAATTTTGTAAATTTGGTTTAGGTTATTTTTACTGGTTAATTTCCCATTGTATTAAGTATGATTTTCCATTATAATTTTACTGCTGTTGTTGTGTTTTCTTTGTTTACTTGCTCTTTTTAATTACTGACCTTTAATTATGATATTACTATCTATATATACATAACCCATGCTAAGGATTTAAAATTATTAGCCAGTTTTTAAAATTCTAAGCCAAAGGCAAATCGTAACAATTTTTTATGATTGATTTTTTCAGTAGGAAAATGCATATTTATTATAAATTGAATTATTTTATAAAAATGCAACTACAAATTAAGAATCATTTTGCAGTTGGGGAGGAGTAAATGAACAATGAATGGATAAACTTTTCTTTTTGTTCGAAAACAGCATTCGCCACTACTTTCCCCAAAATAACATTTTTGTTTTGCCAAATTTCAAGTTTAATATATATGGTAAGATGACAAATGCTTAGCACAAGCTTTGCATAGATAAAAATCAAATAAATGGTATATCATTTGTGTGTATAAGGATTTAAAGCTTATGGTATACTTTAAGATTGTTCTGTCATTTTTTTCTTTCTTAAATATTGAAACTTTTTACTCTTAAAATGCTATGTCAAACACAATGAGGGGGGGGGGGTCTTGAAATGACAATAAATTGACTATATTTTAGTCAGGTTTTTGGCTATCAATAAAGTAACATCCAACTAATCCCCATTCCATTTTCATAAAATCTGAAGAATCCATTTGTACTTTTATAATGTTGCTCCAAAACATTATTTTGTGTAGTATTGTAGATTCCAATATTATTCACAATAATTTTCTAACATTTTAATTTATTGTTTAAAAAAAATTTAATTAACTATAAAGAAGCTTAAAAAAAGTTGATTTGTTTTTATAAACATAATGCTATAGCTTTTGATAAAGTGTTAATTGATGTCAGTGTTTTATTTCTCGGTATAAATCAGGTGACTTAACTTATTTACCCAATTGTGTATCAATGTTTTATTTTCCATTCAGAGCTGTTCGTGTATCAAACTGTAGTAACACACTATGCTTGTTTTAAGAATAAACCGGTTTTTAAAACACTATTCCAGTATGCTGAGCACAGTACACTAGTACCAGTATATGCTGGCTCTAGCATGATACTAGATAATGAAACTACAATTTAGGTATTATACCGGAGCCAGTATCCTGCTAACTTGTGAAACACCAGCTTCGGTATGATACCGGCGGATGAAACGCTGGGTCTGGTATAATTCCCGATCTAGTATCATACCAGAACCGGTATTTCATACGCCGGCATGATTTTTTTTATACCAGGAATTTTTTCCAATAAGGTACCCTCTTGAACTCACATTTTAAGTTTCTTTTTATAGTTATATTAAACAATAAAATATAATTTAGTAATAAATTATATTTAAAATTAAATTGGAAATATGAAAAGGAAATTAAAGTTAACTTTAAAACTAGCATAGTGTAGGTATAAAGAAGTATGTTTTTTTAGAATATAATTCTTTTATCCTTCCTCATAAGCAGTGTTTAACTTTAAATATTCAAAACATTTTTAGATGCTTTAGATAAGTATTTTTTTATACTGTCCTGTAATATTTTATTAATTTATATTAAATTTTCCGCTGGCTGCAGCTAGTAGAAAATTTACTATGGTGCATACAAAGCAGGTGACCAATTCAGCTAAATCTTGCATATTAAAAAAGATAAACAATGATGCATTTTCCTGTTTAAACCTATCTAATATGCTTACATTAATATTGTTTTCCCTAACTTAGACCAGTCTATATTTCTGATGGGACCATGATGTCTCATTTCCTTGTACAGACCAGTAAATTCGACTGATATCAGTGTTCCAATTCCCCGTAGAGACCAGTTCATTCTACTGATATCAATGTTCCATTTCCCCGTAGAGACCAGTCCATTCTACTGATATCAGTGTTCCATTTCCCCGTAGAGACCAGTCCATTCTACTGATATCAATGTTCCATTTCCCCGTACAGACCAGTACACTCTACTGATATCAATGTTCCATTTCCCCGTACAGACCAGTACACTCTACTGATATCAATGTTCCATTTCCCCGTACAGACCAGTACACTCTACTGATATCAATGTTCCATTTCCCCGTACAGACCAGTACACTCTACTGATATCAGTCCATTCTACTGATATAGACCAATACATTGTATTGACCTACTCTACTGATATCAATATATCATGACCAGTCCATTGTACTGATCTACTCTATTGATATCAGTGTTCCATTTCCCCGTACAGATCAATACATTTTTTTTTTATTGATTTCTATTGGTCATTTTTTGCAGGGAAGTGTCTTGCAGAAAGATATTAGTACAAAGAGAATTTTGTGGCAGATAGCTCGAAAAAATTCTGCCTCGAGGATTCAAAGTATAACATCTTTGGTTATACCTATAATTTCAATTAATGTTATTATAATTCTTTTTTAAATTAATTGCTGTGTTTTTGTCGGAGAAACTAGTAACTTCGGAAAATCATGAAAAACTCTTGGAATTATTTATGGAAAGTCAGGGATTTGAAAATCTAAAATGTATCAGATACCCTGTACCTATCAAAATGAAAGCAATCCATAGCTGAATATGTCCCAACTTTGCAGCATATTTTAACTTGTGAGAATCTTGAGTAAAATATGACAGTGATAAGTGTTTTGGTGGCATAGGTATTTCTCCGCACAAAATTTATACGTAGAATTCGTGATAATTGGATAATTGGATATTGCAATGTTCAATATATTTATGCGAAAGCCATTGCTTTGGAAGCTTCTCATATACAAAGAACTAATGCAAGAACTCTTTCAGTGAGTAAAGTGACTGAAATCTATATATATAAAAGTGAATATGTGTATGTCTGTCTGTCCTCTATAGACTCCTAAACCATCCGACAGAAAGCTATGAAACTTGGCATACAGATAGTTCAAAGCTCGAGGACGGTTTCTGTCGACATTAGAACATTCTGCGATAAACCGTTCCAGCGATATCAGCGAAAGTCGAAATGGAATTTTCTGATTGGTTAAAAGCTAGCCATTGTTTTAAATTTTGCTATAAACGATTCAATTTTCAAATATCTTGAAGATAACAACAGTGATATTTTCTATCTTATAACTCTATTCATTTAGAAAAGTAAATTAAAGTAAATTGCATATACTTTAATTTTTAATTCGCGCGTTTCCTTATGTCAGGTGAGCACAAGCAAGTAAAATCAACGAGAATAGATTTCTTAATTGTTGGTCGTATCACGGATTCAGTACTGTGAAAACTGTTTAATAAATATAAAGACAAAAGCAAATTTCATTCAAATTGCACGTTTTCAGAAATATTTATATTTAGTACGTAATTTTAGGTTAGCACAATAAAATATACTTTTCGATGATTTCAGTGCTGTGACAGTTGTCATTTGAAAACTATTAGTTTGTTTGTTTATTTATGCAAAGTTTTCGAATTCATCCATTTTATTTCTTTCATTTAGAAAATTGATTTTTGTTTTAAATCTTATAATTTTCATATTTCTTATTCATCTCATTTTTATTGCTCTTTTTATTATTTAAAATATGTATGTGGTCTTTCAATTTAGCAAATTTGCGACCACTGTCAACTTTTACATTTCTTTTTCTTTGTCAGAAAGAATATTTGCAAAAATATGCCGCCTAAGCAAATCTCTCTTAGACGGTCGACATCTCAAGCGCGCAAAAAGAGAACTACCCGTGTTTCAGAAACATCGGAGCAATGGGAAAAAGACTTGAAACTAATCGAGAACAGAATGCTTTTGCCCGTTCCTTAGAAACGTCTGAGCAACAGGAAAGAAGACTGTCAACAAATCAACTACGAACTACACAAGCCCGTTCGTCGGAAACATCAGAGCAACGGGAAGCAAGAATGAAAACCGACCGAGAACGCATTTCGCTATTCAGACGCTGCCAATACTCTGATTTGAATTTAAGTGCATTTCACTATGATCCGACAACAAACTATAGTCTTCCCCCAACTGTCATCATCGGAGAAATACACTGGTTATCATAAATTAAGGAAAATTCACAAAAATCGCGATAACTCAAGAAATTACACATGGAATTTTATGAAACTTACCCACAATATACAACACATAGTAAGGTATTAAACAACATAAAAAGAAATTATCAGACATTAATAGTAGTATAGAAATTAGCACATGTATAAAATAAACAAATTGGAAGTATCGGTTTGCAATAGAAAAAGTACCTTTAATATGGAATATGATTGCCTCTAGAAGCAATACAGCACAAACAGCGATGTGTGATGCTTTCAATTATGCGGTCTATCAGTTCAATAGGAAGTGAGAGCCATTGCTCTTGTAAAGCAGTTGCAAGCGTGGCAAGGGTCTGAGGGGGCGGATTGATGGCAGATACACGCCTCCCTAGAGCATCCCAAACGTGCTCGATAGGATTCAAGTCCGGGGATCGAGCTGGCCACTCCATGCGAGTAATTGTTTCCTGTTGAAGATAATCATCAACAATGCGAGCTCTGTGTGGTCTTGCATTATCGTCCTGTAACAGGAAGCAATCACCAATTGCCCCGGCATATGGGCGCACATAAGCATCAAGGATGTTGTCTCGATAAACCTGAGCATTCACGGTTCCCCTTGGAAAGACATGGAGGTATGTGCGCCCTCCTAAGGATATGCCTCCCCAAACACAGACACTGCCTCTTCCGTATGCATCTCTTTCACGGATGTTTGATGGATGATAACGGGTCCCAGGTTCTCTCCATATCAAATAACGTCTACTGTCACTTTCTAGACTAAACCTGGACTCATCCGTAAAGAGAACAGGCCTCCATTGATCTGACGTCCAGTGGACATGTTGTCGGGCCCACTGCAAACGGTCTCTCCTATGGCGTGATGTGAGCGGCACGCAAATGGCTGGTCGTCTCGCATACAGACCACCTTCGTGGAGCCTTCTGCGCACAGTTGACGTTGACACCAACCTTCCGGTGGCTGCAGCAAGAGAGGATCTAAGATGTGTCGGAGTAGCGGTTCTATTCCTGCGTGCACTTAATGTCAAATATCGGTCATCGGCACTGGTCGTAACAGTTGGCCGTCCTTGACTGAACCTCCTAGATGCCGAATCTGTGGTTTGAAATTGCCTCCAAAGTCTATGAACCACAGATGGACTCACATTTAGCCATCTGGCCACTTCTGATTGACTCTGCCCTGCCTCTAGTCTCCCGATGGCTCTCCATCGTAGTTCTTCAGGCAAATGATGCCTAGAGGTCATTATTACGAATTGGCTATCTCAGATTTTCAATGTCGCAATCACAGTAAAATTTGTGTGCTTTCTCTCAAACTTGGACTTTTATGCTCCAGGCAGATGACGTAAGCCGAGTGCAGCGCCACTAATTTGCATATTGCAATTTTACTCAGCTACTCTTAGTGGACAACATATGCAAATTTTGCACGGTTTGGCTTACTTTTGAAAGAGTTATCGCTATTTTTGTGATTTTTCCTTAATTTATGATAACCAGTGTATATCAATTATGTATGTTTTGTAATGCTCTCAAATTTAAAAATGAAACAGCTGAAATTTGCTGTTCTAGAGGCATACTGAAACTACAAGATTTTACGTCGCCTGCCGAGACATTATCAACCTTCGTATCATTTTTCGATCAACATAATCAGTTAATTAGGCTGTTCACAATTGCCCTTGACTAAATGTCATCCGATATTAACAAAGTTGTTATTAGAGCTGAAAAAACACCTGAAAGGCCACCACAAAGAAAAATACAATGCGCCAACATTGGATGAAGTGGCTATTGTTATAGTTGGCGAATAATTTACCTCCCGCGATACAGTTCTTCATCGCAGAAATCGTGACGTTCAAAGAGTTCTCAGAAACTTATCGATCATATGATGCATTGCAATATCCTATTTTATTTTGGTGAGGAGAGGAGGGATATTATTTTAACATAAAATTAAGAAGTCCGCAAACAGGCGAGAAAACCAATAAGAAAGCAAGTGCAATAAGTTTTTATGCATATAGATTAATGATTGCCAAAACGCTGATAATCATACTTTAAAATGTCGACAATTAGTTCATCAATACATTATCGATATGTATGCGAAAATTGAAACTGAACGCCTACTGTATATTAAATTAAATCAAACCAAATTACGTTCAGAAGAATGCATTCATTTACGGGATGCAATAATTAATGATGGTAACGTTAATCCTAATGATGTGGGGAAAATGATTATATTGCCGACTACATTTGCAGGGAGAAAAACTTGGACTCCCTGCAAATGTAGTATTCATACATGTCTGAGTATTCATACATGTGCCTTGGACTCCAAGGCACATGTATGAATACTCACAGGTTGCAATGACATATGTTCTCGCATATGGGCTCCTAGATTTATTTATTACATTTACGTGCAATTCTGCTTGGGTTGAAATTAGAGATATTTTGTTACCAGGACAATCATCATCGGATCGTCATGATATTACAGCACGTGTGTTCAAACAAAAATGATAATCTTTACTTGATTTCATTGTGAAGTGTCATGTTTTTAGAGAGACACGGTGTTGGGTGTACTCTATTGAATGGCAAAAACGAGGATTGCCTAAGGCACGCATTCTAATTTGGCTTATTGAAAAAAAACCACCTTGCCAAACTGATCAGATATCAGCAGAAATTCTTGATGTCACCATAGATCCAGTCTTATTTTAGATCATTGTCCAAAATATGTTTCATGCTCCGTGTGCATCATCATACATGTCTGTTTGAAAATGCACTAATGATATCCTAGAGAATTAACTGCTGAAACTATCACTGGTTTTTTTCACCATTAAATAAAATTTGCATTTCAAATCATAATCTCAAATGTCATTTACACACTTAAATACAAAATTCAAATTCAAATTGAAAGCGTTGCAACGCACGCAGGGTACAGCTAGTCTCTATATATAAAAGTGAATGTGTGTTTGTTTGTCTTCTATAGACTCTTAAACCAACCGACAGAAAGTTATGAAACTTGGAATGCAGATAGTTCAAAGCACGAGGAAGGTTTCAGTTGACATTAGAACATTCTACAAAAAGCCGTTCCTGCGGTATCAGCGAAAATCGAAATGGAATTTTCTGATTGGTTAAAAACTGGCCATTGTTTTAAATTTTGCTATAAGCGATTTTCTATCTCATAACTCTATTCATTTAGAAAAGTAAATTGCATATACTACTTTAATATTTAATTATAATTCGAGCGTTTCTTTGTGTCAGGTGAGCACAAGCAAGTAAAATCAACGAGAATAGATTTCTTAGTTATTGGTCGTATCACGGATTCAGTATTCACTATCGCAACGCTCGAGTACGCCCTCTAGCGGGTGACTGAAAATATCGGACATTAATTCCATCATAACCATTGTCCATGACGGACGTCATTTTCTTAGCAGCAAATAAGAAGCAAAATTTCCTTAAGGAAAAGGTAAAAGAACTTGAAAAAACTAACCAGAACATGCTAAACATGGAAGCAGAACACGCCAAGCATTTGAAGAACAATTTCTCAATAATTTTTACCTTTCTATTACCAATAACATAGCTTCCAATTTCATGATCACCTGCTGATACTGATGTGCATATTACGGTAAAATAATTTTTTCTGTCTTCAATTCATTACAAATTAAAGTGAAGTTAACATTGCTTTCGTCATTCCAATGAATAAAGTGAATTCAGAACTGTAATAGTTAGAGAATATTCTTCTTCCTTATAGAATAGTATATATTTCTGTATCTATATAATTGGGAAAACAACAATAAAGAATCATCCCAACTATTTGAAATAGTTTCATTTGTGCTGATTATTAACAATTTTTTATCGTTTTCTCGGTAAGCATTTTTTAGTTTCGAAAGAATAATTTCAACCAGAATTCAGCTATTCTGCTTTTAAGCTACATATTCAAATTCATATCGAGATCTCACAATTATAAAATTTTGATGTGTGATATGTTATCTAAAAGTAATGAACAGATAATCTGTGAATATATTATTTGAAAATAAAATTTTCAAACGAAGAACATTTCATTTGGAATTCTGAGGATTTATAAAACAGGTGAGCGTTATGATTTTTATAATAAAAAATTTGCTTGTAAATATTTTTTTTTCTTATTTGATGATAGTTTTCCACAGAATGGTTTTTTACGTCTGATTAAGAACTATAAGAATAAAAAAAGAAACAATATGAAAGTTTTTATTTCAATATAAAGAATTTTTAAAATCGTTTTTTTTTTCGTAGAATTCTTTATTTTGCATTTTTTAGTTAATAATGTTTTGATAAAAATTGTTGTCAAAATACTTTTTTTGAAAAATTAAATGGTATTGCATTGTGTGTTTATGTATACTTCTTGAATATTCTAATGTTTGAAGTAATATGATTCAGAAAAGTGTGGAATAAAAAATCGGTATTTACGTACTAACGCCACCGCCGCTGCAGATTTGGCGGTTCTTAAGTGCCGCCAATCTGAAATTACACTTAAAATTTTTGCGACAAATCATAATATAAAACACTTTATTTAAAATCAAAGTAGTCAATCGGATTTTGGTGGAAAATGGGCCAATATAGAGTTTAGCATGGATTCAAAACAATCATATCGCTGTATGAAGTCTAACAAATAAGATTCCAAAAGAAATAACATTTCTAAAACGTACGTTTACTAAGATAAAGTTTCATGTCGTGGGAATTGGTACATTTTCGTTTTTTCGGTAAAATATCTCGCTCCTGAAAAAATAAAATTGCATCTTGTTTCGCTTTTGGCTTATCCCAAAGACGAATTTTTGTAGCACTAAAAAATGGCGACAAGAAAGAATTGTTTTTTTGTTTTTGTTTCGGCAGCATTCTTTATTTTACGTTTTTTAATTTCTAAGTAATGATTTTTATTGAAACTTTTTGATAAAAATTGTTTTCAAAAAACTTTTTTTACAAAATTAAATTTCATAAAATTATGAGGCTTATGTATACATTTTGTTTATTTTAATTTTTGAAGTAATATGATTCTTGAAACTATGGAATGTAAAGTTTAAGTAGGCCTTTCATGTTATATCATTAAATTTAGTAAAACTATTTCTCAGGCATTAGGTTTTAACTCTTACAAAAATATACATATTTTTTTCTGTTTATGTAAAAATATTTTTCCGATGTAATTTGAATGTTCCTTCTCTAAAAAAAAGAAATTCCATTTTGTTTTCGCTTGCATAAGGAAGAATATCAAAAATTTTCTTTTTCAAATTTAATTAGCCACAATAAAGAAGGAGCGTTACAATGCAACACGCTACATTAAAGACATCTCCAGAGTAACTGAATGATTGTTCATATAGAAATCGCAGGTATTCGTCTCATACAACAACGCCCTCTATAGTTCGCTGCTACAGCGAATTGTGAAAACTGTTTAATAAATATAAAGACAAAAGCAAACTTCCTTCAAATTGCACGTTTTCAAAAATATTTATATTTATGGCTATATCACACGAGAGAAAATATGTGCAACTGCAAGTGTAAGTGCAACTGTAAGTGTAATTTCTTCAAAAATATCCTCGCGTGATATAGAAATCACGGTTGCACGAAATATCTGCAACCGTTCAGGCAATTTCTTTCATGAAAAAATCAGATCGTTTGCTTTTATGACGTTTCAATTTTATGTGATGACGTATACAAATGTAAATAAAAATGGCGGCGACGTTGATGAAGAGGATGATCGGATGAAAATTTTTTTATAGACGAAACGGAACAGTTTTTTAGTTTAATAATAACATTTTCTTTAAAATCAAAGCATTAAAAATACTTTCACACGATGAAATAACCATCTCAATGCAGTTGATTTACTACCATAACAAGAACCTGCACATCATTTTAGTATCGGTGAGTATAGTACACTATTTTCTAAATAAATTTTCTTTTAAAATATTTATTTATTTTAAGCTAATAAAATTAAAACTTATTATAATTTGTTCCGATCAAAGTTTTAATTACTTTAAATAGAAATAATTTCTATTTTCATATATGTAAAGATTTAAAAAAAGACAACTGGAGGACCCCGAAATGGGAGACTCCCTGTTTATACCAACTATAACTCCTGCCCTGGCTTTACAGAACAAGATTCATTCTGTTCTGCTTAAGGAAAATTGTAGAGTCCCTAAGTGTGATAGAGATCTGTTCTTGAATACTTTAACAGAATTAATGGCATTGGTAGCCACCCAAGACACCCAGATTGCACTCTTGAGGGCTAAATTGGATACTTATCGTGAATTGAATGAAACAGTGCTAGATCCACTTATTGAGGACAACAGCAGAAGTAACGAGATTGCTAGTAAATCCTACGCAGAGATTGTTAAGAGAGGTCAGAGACAACCACCTTTCATCAGAAGCCGGGGCAAGAAACATATTGCAATCATTAGGCCGATCGCAGATGGAGGAACGTCAGACAGAACTAGATCCGAATTATTGCATGGGTTGAATCCAGCCAACATGCGTATTGGCATAAAACGCATTACTAATATTAACCATGGTGGGGTGTTAATTCAGACAGACACTGCCGAACATTTGGAGATTTTCTGCGAAGAGATGAAGCACCAGAAATTAACTGACCAATTCACCGTGGAGCCACCGAAGTTAAAGAACCCAACCATAATTGTTTTTAATGTTGAAGAGGATATTGAGGGACAGGAGCTAATTGATTGCATAACCAAACAAAACGTCGAAATTGAGGATGAAGACTTGAAGATTAGAACTTTCCATAAACCCAGAGGAGGAAGGAGGAACTGGCTGTTGGAGGTCACACCTTCGACTTTTGCCAAGTTAAAGTACAAAGACAAGTTAAATATTAGGTGGAAGAGGTATGGCTTCGAGGAGTCTCTCAATGTTAAACAATGTTACAAGTGTGCTGCCATTGGCCATTTAGCAAAATTCTGCAAATCAAATAGGATTTGCAGGAACTGCTCCTCGACTGATCATGCTGGTAGTGATTGTGGTGAGGACCTTTTTTGTATACATTGTGACAGAGCAAACCAGAAGTATCGACTCAACTTGACAATTAACCATTCCCCCTTCGACAGAGTGTGTAACCAGTACTCAAGGGCCCAACAAAAAGAAATGCAAAGAACCGATTATGGATTCTAGTGTAAAAAGCAAATTAATACTGGGCCACATTAACTTACACCACTCTGTCGTAGCCCATCATCAGTTAAGTGAAGACATCACAAATCTTGATATCCACCTCATAAGCATTAGCGAACCATACTACAATAGCCAAAATATAATTATAGGTTTTCCCGCTGAGTGGAGAATTCACTCCTCGAGACAAAGACCTAGATCAGCAATTCTTGCTGCACAAAAAGTGAAAAACGTTCTTTCCATCTTGAGTGGGAGAGACATAGTTGCTATCTCATTCGTTATGGACGGACTGACGTACATTTTCGTTGCCGTTTATCTCTCACCAAACGAAGACTACTCAGATAATTTAGCGATCTTAAACGCCCTGCTCACAAAATACTCTGGTAATAGAATAATTATTGCAGGTGACTTTAACGCAAAGTCCACCGCCTGGGGACCAAGGTCGAACCCCAGGGGTGAGGCGATGCTGGACTTCTTTAACACACACAATTTAGACGTTTTGAATGATCCCAGTGGTCTTCCCACATTCAGCTCTGTCCTTGGACAGAGTTGGATAGATCTATTCGTGAGTAATATAGAGGAGCTTAAACACTACAGGGTACATGATGACATTTCATGCTCCGACCATGCGCTTATTACCGTCGAGATAATAGAGAATGAGCCCAGATTTAATTCTCGAAATGTTAATTTTAAATTTAATCGTCTGGACTGGTTAGATCTCAGAATCAGGTTACATAAAATTACTAAGAGACATGATCTTGATCAAATTACTACCCCTGAACAGCTTGAAGCCAGAATAACAGATATCACTGGTGATATTGTAGCAGCATGTAAGGCTAGTGAGCTGAAACAGAGATCAAGAAAGCTCCAGCACTGCTCATGGTGGTCACCGGGATTAGGACAGAAGCGTAGAGAGGTCAGAGCAATTAGGAGACGATTCCAAAAATCGACTGACGAACAGGAGCGAATGGATTTTAAGATTAAGTTCAAAAAACACTTGGCGGACTATAAGAGGGACATCAGAAGAGCCAAAATGAGTGACTTGAAAAACTTTTTGGACAGAGTAAACGATGATGGGGCGTTCTCTGCTCCATACAAGATTGCTAGAGGCGACAATTTAAGACTCACCAGTCACAGCCCCGTGTTCAAGGAGAACGGAACACTCACTACAAGTTTTGATGAAACTATTTCTGTAATTATGTCACATCATTTTCCAAATACTTGTGATATTCCATGTGAACCACTGATCAGAGGTAATAATGATCCCCCTTTCTCTGAAATTGAATTAGAATCAGTGATCGGAGACCTAAAATCTAATAAAGCACCGGGCCCTGATGGCCTCCCCAACGAGGTTTTTAGGGAAATTTTCATTATTGATAGGGCCTGGCTATTGCGTGTTTTTAATATATGCCTTGAGTTAAACTCTTTCCCAGTGGCTTGGAAATGTGCCAGAGTCACCCTGATTCCAAAATTCGACAGAGACAAAAGTTTGCCCGCTTCATATAGACCCATTTCTCTACTCCCGGTCTGGGGTAAAATATTAGACAAATTACTAACTAGGAGACTTGCTTACTTTCTTGAAAACAATCAACACTTAAGTCCTAATCAATTTGGCTTCCGGACCGGGAGAGGGACTGATGACGCTCTTTTGGAGGTTGTCAAATTTATTGAAGAAGCGCGGCTGGATAATAAACATAGTGTTGGGGTGACTCTGGACATTGACAATGCATTTAATAGCGCTAACTGGGCAACCTTGAAATCTGAAATTAACAGTTTAGGACTTCCAGATAATTTGGTTAAAATTATTTTTGGCTTCCTTAGCCAGAGAGTGGTCACTTTTATTGACGAGGAGGGCAAGTGCATTTTTAGGCAATCCATCTTTATGGGAGTGCCACAGGGCTCATCACTTGGATCGGTGCTGTGGCTGATATACATTAACTCGGTTTTTAGCTATTTTAATTGTATTGATTTTAATGTTTTCCACGATTTTAATCTAAATGATTGCCGCATAATAGCATTCGCGGATGATTTATTGCTTTTACTGAGACACCCAATTTTATATCGCTTCGATCAGGTGGCCACCTACTGTCTTGCTGAACTCTCAGCCTGGGCAGAGAGTAATAATCTTAAATTTAGCGATACCAAAACGAAATGCCTAACTTTTCCAAAAAATAGAAAAAGAATTGGCAGACAACCAATTATTAAAATGAGTCCAAATCATAAATATTCAGTTAAAAAAGTACAAGAACTTAAATATCTCGGTGTTGTACTCGACCCAGGTTTGACCTGGATCTCACATCTCAACCAGGTCAAAGAGAGAGTCAGCAACTTTAATAACTTAATTAAAAGGGTGGCCAGGGCAACTTGGGGCCTAAAACCCTCTATCCTTAAGTTGATCTACCTGCGGGCTACGGAGCGAATCATTTTATACGCCGCCAGTGTCTGGTACCACAATACTGTTAAAATCAACGAAAAACTTAAATCCATACAGAGAATCTCACTCATTAACATCACTAAGGCCTATTCTACAACCAGCACGGAGGCCCTCCAGATACGGGCGGGGGTGAAACCTATCCATCTTAAGATTTTGGAGGACACTTGCATTAAAAGACTTAAGTGGAATTGGACACTTAACGATTTTGACTTAGAGATGCAGCAGATTCTCCTCACAGTACATATGGATGATCCACCAACTAGGATTCACCCATCAAAACTTATTTCCGTTCCCTACGGTAGATCACTCCCAACAAACAGCGGCCTTGAAATTTTTACTGATGGATCAAGGATGGAGGTTGCCGACTCCGCTACTGATACCACAGAATATAGAACTGGCTTCGGCATTGTTACTAAAATGCACGGTACTTTAATCGAGGCAACCTCCACCAGGATCTCAAACAATAGTAGTGTTTACATGGCAGAATTGGTGGCAATTAATAATGCTTTTCTCTGGCTCTCTAAAAAAGAATATCCAAACGCCACTATCTATACTGATTCGCTTTCCTCGTTGCAAGCCTTACAAAACCCAGTATCAAGCTCAAAAATTGTTGAAAACACTAAACAATTATGGCGATCCAATATACTCTGCAATTGGGTTAAAGCTCATATAGGTACTCAAGGCAACGAGGAGGCGGATCGAGCAGCTAAGAAAGCCACCGATCTCTGCCAGGTTGCCCTTGAGGTTCCAAGCTCCATCGCCCAAATTAAAACTCAGGTTAAATTATATAGCATGAAGCGCTGGGGGCTGAAATGGCGTAGTTCCGAGAAAGGGAGACAGACATTCAAATTTTTTAAAGACCCGAAATTAAATAGACTACAAGCAAACTTCTATCTCAATCAATTTTTAACAGGCCACGGAGTGTTTGGAGAACACCAATATAAATTATTCCACAAAACTCCAGAATGCAATTACTGTGGTGAATATCAATCTATTGATCACTTGTTAATAAATTGTTCTCAATTCCAGACAATCCGGGGCAATAACTTTAATAATATTGGCCAACATCAATGCTATGATAACCTGACTTGTAGAAATATCATAAAAAAGATTATTAAACAAACTTTAGAGGATGTATTGGGGGACGGTCTTTAATGTCTCGGAACTTGTTCCTTCCAGCTTGGGTGTCTCTTTTTTTTTTACTATGTCTTTTATAAACTATTCTTCTTTTACTTGCTCCAATTTTATTGTTATTTACTTTTGTACCATTTAATTGGTTTTAATAGTAATGCTTTTAATTGTTTTACAATATTGTTCTCTTGTAATTTTTGCACGTTTATCTTTTAAATTGCTCTTTTAAGTTATTCTTTTAATTGACACTTTTAATATATTGCTGTTTTAATGTTTAGCACCTTACATGATTTTAGCTGTTCTACGCCCGCCATGTTCATGGGCTGTTGCCATGTCTGATGTGTATTTTATGTAATTTATGTTTCTACTGTTCTCTGGATATTTTTTTTTGATTTTAATAAACATTTACCCGTATGCCCTAAATAAGGGCGGGTCGGGGTAAATTCTTCCATATGTAAAGATTTATACTGGCGAAAAGCTTTATTTTGAAATATTCGCCAAGCAACTCGCCAAACTTTGTTACATTATTATAACATAAAATATAATAATGATTATATTTCTTTATTTTCAAATTTTAAACTTTATTACTGTTGATTGTCAAAGCATGTGTCCGATTATTTGAAATTTTTTTATTATTATAATTATTTGTGAATTAATTATTTTATTCTTCCCTAAGAATTCTTTTAATTTTTGAAAGTCTAAAATGCAAATTTCCAATCTCCTTGTCTGTTTCTACATTCATCCCCTTAATTCTTTTTTTTTTGTGTGTGTGATGATTTACTAATGATACTTTACTTTTTATTTATACTTCACATTTATATTGTGATACTTAGCTTTTCTACAATGACAGTAAGTATGTAAGTGTACCTTACTAATTTTTCAATATACATAAATTTTTAATAGTCTTCGATCATAAATACAATCTATTTTTCTTAAAACAAATTTCAATCCAAACATAAGAACTACAAAACCAAATATACCTGCCATCTTTCATTAGTGTATAGAATAATCTTAGAACTCTAATCAAAATATCTGTCAAACTTAAAATGAGTTTAAAGGGGATACCTAAGGACTTAAATGATTTCAAATTAATGGTATTTAATCTCTCTTATTCTAATAATGTGTTGGTAAAATTTTATCATGAAAGTGATTTCTTGCTTTTATTTCAGATATTTCGTATAATCCTGTAAGGTTTGTCTGGTGAAGAAGGAAAGAGATGCAATACTGTTTTTATGAAAGAAATTAAAAAATAAGAAATGAAAATGAATAATGTTCTAAATGTTTCACTTGACAATAAATGTTTTGCATTTTAAATTGATTCTTGTATTATTTAAAATGCAAAACAAAACATGTAAAAGTCTGTAACAAAATAATATCATACATAAAAAGCATGTTCTTAATAAAATATTGTTTTTTTTTCATAGTTATAATTTTAATTTAATAAATTTTAAATTAAAATAAATTTTAATTTATATACTGTATATTACAATAAATTTGTCCTAAAATAAATCCTATAATTTTTAATTAAATTATCTCATATCAATAAAGAATGTTTTAAATTTTACAATAATAAATTGTAAGTATGACATTGAAAATCCTCTTATATTTAAAAAACAATTTTAGTAAGAAATTGGAAAAAATAATTTTCATAAAAGTGATACTCCTGATATGCAATGTGTAAATGAATAAAATTGATGATCCCTTAAAAACTAAACTAAACTCAGCGGCACAGCCCACAGAGGGCCAAGGCCTTCTGTGCCCATCTCAGTTTTCGTGACCTTTGGGCTCTGGGATGCAGGAGCATTTGTTCCGGTTAGGTAGTCAGCCATACGTGAAACCCCCAGTGTTTAGCTCCCAAGTATGCTTGGTACTCATTTATCGACCCACTGAAGGAATGAAAGGCTTAGTCAACCTTGCTCGGCCCGACGATCGAACCAGGGACCTGTGGCACGACAGCGCGAAGAGCTACCGCTCAGCCACCGGGCGTGATGATTCCTTAATGCAATGTAAATTAATTTGATGACAATAAAATTCTGACACATTGTAGTATAGACAAGTATAGATATTAGTAGTATAGACATTATTTAGTATGTATTTTTTAGACTAAATTAAAAAAACAGAATTGATTTGATAGAACTACTAGTTTTGATGTTATAAATATTTTATGAGCAAAAGGAAAGTCAAAAATTGTATATTTCATACATTAAATCCTCATTTCTTCTAAAGAATTATTTCAAGGGACTATGTTTTTTAATTAAGCTTAAAAAATTAAATTTGAAGAAATGCCTTACTTGTTTAGATAGCAATGTCAGTTGCATAAAATGGTATAAGTCATAAAATTGTCCTTTCTACACATGAAACTTTTATAAATTTTCGAGTAGCTAAACTATTAAATCAGACAGCTTGTTTTTATTCTGATTTGATTTAGCGTATACATAGATAACGATACCGCACTTGCCTAGCTAGCATGTTAGATAGTAAATATATATAAATAAACTATGCTTTTACAGGGTGCGGAGCCAAATTCAACAAAAAATAAGCAACTTTTAAGAACATTTTAGGCGCTCAAAAAATATTTTTAAGCACTATGTAAATTGACAAAATGCAAAATAAATCTCAGACTTCACATGATCATGATAAAATAACTAGAATTTGACAAAGAACTCTTTTCTTGATTATATTAGCCATTAAAAAATGATCAAGAGATTTTTCGGTTCGATTTCAGAGGGTGAAAAATAAAGCCTGAAATTGAGAATATCTTGCAAAATGCAGCAGAGTTGCACATGAGAAAGCAAGGATCTCACCGAACCCAGCTCACTAGACGCACATGCGGACTCGCAAGTACTTCACCAAACCTGTAAAATGATTGGCGCTTTCATACGCTATGGACTGACGGTACGCTGAAATTGATCGTGGTTGAATGAATTCTGAAAACGTGAAATAGAAAAATGTGAAAAACACGTTTTTACATAATACGTGGCGAAAATCAACATTCCCTTTCATAAATTTCATTTTCGAAAAGGGAAAATAAAGCACCTTTTAAAAACACCCATTAAGAAAAGCACCTTTAAGGGCCTTTAAAAAATGAAAATCGAAAATAAGCACCTTTAAGCACTTTTCAAAAACGCTACGCACCATGTTTTATACCTTAGTCACTCAAATCAAGATAAAAAAAATTGTCAAAATTCTAGATAGTATTTAAGTCCATCCCCCTTTCACCCCCTTATCCTTTTAGAGACGCAGCATGTATTTAAGTCCATCTCCCTTTCACCCCCTTATCCTTTCAGGGACGCAGCATGAAATTCAATGATATCTTAATATCATCTCATATTATGAGGTAGAAATCATAATACTTTTTATACTATGCTACTTCACTATTGGGGAAATAAAGTTTTTTAGAATTTTAATTTGCTGCTGAAAAAAAGACTTAACACAAATACAAATGCAAAAAATTAAATCAAAATCAATCAATATTCTACAGCGTCTGTGATTTCTTTTTCCCCCCTTTACGAACATCGTTCAGAAACTATGATATAATAAAATATAATAAAATAAAATATGAGCCAAAAGTAAAGATAAATAACAAAATATGGTAACCCAATTACATGCAACCGTTCAGGCAATTAAGCAACCCTTTCGGCAACTCCGAACGGAGGAATTGCGCTTAGAGTTTCACTTACACTTGCAGTTGCACATATTTTTCTCTCGTGTGATAGAGGCATTAGAATGCAATTTTTGGTTAGCACAATTAAATACAGTTTTCGAAGATTTCATTGCTGTGACAGTTGTCATTTGAAAACTATTAGATTGTTTATTCATGCAAAGTTTTCGAATTCATCCATTTTATTTCTTTCATTTTTTGTTTTAAATTTTATAATTTTTATATTTCTTATTCATTTCATTTTTGTTGCTCTTTTTATTATTTTAAATATATACGTGAATTTTCGGTTTAACAAATTTGCGACCACTGTCAACTTTTACATTTCTTTTTGTTAGCCAGAGAGAATATTTGCAAAAATATGCCACCTAAGCAAATCGCTCTTAGTCGATCGACATCTCAAGCGCTCAAAAAGAGAACTACCCGTGTTTCAGAAACATCGAAGCAACGGGAAGCAAGAATGAAAACCGATCGAGAACGCACAACTCAAGCCCGTTCGTCGGAAGCATCAGAGCAACGGGAAGCAAGAATGAAAACCAATCGATAACACACTTCGCTGCTCAGACGCTGCCAATACTCTGATTTGAATCTCAGTGCATTTCACTATGATCCGACAACCAACTATAGTCTTCCCCTAAGTGTCATCATCAGAAAAATAGATCAATTATGTATGTTTTGTAATGCTCTCAAATTTAAAAATGAAACAGCTGGAATTTGCTGTTCCATAGGCATTCTGAAACTACAAGATTTAACGTCTCCTGCCGAGCCACTATCAACCTTCTTATCAGGTCAAACAAACTAATCGAAACATTTTTTGACGAATAGACGCCGGTACAATTTGTGTTTCTAAATGACTTCATTCGGTGCTACATGTATCGTGAACGAGAATTACATGCCAGCATTCGAAGTGCAAGGCCAAATTTATCATCGTGCAGGATCACTTCTTCCATTGCCTGGCACAGATCATAAATTTCTACAGATTTATTTCACGGGCTACACAAATGATCGAGTCAATCAATGCTGTCAGTTAAACAATGGCACTAAACGACATATGTTCAGGTCCGGACGGGCAGGACTTCATGATATGGAGAAGGGTCTTTGATGCCGATCCAACAGTCTTAACTAACTGGGTCAATAAATGTCAGGAGCTTAACCATTTTCAGAACAACATCAAATCAGCAACAGTAGTTTATTTCGCAAAACCAAACAAAGATCTAACACAACCAGATGCCTACAGGTCCATATGTCTTCTATCAACAATAGGGAAACTCTTGGAAAAAATTATTTATCAGAGACTGATCCATCACCTGGAAAAAACAACAAACTCAGCGACTGCCAATTTGGCTTCAGAGAAAGCAGATCGACTGAGTCGGCTCTAAAAACTGTAATTAGCGAAGCCAAAACAGCCAAAAAGAATAAAAATTGTAAACGGCAATACTATAAATCCCTAATATCGGTCGACATCAAGGGCGCCTTTGACTCCATAGAGTGGACACACATAATACACAGATTAAATTCTATAAACTGTCCAACTCAGCTCACAAACATAATCAACAGTTACCTCTCACACAGGTCAGTTGAGTTCAACGGTGGTACTGATATAACTAAAATCGATATCTGCAAAGGTTGTCTACAGGGCTCCTGCCTAGGATCCCTACTATGGCTTATCATTGCGGATATCTTTTTACAACAGTTCAAACACGACTATGTTAAAACACAAGCCTTTGTAGATGACTACAGCTTCATTGTCTCAGGCAGAACAAGGAAAGACCTGGAATCTAATGCTAATGAGGCAATGACACAATTCAGCAACTTTTGTAAGGCACAAAGCAAAAAACTGTCAATTAACAAGTGCAACTACATCACTTTTAATAATCCTTTCAAGCAGAGACAACCAATAATCAAAATAGACGGAAACACAATAAAATCAGTAAATCACATCAAATACCTAGGTATAGTATTGGATCATCATCTAAACTACCTAGAACACATTAAATCACTAATAACAAGAGCCACAACAATCTCATAAAGCTAGCCCCAAGGATCGGGGGCATTAATACTAAAATGCTCAAGCATTGGTACAAGACTGTGGCAGAAAAGGCCTTTACGTACGCTGCAGCAGCATGGGGTACAGAGCTAAATATAACCGCGATCAAAGAGCTGCACAAGGTGCAGCGGCCCCTACTAGTCAGAATAACAAGATCATTCAAAACGGCACCCACACCAGGTCTGAATGTTCTGGCAGGTTTACCGCCATTGCACCTGCAAATCCAAAAAGAAGTACTACTAGCTAACACACTAAGATTCAATCAAGAAAACGCACAATATGACATAAAAGCGGGTGATTATCAGCAAAAGATAAAAACACATATGGTCCACCCGGCCCATAAGACTAGTCATAAATACACTAACCTACCAACAAGAACTAGAACTAGCAAGACAACGACGGTACAAATCTACACCAATGGCTCCAAAACAGACGATGGCGTGGGAGCTGCATTCTGTGCTTACCACAACAACCGACGTACAGATACAAACAAATTTACGCTGAAACAAGAAAACACAGTGTATCAAGCAGAGGTTTTAGCCATCAAAGAAGCCTTCAATTGGTTAGAGACACACAGCTGCAGAGATGCAACAATTTTCACAGACAGTCTGGCTAGTATACACGCTATTAGAAAAACGAAACAAAAAGACCCACACGTGGCAACAACATAAAGATAACTAGAACACCTAGTCAGAAAATGCAACACACAAATTCACAGGGTGGCAGCGCACGCAGGTAACATAGGTAATGAAGCAGCGGATCTAGCGGCTAAAGACGCAGCAGCAGGTCACTGGATTCCCAGCGGTGTTCTGCTTCCACCATCGAGCCTAAGAAATAAACTTAAAAACATCACACAAAAACTTTGGCAAGCATACTGGGACGAAAATGAAAAAGGCTATACAACAAAATCATATTATCCTAAAGTAGACACAGACCGACTCATAGGCCATCCAGCAGCAATACAATTCCCTACAGGACATGGCTTCTTCCCCTCATTCTTACACAGGATGCAGCGAATAAACACAGACACATGCCCATGCAATGACACAGGTACCCCAAGTCACTACCTACATGACTGCCCACTAACTGAATCGTACCACCTCAAAAAACCCAATGAACAAGGCAGAACGATATTTGCAGACAGTTTCAAAAACAAGCATATTATGCAAAAACTAATAAATATTCTAGCCATAACCAGGAACATCACTGACAATATGTCATAAACCTAATAATGACTTTGTAAAAATACTGGAAGCAAATACAATCATAATGTGTCAGGGCTCCAGGCAAACCATTGCTTTAACATAAAAACGCACTCTGGCCCCACCCCTGACCAGCAAACAATTGGCAGGGAGTCAGTCAACACTAGCTGTTGTCCGTGAGGCTAATAATAATAAAAATAAAAAAGCCCACATGCTCGATCCACACAAACAAGAGATGGCTTAACTGTCGATAAACACACACAATAATACACTAATCTATATCATGATCCACGAAAAGACTGCCTCAACTACTACTCATAATAAAATTATTTGAAACACACAACACAACATAAACAAAACATACATATCACACAATCAACCACGGACTGGCTCACAATAGCAGCCAACGTGATTGATCACCACACACGCCTCACCACTGACCCTACTCCCAGTCCCTGGGGACAGGCAGTGAGTCCGGAGCTTTTCAGCTACCCGTGAAGGCTATTTATGTTAAATGTAAATAAATAAATAAAAAAATAAATACCTGCGACTTGACTAGCTGTTTTATATTGTACTGTTATTGTCGATGTCCATTCTTTGAGTCTGTAATGTAACGCTGCTAGTTAATCTATGTAAAATTAATTTGTTGCTACTAGGCCGGGATAGCCTAGTCAGTGGGGTGCCGGGCCGTGACCTTCGAGACTAGAGGAGGCCAGCTTACTCGTTCAATGAGTCATCACGGGGAGGGAAGAGCTTCTCTAGTCGGCGATTTTTCGCAAAATAAGATTCTTTTCATGTTATCATTTCAGCAACTATATTATACAGTGGTAGTAAAAACATACTAATATAGGCGATTCTTCAAATTTTAACCAAATTTTTGTAATATTCTTTATTTTACAAATTATGTTCGAGACAAAAGTAGAGCCTAATTTTGTGTTTCATAATAGTTATCACTAGAGCCCGTATTTTGATGACCTAAAAAATCTCAATTAATGCCCTTAAAAAGTGCAAAAAATGCCCTTACAAACTGCAAAAAATGCCCTTAAAAGTGCAAAAAATGCCCTTAAAATGCGAAAATGAGCTAAAAATGCTTTATAACATAACTTAAATAGAAGTAAAAATATTGAACTAAAACAATGTTTTACTCCTTAAAATTATTATGAGTCGTTTCAAAAAATATAAAGCAATGCAATACTTGTTCGACGTTCATTAAAAATTAAAAAATATGTTATATCCTAAAATAACAAAAAAAAGAAAAATATATTGACTCCAAAACATTTTCATTTTGCATAGAAACTTAAATGAATATAACAACTTCCATCTCATAATATTACTAAATATCAGAATTACAGTGGATCATTAATTTTTTTTTTAATATTTTGAAATGTAAACGAGCGTCTCTTGTCTGAAAACAAATTTTTATACCAGGAGAAGCTTTTTTCAACGTCTACTGATGTTATTGGTGCGTACTTGAAGTCTGAAATCGATAAAATAAACAAGATGAAAACAAATATGGAATCAGTCGTAATGTATATTAGTACAGAAAAAGATAAAGTAGCTTTGATTCAAGCGCAAGATGAGGAATTTCAAAATATCATCAAGTGTTTGAAAAATTGTAAGCGTCGGACAAAAACCAAGAACTTTGAAAGCAAATACCTACTCATAAATGACATACTTTATCGCCTAGAAATAATAAATGGGAAGTATATAAAATTATTTGTAATACCGAAATCGATGAGAAAATATCTTGCTGTTTGATTTCATGAACACTCTGGTCATTTTGGGGTTCATGGTTCATAAAGTAATCTCACTTATCAAGCAACAATTCTATTTTCCTCGAATGAAAGAGTATATAAAGCAGCATATACAGCAATGTGTTAGTGGTGCCTTTTCGAAAGTACCAGCAGGAAAAGTTCAGGGTAAACTGAATCCAATACCACCAGGTAAACGACCATTTAATATAATTCATTTATATTTTGTAGGACCTTTCAATAATATTACTGTAAATCGTATCACAGAGCTGCTGGTTTTCGTAGACAATTTAACGAAATTTGTTTGCCTTCATCCCTTTTCTAGTTGTTCAACAAGATGCTTATTAAGGTGTTTTGAAAATTTTATTAATGATTTTGGAAGCCTCAACAGGATAATAACGGATCGTGGAACTTGTTTTACGTCTTCTAATTTTAAAGAATTCTGCATGAAGCATGGAATAAAGCATACTTTAAACTGTAGTCAAAGACCAGCAGCTAATGGGCAAGTAGAGCGAATAAACCTTATTTTAATACCTATGATTTCGTCAAGCTCACAATCCGACACTCACAGAGATAGGGACAAATTGCTTCCAGAAATTCAGAGCTGAATTAATCGGACTCCAAGCAAATCGACAGGAAAAGCTCCTTTTGAACTATTGTATGAACTTAAAAATAATAAATTTGATAATTTTCCCAAGGAGTTACTCCCGACCTCTGATGAGTATACGTCTCCCGAGTTGCTACACCAAGAAGCACGAGACAATATTTGGAAATCACAAGAAAAAATGAAATTATCTTTCGATAAAAGACATTACGATGCACATAAATATTCTGTCGGAGAAGTAGTTGTTGTAAAAAGACTTCCGGAGAAAATTGGATTGCGTACAAAAACTCAATCTCGCTGTAGAGACCCTCTTGTAGTAATGAAGGTCTTGCCTTCCGACGTATATCAAGTCACAGATTTTAGAAAATCTGCACAAGGCCGCACAAGACGGGCTTACCCTACAAATGCTCATGCATCTCAAATGAAATTATTTCATATTGTGAATTATGATGACGTATCACAAAATGATGACTCATTGTTTTACGAAGATGACGATGATAATGAACCATCGATCATCACCGGCTCGCTAGTTCTGTTTCTAATTTCTGAAGACACATCTACAGAAGAATTAAATGTTCAACAGAAAAGACCAAAAAAATTGCCTTCATTTTTAAAGAACTATGCACTTTAGTTGACTTTTGATTTTTGTTGTTTTCATGGAAGGGGTCATCATTTATAGGATTGCCGGATGTAAGCAGCTAAACGTTCCAAAGGCGAGCATAAGTATAACTTGTTGCAACGTGAGCAAATATTGTTTTGGAATTATTATGTTTCTATGTCTAGTTTGGATAAGAATACGATTAAATAAAGATATATTTAAAATATACGTTAAACATCTCTCTTACAATATGTTGTAAGCAAATGAAAAGTCATTCTTCTTCGCCAATGTCTACGCAAGATATAGCACAATTTTTCGGTTATATCGTTAGAATTATTTTGTTTGAAGATAGAACCAAATAACAAAGGCTATAATTCATTACTAAAAAAATTTTATTGTAATTGTATGTTATAAAAATATTTTGAATAATAATGGATTGGAGTTGGAAAAATATTTTTCTCTAAAACATAAAAAAAATTAGTCTAAATCCAATTTTCATTGTCGGTGCATTGTTATTGCAAAAAAAATATTTGATAGAATCTTAAATTAGCAAAGAAGATGTGAAATTCTTAGCATTCGTAAATATAAATTTATTAAAAGTGACAACGGTATTTATCCGTAAATAGAAAATTATTCATTACATTCTTATTTAGCATTATTTGTCTGTGGTTTTTATTTATTATCTCTTCTAATCATTCTTCTCTGTTATTAATACGTTTAGATTCTTGTTATTATTAAAAAAATAATTCCTTAAATCTAAACGTTTTTATTTCACAAACAAATGAAAACATGATATTTACGTATAAACGAAAATTTAATATCATCATATTAAATTTCAGTTTATATGTAAATATCACGCTTTTACTTTTTCAAATTATATTATTAATTAAAAATTATTAATAATATATTGTTATAAAATTAATGAAGATGAAATATTTGACTATAAAAATATTTAGCTTTTGTTTCACATGTATCGAATGGCAAATAAGTAATACTTACTTTCCCAATAAATTTAAAAAAAACTATGTTCATTCAACGACAATTAAAATAATGCAAAATAGCTATTTAAAATTCGAAATGAATATTAAAAATTAACTTTTCGTACAATTGATAAATAATCCTTTCTAGAAAATTCTATAGCGTGCTTTGTATGAGACAAAAAATTAAATATTAGTTTACAATGCAAGTGTGAGGATGAAGTTGCAATGGTAATCTATAGAAGTGATAAGGTTATAAATATAAGATATATAATCCTCATAGAATTATAAATTAAATCCTCCTTACAGCAATATGAAGTTATGGCACCTTTTAAATGGTTGCTTTTTAGTTTTAATGAAAAAATCTGCTTATAGTTAATATTTCAAATCTTCTAAATTTTCAGACATCAAATAGCTTGAAATTAAAAAAATATTCTTTCTAAAATTCAGATATGTTGTGAACTCTTTTAGCAAATTTAATCTAATTTTCTTTTCAATTTTTATCAAGGTTTCAGTGCAAATAATAGCACAGGAAGTTAAATAAAATCCACTAAAATTAATATTATCCATACAAATACTAAATACAATAATTATTCTAAACAGCTAAAATATTGAAAGTTTATGAATTTTACATTTTTCATTGCGGTATTAGGATGAAATTCACATTTTTTATTAAAAATTAATAATTTATTTCAGTATGAAATGGAATTTTTTTTAAATAAAGGAAAATAATGTTGATTAAATTTAGAGACTGAGATAAGAAAAAATTATGAGGTGCAAAGTTTTATTTCATTCTATTCAGTGATTTTTAATAAATTTCGCAAGCAATCATAAAAAAATATAGTTTTATGAAAAATCAGTAAAAATTTAAGTTACAAAAAAGTACACAATGCATTAGAAAATTGAATATTTTATTCGTAGGTTAAAGTTTTCTTTATTTTATTTGTGAGACGTTAAAATTAGTGAATGAGATATTAAACGATCTTTAAAATTTTAAAATATATGGAGAAAACTTGATCAATAAGAAAATGCCATTTTCAAACGTTTTCCGTCTCCTATCTAGGAAATTAGAATCAAATTAATTATTTCATTTGATTTACAAAAAAAATTTTATTTTCAACAGAAATATGTAAATCTTAACGAAATTTTTCAAATTATTTCCCAAATAAAAACGCTTAAATCATTAAAATAATTACATAATTGATGCAAGCTTCAAATAAACGTAGTGTATTTTTCCAAAAAAAATGTCTCGAAACAATAGTTCTCGGGGGAAAATTATTCAACAACTGATTTGTGAGAGAAGAATTTGTTTTGTTTCTGTCATTTCAAATATATTCGTATTTCAAACATAAAGAATTAAGAGCTAATAAACAAGGCAATTGTCGATCACTTGTTTGTTTTTACTTTTTTTTTCTTCCACAAGGGTAATTTTTAGCCGCGATGGCTCAAGGGATAGAGCGTTCACCTTCCAATCAGGCGAACCGGGTTCGAATCCCAGTCGATAAGAATTCCGCACCTGGTTCGCACCGATCACAGTACTGACGTGAAATATCCTCGGTGGTAGACGGATCATGGGTCAGAGTCCCCTTGCCATCTGGCTAAAGGTGGGAGGTTCTCCTGATCTTCCTCTTCGTGTAAAGCTAATGCGGGTCAGCTCCATCAAAAAGTCCTCCACGAAGGCAAATTTCTCCCAATACTTGATCCAGGAGTTCCCTTGTTGTATGAATTGGGCTCAAAATTACAATACTGCGGAGTTGAACATTAGTGGTCAATAAATTCATAAAAATACAAATAATATAATTTTGCCTTGAGCTTTTAGTCTTTACATTAAATAATATCCCAAGAGCTAATATAACTAAAAATATGCAAAATAAGATTGATTTAATTATAATTAAGCATCACAAAATATAAAAGTAAATAGATTGTGATTTTATTAACTTTGTGCTAATAAAATGCTTTTTATTTTTTATTGAGTACCGTCATGTGGGGATACTTAGTGCAGGATTTCGCAGTTTTTGAACTTTGACATGCAAAAAAACTATGTTAATTCAAACTTTAGAAAAAATTTATCGATATTATATTCATAACTGGACTCAGACGAGTGAATTTGATCAATATTGGCATTATTTGTATGTAATATTTACAAAGATTAAGTCAAAACATACCTTGCACAAAGTAGCCCCCAAGTGGGGCTACTTTGTGCAGCGATAGGAATTCAGTTTAATAATCATGTTTTTAGTAAAACATTGATATAAAATTGTTAAAAAAGTTAATTGTTGATATTTTTAATAACAAAAACATCAATATATGTAAAGATATTAGCTTTAAAATAATTTTCAGAGTTAAAAAAAAGCATTTTTTATGAAGAATTTTTCTTAAAAAGAAAGTTTATTTCAAAACATTTGAGTTTAAACAAAAGGAAACCATATACATTTTTGAACATTGAAATAGATGAAATTTCAAAAATAATAATTATTTCATATTCATTACCATTTTTAATATTGATAATTTGAACATTACATGTTTGAATGAACATGACAGAACTTGCTCTTCAGTTTCTGTCAAAATCACCTGATGTCCTATAAAATATATTTTTATGTGTTAAATCGTTTGATTAATTCATTGAAAAATCTTTGTAGAAGAAAAATAATAGTTTATCAGCACGTTTCACGTGTTTCTTTTGAATTTTATTAGAGATAGTATATTTCTGTGGATTTTGTACTTCCGAGAAGCTTCTGCAATCGACATACCACCAGCATCTGCTTGCAGACATTGTTGCAGCTTTTCTAAAGTGTAATCACGGTAGTTTCTCGTTCCAGGTATTTTTTTTATAACGTCTGACCATTTTTCTGACGAAAAAAAAAACGAATGAAACTTTGCACAAAATAGCCCCACGGCCAAGTATGAATGAAGTTACAATTATGCTTCACTTATGTTTTGAAGGTTTATTTTTGAAAAACATTATCTCAAAGTTCCAAAAAAAAAATTTAATAAAGCATGTGAATATCTCACCCAAAACGATTTTTTTTATAATTAATAATGAATTAAAAGAAAGTCTAGACATTAGGACTCACCAAGTAATTTTAAAATAAGAAAAATATGAAAACTAGTTTAATTGCATGATGAAACTTGGAGACATTTCAAATCATGGCCTATCATCCACGGGAGTTGGAACCTTGGGGTTCCGTGGTGTTCGGACCTCCCCTCAGCCAGCGTCTATTATTTTAGGAAAATATTCTTGTTTTGCTTCCGTCTCTTTTTTCTCCTTTTTTACGTAGTACAACTTATTTTATAATTGAAAGAAAATTTATTAAAAATAAAATACACCAAAAAAAACACTACATAAAAAATAATACATGTGTTTAAAGAAAACTAAAAGAATTGTCACTCAGTTATCCTTTCCTTCAAAATAAGAAAATAACGCTCTTTTCTCCATTATTTTTTTCCACACGATCTTAACTGATAAAGATTGATTCTAAAGCAACCTTAACTTTCAACCATCCACACAAAATTATTTAATATCTCAATAATGTCCTTTGTATTTTGAAATTGCTTTTATCATATTTATAACCCTGGTCTCTTTTTGAAAAATTGTAATCTCTCTGTATGATATTTATTCATAAATTGCCTCAAACAGACATTTTTCTAAAATTTCTGCGAAAACGGACATACTAAAATTCTTAGGAATTTCGGTCGGAAAAGACTATTGTTGACATTTTTTATTTTTTAGTGATTTTGTCAAGAGAAAGTCTCTTGAGTCTCTGGCATACAATCACTCTAAATCTTTTCCTACAAAGTGCTACGAAGTTCTATTTCATTATTTAAATTAGCAATTTCCAGTTCGAAATTTTGATGAATGTAAAGATTCCGTTTACTTTTATTTTGTTTAGTTAATTGTTTTAAGGTATAATTTGTACATTTTCCTCAGTTTGAATATTTGTTGAAAATTTTTTATTTATTCTATTTATTTATTTATTATTTTTCATTTTGTCATTTTCTTAATAAATTGCGCCATCCTAGTTCTCCAGTTCTTGATAAAATTTATCTTTGGATAACAAGAATTCCTCAAATAAATCTGTTTCTTTGGAGGAAAGGAAACGTTTGTATTAAATCACTTGAAACACTTATAATTTTATGTTTATGTACTGTAAGAATTGTTTTTATGTTTTATAGTTAATGTTTCCGATTCATTTATGTAGCACATTACTTCACGATTTTACCGTTCATTGCTTGCATATGAATTTTATTTTTAACACACGGAGTTTGTTTTTATTTTATATTTATGAAATAAATGAAAATTTTTAAAGTTATAAATCAAAATTTTTAATTTTTATGATTTTCCAACAGATTAGTTTTCATTTATAAAGGGAATGTCACATTTAATTTTAAAAAAAATCATATCTACTTAAATAAACAAATTAAAATAAGTTAAAATAAGGCTTATCCAAGTATAAAAAATTAACATCAGCTTATACTTCAGTTAATTAAGAGATCAAAGAAATATGAATAATTTAAATGTATAAGTTTCGTTTGAAAAATCCATAAAATTTTATTCTGCCTAGTAATGAAAACTTTGAAAAAAAAGTATGTTTTAAAGAATAGGATAGTTTGTTAAACTTAATGTTTTGTATGATTGTGTTAAGCGCACTTAATGTAGTTTTATTTAATTCGTTTTTACCATTTTTTACCCATTAACAAAATGGGTCTTGGTATGGATTTCACGGCATCCTCCCTTTTCATAATAGTAAACAGTGCGCATGCGTTGCTATTTTTACCACTGATAATTTTTTTTAGAATTTCTCTTTTTTTTCATTTTTAATTTTGTTATGCATCTAGTTGGTGAGTTTATTTTTGAGATGTGGGACAAGAGTGATCTCATAAATACTTCTTGAGTTATGAATCAAAAAGAATTTCATCATTTGAATGTTATTTTTGTTTTTATTGTTTTAATTAAGAAGCAGAAATTCTAACCTACAGTTTAAACTGGATCGTTTTCAATACTAATTCAGATGAATATCACAAATAAAGAGAGTGATTGACTGATTGACATGGTCCCAAAAGTTAGAGTTGAAGCTAGAAAAAAATGATGCCAAGGCTTAAGCTTACCGAGGGTTAAAAAGCCAAAGAACATAGACTAGAATGCCTTAAGCGTTACACACAAACGGAAAAACGAAAAGATTCCGTTCGCAAACGCAAGCATGAAGTCCGTCCCTCACAAAAGTACTAAAGTGCTTGAGAGAATTGAACCCGACCAAAAAGCGAATGGTGACTCTTCGAACGCCTTTCCTGCAAATACGAGAACTGGGTATTGATCACCAATTAGGAATAAAAGGATCCATTGTCAATGTACCTAATAATTTGTACAAGACCGTAGACTGCCTTCCACGCAATATAAATGATTCATTCATTATTCATGTAAAATTGAAAAAAAGCCTTGCTTTCAAATAATATTTCATGCATGAACTTATGAATGCGAAATTGGTGTATGATGGAGCTTACAATCTCCATCAAACACCATTGTACCAATCCGAAATGTTAATATTGGTCTCGATTGGCTGCTCAATGTCTATTCAGTCATCGAAAGAATTTACACAGAATATGTCTGAGCTACATTTAAATATGTCTGCGAAATTGTGTACTGAGCAGTTCAGGATTAACAGTTAAAGATGTCCAAGATGAAAACACAATGAAATTTCCTTTCCAAAAAAAAAAAAAAAATAAAAAATAAAAAAAATCGACAACAATTATTTTGCCGAAGGGCAACCTGTAATCGCATTGCGGAGATCACAATTTTCTTCATTTTGTAGTGAATCGTATTTTTTTTTTAATTTTAATTTCTGTTAAAAGTTAGATGCAATTTTTATTTTATTTTGTCTTATAATACAAAATAATGTTCGTGGAAAACCCCTTATCATTTTGAGCTCTTTTTAAAAAGTACAAAAACTATTTAGAAAATTGCTTGAAACTTTTTAAATTTTAAAAGTATTGAAATCGAACTTTTTTCATTAGTTGCCAAATAAGATTCACTACAAAATTATGAATTTTTTTTTTTAACTTTTTAAACGCATAAGCAATATAAAAGAACTGCTTTAATAATTTTTTATATAGCACAATTGCTTGCGATTTTTTTCTTCAAATTTTAAATTGCTCTTAAAATTTTGTATAATTTTATATAATATTTATATTTCAAAAAATTGTAAGACAAAAAAAAAACAGAATTAAAAAGATTTTTGCAAACTTTTATTAAATATTTAAGCTAGGCTTGCAAAGTTTTGCGTAAACTTTATATATAATAACCAAAGTAATTGCTACAAGTTACAAATTTGTTGCTACATTCTTTTTGTTTTATTACTACATAAGTAAAAGTTGTAATACCCAAAAGTTCTAACGACTTGGTACCCTTGTCTTCCTGAGTTGGGTTAAATATAAGAGGATGAAAGGAATATCAAGAACGGAAACTTTTTCAATAATATCGTTTTCGAATTATTATAAAGTTGGTGATAAATTTCGATGCATTATTAAATAACCTTTTTTATTTTCTTAATTATTCTGCCCCCCCCCCCATAATTTTTCTGTTCTAAATATTCTATGATAGAAATATATTTTACTCTTGAACTATAATATCTATATATACTCGAAGATTTGTTTTATTTTTTAAATTATATCTATATTTTTTTAGGAATAAAATTTTACAAAATTAACATTACAGAATTTCTAAATTCATATATTTTTGAAAAAAGTTTGTTAGAAATTTTTAAAAAAACGTTTCACTAAAAAACCTTTCTAGCTATTTTTTAAACTGTTGTTCGACATTTGAAATTTTAAGTATATTTATTGTAAGTAAAATGATAAATTACAAATTTTAGAGAGAAAAAAAATGAAGCATGAATTTTTCTCTGTTTTGAGATTCTTTTTAAATATTAGCTAAGTATTTCTAATTATATTCTATTTTATTCATTTGTATTTATTATACTTTAATACTTTAGATTTATTCAAATAATATTTTAGATTATCCTGATTGATGCAATTAATTCTAATTCTTAAATCGAAGTTCTAAAATTCTTTTACAAATTTGTGTCGCACGGGAAAAAAAATTTCTTGAAAATAAGAAAATAAAAATCCAACGTCAAATATGAAAACAATATTTTATAATTGAAAATTTGTTTAATTAAAAGTACTAAAAATAACTTTATCAAGTTAAACTTCAAACACGAATTTTGTAATTTTAAAAAAAAAATCACAAATAATTTTTATGGTTAGAACGACAGCATTGAAATTGCATAACTAAAAACTCTAAAATGAATTCTTTAAATGACGATTAAAGTGCGGCTACTTGGCACCCTTGTCTTCCAAGATTAGTTAAATGAAAGAGAATAATAAAAGACAAAAAATTAATTGCAGAGAATTTTTTTCCAAATCTGCTTCAAAAAGACACAATGATTAAAAATACAATTTTCAAGAAAGAAAAAAAAATATTGTTTGTGTTTGAAAATTGTAATGAATTATAAAAATTATTATTAAAAAAATTATAAGAGAGAAGAAGAGATCATTTTACTAATTTATTACTACATTATTGTCTTGGACCAATTTTTTATTTTTTATTTATTAAAATGTATAACTTTGTGATTGCGAAAAAAAAAGAAAGTCATAACAAACAGGAAAGGGAAAAATGTAAAAAGTAGTAGTTTTTATTGTAATGCAATTTTTTTTCCGAATATTTAAACTAACAATTATAAAAATAAGTGTCACTGCATAAATTAACAACAACCTAACAAAAAAAATCTGAGTTAGCAAGCTTAATTTTAATTCACGCATTCACCATTTTATTAAAGCTTATTTATTACACATTATTTTGATACTTAAAGTATCTCAAAAAGTAAAAGATTTTTGTTTATCAATTGCAAATATAAAACAATAGGCGTTTAATCAATTGCAAATATTAAAAAAAATTATAAATATGAGAAAATTCGTAGTTCTTTGAATGACCATTTTCCAGAAAGATGGATAGGGCGAGGAGGTCCAATTCCTTGGCCACCAGATCACCTGATACAATGATTACAGGAGGATCGCGTCGAACATTGATGACCTAAAAGCCAGAATTACAGCCGCAGTAGCCTCTGTGGATGCCGACATGCTTGCCGCTACCAGGAGTGAAATTGACTATCGACTTGATATATATATATATATATATATATATATATATATATATATGTATATTTGATAGTTCAGTTCTTTATTTAAAATCAGTATTTAACATATATTTAATTTTACCTTTCCATATTTTTAAATCTTTGTTTAGATTCCATTTTATTACAAGAAAAAAAAAACTCTAATTGTAATTTCTTATGCTTGAGTTTTAAATATTTTCCTATTCGTAAGCTTTTTAAAATTTATAACAGGAAAAGTAATTATAATGGAGAGCAAAAACTTAAATATTTTCAAGTGAAAAACAATTATTTTAATCAGTCCTTTTCTTTAAAATAACAAAATATCTTAACAAAGCATAATTCTTTTCCGAATCTAAAAATATTCTCTAAGAGATGTTAAGAGTGTAACATTAAAAATAGTAATACATCCTATGAAAAATGAGCTGTTTTTTTCAGATTTCAGCACCGAAATCGACTTTAAAAAGAAAGACATGCTTTTTATTCTGCGAAATTATTCGTATTTTGTAATATTTGGTAAAAGTAAACAATATTTACCTATCTTTCTTTCTTCTCTCTCTCTGTATATATATATATATATATATATATATATATATATATATATATATATATATATATATATATATATATATATATATATATATATATATACACATACACAAATTAACATGAAAAACATGAATAAAATAAAAAACTAAATGGTAGAGAAACAAGAATGGTAAAAGCAAATAGTCGTTATCAAGACGCATCTAATTGCTATAAATGCGATATTTCTGAATAAAGAATAATTATCCTAAGATAAAAATTATTCTTTATATGTGTCGATATCGCAAAAAAACCTTATGTTGTAAAAATCATGAAATAAAAGAAAAATGTAAAAAGAAATCGAACTTACCGGCGGGAATTAAAGCGCGGTTTAGGTTTAAAAGTACAATAATAAAACAGTTAACAAAAAATCGCGAAGATGTAAAATATTGGAAGTTGTGCTTATAGCTTGAATCGAATAAAATAAAATTAAAAAAACCATATATATTTGATCGAAGAAGAAGAAAAATTTTTTAGTAAAATATTAGTGCTGCCATCTATGAGAAAAAATTAAAAATTGAAATAATAATAAAAATGTTTAACGGATTGATTAAATTAGCAGACTAAAAAAAATATCATTCATAGGGAAATTAATTTAAAAGTCAGTCTGTACAATTGGATAGAAAGCCGTTTATAGACTTTATCCTTCATTCATAAAACCTTACACAATTTTACAGATTACACATATCCATCTTTCATAGGGTGACTTATTTAAAAATCAGAGCCTGCATACAGGAATAGAAAACCGTTATATATATATATATATATATATATATATATATATATATATATATATATATATATATATATATATATATATATATATATATATATATATATATATATATATATAATATTACTATTAATGTATTTATGAAGAGAATTAACGATTTTTTTCTTTCTCATTTCATATTATTGAATTTATGATGTACATTGTACAAGAAAAAGTTATCACCCTGAATAACTTTTGTTCTAATGATCGGATTTTCACGTACAAAGTGTCAATTTTAATAGTTCCTGGGTGTGAAATCAAATATGGTAATTATTTGGTCCTAATTATCAGTTAATTTACGAAATCGGAAGCAAAAAAGTTCTTATTCTAAATTGGATATAAGTTTAGTACATATTTGGATAAAAATTAAAATTAATTGCTTTTAAAAAATAATTTGGTGGCAATCAAGAAATATTTAAATGGAGAGATTAATATTTAAATGTGGTTACATTACGAAGAACTTGACTTAAGCACGCTTAACATAAATTTTTTTTAGCATTGTTTTCGCTTGCAGCCGATTTCCAATATTTTTTTTCTTTTTTAAATAACGATGCTTTTTTTTTAAGTCATCTAAAATAATTTTCGTAATTCAGTAAATAGAGAGAGTAAATTCAGTAAATTCAGAGTTTTGAATAAAGCATTATACTCAACGAATGTCTAGTTTTATTAAAGCATGCTTCTGATAAAGTGTGATTATTTATCAGCTTTTTAAGCGTATTTTTTTTTTGGTGGGTTCTTTCTATAACTGATACGTTTTAAATAATTGATATAATTTCAATGATATGTATACGTATGTATAGATTTTGAATTATATATTTATCAGTTTCTTGAATATGCATTTCGAAATTAACCAATTACTACTTAAATAAAGATGTAAGTTTTATAAAATGTATCGATATATTTTATTGAATAAAATTGTAATATCAACGACGATTATCTGAATTCGTGTTTTGACAGTCAATGTCACTACAAGGAGAATCAATAGTTCTTGGAATACGTAGCCAACATTTTTAAACATCTTAACATTTCCTAACATCTTTTACATTGTCTTAATCTTAAAATAATTTCTTTAATTACCTTGCCTCGCATGTTTTGAGGAACAATTTGACGAAATATTTAATTATACTTCTAAATTCAAAGTCTTAGTCCTTACGCTAATACGTAGATTATTTTTTTTTTTTTCATTAAAGCGCTAATATTTTTTTTACTCTTTGAATTTAGGTTTTCCTTTAAAATAAACGTTCCTGTTTAAATTATTGTCTAGTTCTATATAAAGGAAATCTTAGAAATATTGACAACTAGCTGAGAGTTAAACCTTGTTAAGAAATTAAAAGCATTCTGCGGCTGCTTTATGATTACTCAAGCAAAACTGCCGAATATTTACCCTGAATATTTACTAAGCATAAAATTTTTTTGTTAAATAAAGATAAATTATAGATTGCATTTTCATTGTTTCTTATTTATTTCAGTAATAAAAAATAAATGCAAATTTTTAGATGTAAAATAATTATAAGTTGCTTTCTTTTTAAATGGACAAAAATAATGAAACCGTATTAATATGTGCACTATATATAGTACATTAATACATACGCCCGCTAAGGCTATGAAATTTGCTTTTTAAAATATATATTGCTGTAAAAATTTACAAAATGCTCCTAATAATATTTCTGAACTTTAGCACAGTTAACAAAATATTGTTATATCAGGAAAATGCTTTATATGCTTTATTTTGTTAAACTGCAAGTACTAAAAATTGAAAATTGTAAAAACGAAACTTTGCTTCGGAAACTTCCTTCGGAAACAAACGTGAAATCTATAAAAGAGTTAATTAAAAATCATTACGTAGCATATTATTTATCAAAAAGGAATGATTTAATTGAATACCAATTGATTAGTTCATTTTAAGCAAATGTGAAACTTTGATATTTTTTAAATTTTTATAATATTTTGACGTTCTGCACGTTAGTAGAGTTTGCGATATTTTGCTTCAGGTTTTCTGTTTTGTTTCATTTTAAAGTGATTTTTCATGCATTTTTGTGGTATTTATGTGTGCTTTTGTGGTAGATTCTGGTATTTTCTTGCAAATATGGGTATATTTTATACTAGTTGTGGGTTACGTTAGTTATCTAAAGTATGGTTATCTAACTCTTACTTATTAGTTATGGGTTAGGTTAGTTAATTCTGGTATGGTTATTTAACTCTTACCTTTTAGTTATGGTTTTTTTAACCCTTTTGACAAAATGAAATCAGTAATTCATGATTTTTTCTAATGAGTTTTCTCAAAATAATCACTAGTGACTTCACACAAGAACTACACTGTAAAATATTTATAAACAAATTATACACTCTAAAATCAAATATCCTTTTTTAAAATCCGGAAAACTTGTATTGAACCAGCAAACTTGTATTGTGTTGTACCAACAAGACTCTTAAGGTACCATTTTAAAAGACATTTGCCAGTTTAAGTGTCTTTTCTAAAGATAATTTGAGTAAATGATTTCTATATAGGGCTCACCTTTGGAACCTGTGGGAAGCGCAGAAGCTACAATTTTGAAATTGTACTATAAAATAAATGAAATTTTATTTTACAATTAAAAGTATGAGTGGTATATATTAGAGATAGGTGTAAGATGTCACAGAAAAATTTCAGTCACACAGACTTAACCAGAAAATTAGGAAAAATCCTCAAAGCAAAGCCACCTTCGGCTCCCCTCCATAAGTTTTGATTTAATAAGTTGTTTTACTTTAATAAGTTATTAAATATGTCGAAATGTATTTTGTTTTCTTTGCGTATGCGCGCTTTCCTTACATCTAGTTAATAATTTTTTTTCTCTCGGGTACTCTCGAGCCACCCCTCAAGTGTGTTCGCGCCCCTCTAAGGAGGCGCGCCTCTCAGGTTGAGAATAGAATCGCTGTATTAGGACATTTATAGATTACAATTTATTTTATAGCTGTAATTGATATCTTTAGAAACTAGCTTTAATGTATTTTTTTCCGAAATTATGAATAGAAAATATTCTTATATTTCGCCGTAAGGAGAATAGAATTTTAATATTTCGTTGATGTGCTCAATTGAACCGTGACAATGATATAATTATACCCAGAACTGAAATCTGTTTGGACGAAACATTTAATTGCCCTAAAACAGTTAGAACCAATCAAACATATCAAAATTATTAGAAATTAAACTTATTCTTTTATTTCTTAAGACCGGAAGAAAAGATGAAAAAAAGCAGTGATAAGCCCCGTTTACCATCATACTGTTCATGCATTAAATCATACAGCTTGAGTAATTTAAGCAAGAAAAGAAGAAGGAAATGGGCTTAAAACATATACTCTATAGAAATATAACTGTAAGAATTGCGATAACCGAGAGTGAAAATCAGGCAATAAGGTTTTATTTTTTAGGTAGTTAGGTTTTATTTAAAATTAGAAACAGCAAAGAATTATTAGTCCCAAATTCTACTAAATTTGTAATAAAACAGTTCGGATACAACTTTTTTTTTCATTCTGAAAATGTCACTTACCTGCTTCTTCTGTCACTTACCTGCTTCCACTAAGTTTTTCAATTAATATAGCTAAAATAATTTCATTTTTTTTATTTGATATTATTTGTTGCCATTTACGGCGGCTCTAAGTTACTGAAGAAAGTAAAACTTGTTTTTGTAGTTCATCCCATTAGAATAAAGATAAAATGTATTTAGAATCACTTGACATGATGCTTACCCACGGACACTCCATAGTAATCAAAATTTAATATTATCAAATTATTTTCTCCGGTACATATCCTTTCTCAGAGGCCGTAAAATACTTTTTTCTAAAGTATAGTTATTTAAACTGCTTAGCATTTGTTCCGTTTTAATCATTACGAAATATATCATTATAATATTTTATACATTTATTGGCATTTTTGATACTTATTACATAACTCTTAAACATTTAAGTTCTGTAAAAAATATATTTGTCAGCGACAGCCAATGAAAGCTGAAACTTTTTTTTAAAAAAAAATTGAATTCTTATTAGAGCTTAATAAGGATTTTGGAAAATGGGCATTTCTTTATCTAGCCTTTAATTTACAATTAAAATATTTTGTAGTGGACGAACGAAGTTCTTTTGTTCTTTTTCATTAAAATATTAATAAACTATCTTTGCTAAAACTGAAAAATTATTTTCTGAAACTACGGAAACACGTTGTAGAATTCTTATCAAAACTGCATACCGTTAGGAACGCCTTGTGGCGTCATCAGTGAATGGTGATTTTCTACAGTTTTCCTAAGCAAATTTTTTATTAACCTTTTCTCCTTTAACTTAGCTTTTTATCATATAACTTATATTATTTTATTTTATTTGATACATATCACCAATATTAATAAAGTATTTGTGTCAGTAATAATTTGTCGATTCAAAATGAATAAGTACATATTCTCTAATATTTTTGCTATCATTTTGATCTGTTTCTTATGTCAATTAACAAATTACCAGCATTAGTTAACCATCATTGTCGTAAATGATAATCTAATATATATAGTTCTCTTACGTGGCTCCCAAGTTTTGGCTGTATTTCTTTTCCGCCAGTGGCAACAGTTTTCATTTGTAAAGAAGTACTTTGTACAACTAAATAAGATTCTTTTCACAACGCTTAAATATTTGTTTTATTTTCCTAATATATACAGATAACAGTCGGCTAAGAATTCTGTTAGGTTAAAAAATATTTCGCTAAAAAAATAATGAATTCTAAAAGAAATAGAAATAAACAACTTAAAAAATAAAAATTCTGTTGCCAGCCATAGAATTTTTTGAAAGTCAACATAAATCAAAATGACATAGAAGCGCAACTGGATCAAAATTATGATACCTGAGCGCTTGACGTAACAAATCCTGCAATTCCATAAGTGTTGTATTGCCAAATGCCCAGATAATATTGAAATGTACAGGTTTAGAATTTTCTACAGTGAAAAGTTTTCGGAACTTAAGTATTCAAAAAAGTATACAAAAGCTAGGCGATAAGAATGTATCCAATGAGCGAGCAAAGCGAGCATTGGATTGCGAAGCAGTTCCGGGGGGTTGGCGAGTGCCAGCGAGCAGGGGGCGAAGCCTCCTAGTATAACTGTGGATTTAACTCACAAAGCAGAGTATGCTAAAAATCATGAAGTATACAAATAGCGTTGAGGTGGGCAAAGGCCCATAACCTTTGTGGATTTAACTCACAAAGCAGAGTATGCTAAAAATCATGAAGTACGCAAATTAACTGGAACACATTTATTATTACTTTCAATGGTTAACTTAAATCTAAAATTCTAATTGAATATACCAATATATATATATAGAATCATCAATCTCATACAATCGGCCAAAGACTCAAATGATGAGTGGGCTGCTCATCCCTCTCCACTGGCATGAAAGAAGAAATTGTTCGTTCTTTTATAGATTACGATTTCGTATTATGTATTAAGTTATTTTGATTTACACTTGACAAGTTAATTTTTAAATCTTTCGTATTAAACACATAATTTAATAAATCAACAACTATATTCCAATGTTGATAAGAATATCCATTACAATATTGCGATAAAATATTAACTGAAAATGCAATATCAGGTCTACTTCTATTAGCTATAAAAGAAAGACAACGAATCAAAATTCTATATGGGAATTTTTTCATTAAATCTGTTTCAAAAATTTCCTCTTTGTTAACTTTAGATGGTAATTTAATTCCAGG